>NW_024067718.1:0-600000 GCF_009389715.1 Phoenix dactylifera | reverse complement strand
GAAAAAGAAAAAGAAAAAAAAAAAGAAAAAAAAACCCTACCTCTGTTCGTCTTCTCCGGCCGCACGCCGTGCTGCCGCCCTTGAGCGCCGCTCCACCCGTGCCGCCACCGAGCTCTGCCGCGCGCCGCCCACCCTTCGCCGCTTCCGCTCCACCGGCCGAAGCCACCATCCCCTTCTTTCTTCGGTGTCTGCCTCCACCGCGCCGCCCAACCCCTCCTACTTCTTCCCTCGAGCTCCGCCTCCGCCGTCGCAGCAGCTCCGCCTCCGCCGTCGCAGCAGCTCCGCCGCCATCCGCCTGCCGCTTCCTCTGCTCCGCCACTCCGGCCGACCGCAGCGCCTCCTTGACTGCGGCCACCAGCTTTGGCCTTCGCCATCAACACTGCCGAAGCTTCCGCCCTCGCGCTCCGCCCTCCCTTCGCCGCCACTACGCCACCGTCGCCGCTGCAACAACCTCCTCCATCTACCTCCCCGACTTCGGCCGCCATTCCCCGACGTCTCACACTTCTCTCCCACTCTGATTTTCCCCTTGGCCCCCCATCCTTCCCACTGCAGCCATTTTTTTTTCTTTCCTCCCGGTTCATCCCACACAAACCACGGGCCCGCAGGTACCACCCACGGAAGCAGCGCGTCGCCCACCCCAGCCGCTCTTGCTCCTGTATTGACCCAGGCCGGCTATCATTTGAGCGCGGCCCAGGCCCAAGCAGCTGCAGGTCCTGTCTCAGGCCCGATTCAGCCATTTTTCAGTCCATTCCAAAAGCCCAGGAGCCCCTTATGCTGCAGATCCAAGACCACAGCACTAGCTAGCTTCGCTCGGCGCCAACTTCGTACTCGAGACTCTACAATGGACGCTTCCGGTTGACTGTATCCACCACAGGTAACAGGTTGTTCTTTCTTTTGGGTTTGTTATCTAATTATGTTCTAGTTCTCTTGCATGACGGTCCTATTTTGAAAACTTACTTTCTTGTCAAACTGCAAAACCTAGAACATTTACTACCACACCCATCCTACCTACCATTTAAATCTAAATATTAAATTAGCACAATTTAGCAACAGGATAATTCTCAACATCCGTCGATTAGATTACTTTAGGATTAGAACGACTGTAATACGTGCTTGCAACCTAATTTCTCATAGTGATTAATTTTCTACTTTAACTCTGAAATAACCAAAGTACAAATTAGTAATATTTAATTTTAAGTTATCTTTGTAAAAATTTGCTGATTTCCGAATTCATAGTAGATTGCATTAATAGGTTGTCTTGCATTGCATTTGGTAAGTTAGGGTTCATTAGTAGCACTGCATATCATATCACCAACTAGAGTAGTCCCTGCATGCCAACCCGTAGTGGTAGAGAGTACCTCCTCACTGACTCTCAGACCCCTTTACCCACCATGGACCCCAGAGTTCTACAAGATATTTTGGGACAATTAGCTGCATTACGAGCTGATCAAGACGAATTCAAACGAGAGATCCGTGCTTTAGTGCAACACCCTAGGACTCCTGAACCGTCAACCCCAATTGCAGCTTATCCCGAGCTTGGTTTGACCACACCACCTGTAGCTTTTCCCCATCCCCCTAGGAACCAACCTCCTCCTGATCACCAGCGCGATCTTGATGAGCGACTACTTCGTACCGTACGAGTAGATGCCCTCATATTTGCTGGTCAATTAGAGCCGAGTGTGTACCTTGATTGGAGAGCAGCCATGAATAACTATTTTGAGTGGTACGAAATGACTGACGATAGAAAAGTACGATTCGCTAAAATGAAGCTTATTGGGCAAGCTTACTGGTATTGGCATAATGTTGAACATATGCATGAGACCCAAAGGCTTCTTCGCATCACTACCTGGGAGGATATGAAGGAAAAGCTGAATGAGAAGTATCTGCTATTCTCTTACCGACAACGCCTTATGGATAGGTGGCAGAAACTAACTCAAGGGACATCAACCGTTGCTGATTACATTGCACGATTTGAGGAGTTTCATATGAGGTGCGGTGTAATCGAAGAGAAGACTGTTACTCTCTCTAGGTTTCGGGCAGGACTCCGCGAGGAGACCCAGAAAGAACTAATCCTCCGAGAGATTACTACTCTTGGCCAAGCATACCAGTTGGCTCAAGATGTAGATAGTTTCTTACAAGCCCCTGTAGTGAGGCGTACCGACCCTCGACCCATGGCCCCAGGAGCCCGACCTAATCAAAACTACCTCCCACAACCCAGGCAGTTTCCCAATCCTTCTAATCAGCCCGGCCTTAGCCAAGCACTGATTAGGACATCCCCGATACCTGTCCAGAACCATTCAAATGATAAAGAAAAGGGCATACTAGGTCCCAATCCTCCTTCTAGAAGCCAAACCCAATGTTTTAGGTGCCAAAAATTTGGCCATATAGCATCCCAGTGTAATGCCAAGACCTATCTCATGACTGAACTAGAAGTCGGGACTCAAGCGAATGAATGTGTTGAAGAAGTCTATGAGCCAAACATTGAGAATTTTGTAGAAGACTTTGGAGACGAACAGACCGGATTAGAGTTTCTCCAGGCTGAACCCCAAAAGGAGCCCACTGATCCAAATAACCCAAACCCTAGGCTTCATATGGTTAGGTGCACTCTAACTCAGACTAAGACCGAACAAGATTGGCGTAGGACCTCCCTATTTTACACACTCATTAAGATCAATGATAAAACATGCAAAATCCTATTTGATAACGGAAGTTGTATTAATACCATTGCTTCCGGAGTTGTCTTCCGCTTCGGCCTGAAATCTACCCCTCATCCCAATCCATATAAAGTAGCTTGGGTAGATAAGACATCTCTTTCGGTGTTGGAAAGATGCCTCGTCCCGATTCAATTCCTATCCTATAAAGACGAAATCTGGTGCGACTGCATTCCGATGGATGTAGGTCAAGTCATCCTAGGGAGGCCTTAGCTATACGATATGGACGTCACACTTCATGGGCGTTCGAATTCGTGTAGCTTTATGTTCCAGGGTCAGAAAATTATACTGAACTCATTGCCTCCTAGAGAGTCTGCCCCTGAAAAGAAGAGTGCCACTCTACGAAAAGATGAACCATTTCACATCATTACTTCGAAAGAGGTAATGAAAGATATCGAAAGCCAATCATCTGTGTTTGCCCTTGTGACTAGAGCCATCAGTATGGAGTCGAACCTTGAGCACCCACCAGCAGTAGTTCCCCTGTTGGAGGAGTTTCACTCTGTTTTTCCTAAGGATCTTCCAGATACACTTCTTCCAATGCGTGACATCCAGCACGCGACTGACCTCGTTCTCGGAGCATCCTTGCCAAATCTTCCCCATCATAGGCTCAACCCAAACGAGCACACTGAACTGCAACGTCAAGTTGACGAACTCCACACCCGAGGGTATATTCGTGAGAGTTTGAGCCCCTGTGTTGTACCTGCACTCCTCACTCTCTAGAAAGATGACTCTTGGAGGATGTGCATTGATAGCCATGCCATGATAAATTCACGGTTAAGTATCATTTTTCCATTCCTAGGCTGGACGACCTCTTAGATTTTATGTCTAGTGCCACGATCCCATGGCAAGATGTCAGTATGGACTTCGTGTTAGGACTTCCTAGTACCTATATCAAGCACGATTCCATATTTATGGTTGTGGACCATTTTTCAAATATGGCTCCCTTTCTTCTATTTCCTAGGACTTCTAACGCTTTTAGATTTGCCAAACTTTATTTCAATGAAGTCGTTAGACCTCCTGACCTTCCAAAATCTATTACATATGATAGAGATGTTAGATTCGTGAACTCCTTTAGAAAAATTCTTAGGCACATGATTGGCACTAAATTACAATTTTCGTTGGCCTATGCTAGGACTTGGGATTTAGTGTTACCGACCGTCGAGTTTGCATATAATAGTTCGGTCAATAAGTCCTTAGGCATGAGTTCCTTCGAAGTGGTGAATAGATATAAACCTAGGCAGCCCATAGACTTGATTCTCATGTCTCATCAACATAGAGTCTCTGAGTCTGCACAATCATTTGCATCACACCTGCATTAATTGCATCAGAAAATCAGCAAACATATTCACTCTAATAACTTAAAATATAAATTCCTTGCTGATTTGCACAGACGTTAGAAAGAGTTGAATGTAGAAGATTCTGTCATGGTGAGAATTAGACCCGAACGACTTTCTTCGGGAACGTTCAAAAAGTTGCAATCCCGTAGTGCGGGACCGCTCAAAGTCCTAAAGAAAATCAGTTCGAATGCTTATATTGTAGATCTTCCTGAAGCCTATGGGATTAGTGCGACATTTAATATTGAAGATTTAGTCCCATACAAATGGTCCACATTCATTCCTTCTGATCCTTTTGTTGATACACCCGCCTCTGTTGATCACCTTGACCCATCATCTGCTATTGAGCCTCCACCTCCAAAGTTTCATGCACGCAGAGAACACATAGAACATATATTAGATGAGCAGATTATATCTACCATGAGAGGAAGCTACCAACGTTACCTTGTTCGGTGGAAAGACCGACCCGAATCGGATGTGACGTGAATTTCGCGAGCCGAGTTGCAACGCCTTGACCTTGACCTTCCGGAGCAGTACGACAGCTGACCAGACCTGCACTCGACGGGGTCGAGCTTCTCCCACTCGGAAGGAGTTGATGGGGACATCAGAGCTGACCACCCTGCCGTTTAGTCTTCCCAACTTTATTTGCATTTTATTTTCTTTTATTTCTGGGTTTGTTTGCAATTTTATTATTGTTGGACTTTATTTGTGTAGTTTGGGTTTATTGGAAATTATTTTGTGTAAGGGGGTTTTATTTTAATTGTTCTTATTGGGCCCTATTTATAGGAAACTTTTTTGTTGATTAGGGTTAATGAAGAATTAAGACTTTTCTTTTCCCACGTTTTCCCTCCTTTCCTCCTCCTCCCTTCTCCTTCTTCTCTTCTTCTTTCTCCTTCTCTTCTCCTCCTTCGTTTCCTCTTTCATCTCACCATAAGTACAACATCATCACCGCAGTCATCCTTCCCGGATCTGGTTCGGCATCATCGAGCCTTGGTTCAAAGTAATTTGGCTAAGTGTTGAACTCAATTGAGCCAAAGTCTGAAGCTCGAGTCAACTCCGGAAGATTGCGAGTCGACTCTAAGTGTTTCAGAGATTCTGGCACAAGCTCGAGTCGACTCCGATACACTACGAGTCGACTCCGACTAAAAACAGACAGAAGGACAGAAAGATGAATTTCAGATCCTGTCACCGAGTCGACTCCGATGCTTGCCGAGTTGACTCCCGACGGTTCCGAGTCGACTCCAGAGGGTAACAGAAGAAAGACAGAACGATGGTTTTTAGACCCTGTTACCGAGTCGACTCGAGAAGGTTCCGAGTCGACTCCGATGCTTGACGAGTCGACTCTCTACAGATCCGAGTCGACTCCAAGGAGTAACAAATAGAAAGACAGAGAGGTATTTTCTAGACCCTGTTACCGAGTCGATTCCAGAAGGATGCGAGTCGACTCCAACGTTTGGCGAGTCGACTCCTAATCATGCCAGAGTCGATTCTCAGAGGAAAGCGGACTGAAAGGCAGAAAACCAAACTCAGTTATCCTGTGAACGAGTCGACTCCGAGAATTCCATAGTCGACCCCAAGTCAGCCGAGTCGACCCCAACAAAGTGCGAGTCGACTCCGAGGCAGCTCAGATCAACAGACAGAGGATCAGTTTTTCGGGCTCTGAGAGCCGAGTCGACTCCAAGAGGATCCGAGTCGAGTCGAGAGAAAAATGCAGAAAAATAGATCTCTGGAATCTTGAGAACGAACCGTCTCCAAAATACCGAGTCATCTCCAAAATACCGAGTCATCTCCAGATCTTGGCGAGTCGACTCCAGGATTGGACCGAGTCGACTCCAGGACGGGACATCACTTTAATTCAAATTCTGAACAATGGGCGAGTCGTCTCTAGTGAAGCATGAGTCGACTCTCACAACAGCCGAGTCGACTCCAGATCGAGCGAGTCGACTCCGACCCCAACGGATACATTGTCAGGATGTGCAGACTGTACAGAACGGCCCCAAATCAGTGTCAAACGGCTATTTTTCAAAAGGGACTGTTTAAATAGCCAGAGTAAACAGTAGTAGAAAAAAAGAGAGTTACTCCATCTGTGCATTAAGGCATTTCCATCTACCAAGAGTCCATTGAGAGAAAAGACAAGCAAAAGAACGAAGAAACGCATTCAATTCATTTCTAGAAGTTTTTCCTTCGCATTCAAGGCTCCTCTTCTGACATCAAATCTTCAGTGCACTCAAAGAATAGACTCAAAGTTCGAGAAGTCTATTCTTCCTCTTCTGAAATCTGTTTGAGGGCTTCTAACTTTACTCTATTCATATTGATTCATATTTGCTTTTTAAGAAGCTTTCCTTGTATCTTTTTCCAAACTTTTTTTCTTACTTGATTCAATCAGGAGATTGAATCAAGGGTTGTAAGGTTTGTTGGTGAGCCAAAGATAAAACCAACGGTGTAAGGATTTGATTGTGATTCCGGAAAAACAATCGGGTGGTTCTAATCGGTGAGCCTGTGAAAACCGTCCGAGTTCGTTGTGATCTCGCGAAAACAACAAGTTGGGTTGTGAACTTGTAAAACAACCGGCTGTAATCCAAGGGATTATAGTGAACTCCCAAGTGAAGCTTAGGGAGTGGACGTAGGAGCAAGGGTTGGCTCCGAACCACTATAAAATTTTCTTGTGTTTGCATTGGCTATTTGTCTCTTCCAATCTCCTCATCAAGTAGCTTAATTAACCTGCTTGCATTAGATTTAATTATTTACTTATCATAGTTTTTAATTTGTCAATAATTAATCCAAATCCAATTCACCCCCCTCTTGGGTTGTCTCTTTGGGCAACAGTTATCTATAGGGTTATAGTAGGATGGTTAAAATGGAAAAATGAAACTAATATATTATGTAATCATAGAATACTGCTAAATTGAAGGAAAATTTTTATAGAATGGTCATACGACCGGTTATAGTTTATGATATAACATGTTGGATGGTTAAAAAATAACATGTGAATGAATGTGGCTGAAATAAGAATGTCAAGAAGGATATATGATAATACAAGAAAATATAAAATGAGAAATGAAGTCATACCTAAAAAGATATAGATAGCACAAATTAAGGATAAATTAAGAGAAAGACAATTTAGATGGTTTGGATATGTGGAATGTAGGCTAAGAGATGCATCTATATGAAGGAGTAATTTGGTACATGTGGAAGGAAGAGGACGAAGATAGATAAAGAATTCATATAACTAACCACAAGTAGTTTGAGATCAAGGTTTAGTTTGGTTGAGCAGCTAAGTTGCACTAGTAGCTTTCATTTGAACAACTAGCGAAAAGGACAAGAAACTACTAGAAAGTTATACAATAGCTTCCAATTAGATATATATGGTTACCATAACTTTTTTCTTAGTTTTTTCAAGCTTTTAAATAAGAATCTTGTTTATTAAGAAAAGTTTCATATGCTGTTCTCTTGCCCAAAAATCTCCCACTAAAATATATTTATGTTTATTTAATTTTTATTTAATATTCAACATTCCTAAACTAAAGGTAAATCGTAATGAATTTTCTAGCTACAAATGAGAGACTGGCCATTACAACCACTTCCTCCGTCTTCCTTCCTGTGCTTGACATGTGGGCTCATTATCTTCCTGCAGGAGACAAACCTACCAACCAAACTCTCCTCCTTTGTTTCCATTCTCTTTCTACAAGAGCACATTGTCTCACATGGTGTTTTCTGAATATTTCATCATTTATTTTGGTAAAAAATAGGAGGGAGGGCCCACCCGCGTAGTAGCTCCACTACTGGGCCCTCTTTCTATCAAGAAATGTTCGATACAAGTTGCAGATTATGCGTGTCTTTCATAAATTTAATCAACGTCCGCGCGTTTCAAACTCAAATAAATCTGATGTATTTATCGCCTCTTACCATCAAACTCAAATTTTATCATCCGTTTTGCTTCAGATCCCTCTGTACTTATCTTAATCCCTAGCTGTGAGAATATTTATTGCATGAGGATTTTACTACCGCATGGACCCCACAGCCCTGAAGAAAAACACCCACAAAAAGTGGGCCACAGTTATACGAACACACACGTGGCGAGATCGCATGCTGTTGGAGTGGTACGTGCAGAACAAGTGGGAGGTCTTTATAGCTCAGTTATCCTCGCCAACCTGCATGACGACATGCAGATTGGTATAACATTTAAGTGAATGAAAAAGTAAGAGTATGCGTCTAAAATTTGTTCGAACGTCTCACCTGGTGACGCCGCTGGTCTTGCTACAAATATCGAGCATGGTGTGGTGCTCCTCGAAGGTCATATTTTTAGCTGATTCCTGTAAGTCCTAACAAGATGAGCACGTACTATTGGCCCACAAGAATGGTCTGAAAAGTATGGGTGTCACTTCATGTCAGCTATTTCAAGTTCAGACTTTCAAGTGGTTCGAGGTTGGTAAAAAAAACAAAACAAAAAAAAAAAAATCCTTTGTAGTGCACAGTTTAAACTACAGCTTTGTGTAGTGTAATATGATGATCAGATGGACATCTATTAAACGAAATAGCTTTATGAATCATACATAATATATTGCTGTTGATAGCCACTATCCAATATTGCATGGTATTTTACGGTGCAAACGGTAGAGGATTCTGTTTTAGTGAGCCTACATTGCGGTTATAAAAAGTAGCCTTTGCCCTTCTAGTCTCCACATTCTCCTCTAATGAAGAAAAGTATGGAAGTATGTTAGAAAAAAATGGCGGCCAGCTCGGGTCAAGTGAAACTTTCTAAGGATCTCGAAGAAGAGCAGAATACAGAGCTCAGCCTTGGGTTGACTGTCACCAGAAACTCCAAAAATCCAAATGCTTCCGTCGACATTGATGGCGAAGTTCCACCTGACCTACTGCAAGAGAGAGAGATCTGTGCACTGCGCCGCAAGGAGGCGAAGAGAAAGATGAAGGAGAAGCAGCAGAGAAGGCTCCTCCTCAAGGGGAGTGATGGGAACTTGAGCAAGCTCTCGTCCCCTAAAATCGGCATATCAACTGAACAAGTGGCATTGGAACCCCAGTCTAATACCATATCTACTCCATTGATGCCAACACCATATCTGAACCAGGTGCAGCCTTTGAGAAATGCAGCTTCTTTGCTACCTTCTGCTGTTGTGCCTTCAATCACCTATGGCGTGGTATCGAACATCGAAGGGGTTCAGTCATGGACAGATTCAACTAGAGAGACCCCTTTCAAATACACGCTTCAAGGGGTACTACAAGGTACACATGTTTCTTTCCAACTTTTTTTTTCCCCCTTATATCTTGAATCTGGATGTTTTAATTTGTCATATTCTCTGAGCTCGTTCACTCTTCATTGTATGTCTCCTAGTTCTAATATTTCTGTAGGTTTTTCTGAATGTTCAAGATCTTGATCTGCCTGCATGTTTTTGTGGGTCAGTTGATTCTTAACTGCATATTTTTAGATGTGTTTAAAATCCCATATTTCATAATTGAAACATGCATCAGCAAGTTGTGGCTGTTAATTAGGTTTCTTCCTATTTCCTTCTCTCTCACACACACAAAAAAAAAGTATGTCGCCATTGTTGTTTTTATGTTTTTGTTTCTCTACAAATTATTAAAATACCACACTGAAATTGATGCATATGTTCAAGATTAGCATCTGCACAACACTTCTGCTATTTCTTATTTTTATTTCATTTGTTCCTTTTTTGCAAGCAATAAATCTTGCTACTGAAAACTCTAAAGATTTTACGAAAAAATTCTATAAAAAAAATCATCATACATGTCACTCTGTCTCACTTTTTTTTTTTCTTGGTTTTCTGAAAACAGAAAAAAAAAAAAAAAAGCAGAAAAGAAAATAAGAGCAACACCTAGCAGGCACTAAAGTTAATCATGAAATTTTGTTTCATTTGGACTACATATTTAAAGTTTATGTTCTTTGTGTGCTCTTGAATATAAACATTACTTTTGTATGTAATGTCCAAATCTAAATCTCTTCCTCATGTCTAGATTTCTGGATTCTATCCCTCTCTTCATAAAATGTTATAGATTTTCTTAATTCTATCTAGATTCTGCCCCATTCAAGCTCCTCTACAAATCAGGACCTATTATTGAACCAAATTGAACTCCTAAATTGTCCAAAAAAATTTCTCTAATTGCTCCTATTGTAGGGGAGAGTGATTTTTTTCACATAGGGGCTACTTCCAACCAGATAGCAATAAAAGAAGGCAATACTCAAGATAAAGAATGCGGATATAAGCTGCCATATGTTGCTGTAAAGGGCGATGGCCCTGATGCTAAGACCATCCTCGGGTTACTTCGGAGTTACACCCATGATGGAATCAACATTGTATGTCTCTGCCATGGGAGCATCTTCACACCTTTGGAGTTTCTAAGCCATGCAGGCTGCACTGATGTCTCCCAGCCATTGAAGAAGATTGTCATAGTTCCTTCAACATCAATGGGATGAGTGAATTTTTACTTTCTTCCAGCTTTTGATGTTTCAAAACTCTCTCTCTCTCTCTCTCTCTCTCCCTCCCTCCCTTCTTGCAACCCTACTCCAATAGTATAAATGTATGTAAAGTGAACCATGGCATACAGTTTTTGATCATATTGACCAATGTCATTTCAATTATGGGATGAACATGCAACTGCATGCACATAGCGGCCAGACAGAAATCAGAACCCAAAGTTTGCACATATCCATCTGATTTTTGTATATTTTGAGCATGATAAAGTATATGGCAACTGCAATAGGGATGCAGTCCCAAGATGTAACTATTTTCATCTTAATCTCCATAACCAGCATTTTGATCTCATGTCTTTGCTAAAACTAAACCAACAGCTGTTGCTGAGATGAATGCCACAATCAATAACAGATGAACAACTAAGGATCAATAACGGATGAACAAGGAATCTAAATCAGCTTCCTTGGCATTTGTTGGTTGCTTATTTAGAGAGAATAAATCGAGTTCTTAAATAATAGCCATTACTCGAAAACCAAAATGTGAAATTTCAGACTCAGATGTATTGCAATTTATATTATTCTTGTTTCAACGATTTAAAGCCTTCAAAGTTAACATCTCCCGCATAAAATGGCAAGGCAGACTATGGCTGATAGGGGCCCAACCTAAATTGGCTGCTCCACGAATCCACAAAAAATCCAATCCAAACCAGGATTTTCCAAATATATATATAACACTATATTTATTAAACTTTTTACTTAGAGTGGGAATACTAATACGGGTAGGAATAGATCTGATAATTATAAAGAGAGACGAGGAAGAACGAAGGACACCGAGAGAGACGAGGAAAAATCAAGAACGACACCGCGAGATCGACGAGTAAAAACAATAAAAGAGAAAAGGAAGAGAGAGAGATGTATAGGTGATGACGCATCATGAAAAGCATAGAGGGTGCTTTAATAGAGCCAGAGGTTAGGGTTTCCTTTTCTCCACAAAGTTGAGAAGGAGACCAAGTTTGTCTCCTTCTCCAACTCAAATAGGAGGTCCTATTCAATTGGTCCATTTCGAAGGTGGCGCTGGGCCAAGTGGCCCAGGTCTCACATTCCCGTCCTAAAAATAATTTCATCCTCAAAATTAACTAAATTGAGCCATCAAAAAATTAAGGATAGTTAACCCTCATCTCATTCTCGAGATCCCAAATAGCCTCCTTTTTGGCAGGATATCTCTATATGACTTGCTCCTTCTTGTCCACAAGCCAAATTGGATAGTCTTTGTCTTTTGTTAAAAACACCAGCATTCTAACCCATATATAACCACATTTCTTTGCTAATTACATCAATTGCTCTTTCTTTAATTTATCTACAAAAAATCATAATTGATCTCTATCTAGCTGAAAGATCCCACATCGGCTAGACTAGTTTCAAAGCATGGGCATATGAGGCGGGTGTCTCCAAATCCTGCACACGCATTTGGGTAGAAAACAAAACTGGAGAGGGGTCTAAGCGGCTCGTGCGGGCTCCGGAACTGGACAATATCTGGCAGGAGAGCCCTGTGTTCCCCTCTCATGTGGCCCCCACGTGGGCACTGGGTGCCTTACGTGCCCCGCGCAGGCGGAGGCGTGACATTTGGTATCAGAGCCGAGGACGGCTTTAGTCCGAGAATGGGTGAATGAAAGATCCCACATCGGCTAGACTCATTTCAAAGCATGGGCATATGAGGCGGATGTCTCCAAATCCTGCATACGCGTTTTGGATGGAAAACGAAATCGGGAAGGGGTCTAAGCGACGCGCGCGCGGGGGCCCCGGAACCGGACAATATATGGCAAGAGAGCTCCATGTTCTCCTCTCATGTGGCTCCTACGTGGGCATTGGGTGCCTTACGTGCCCCGCACAGGCGGGGGCGTGATACTAGCAGAAGCAGAAGAGCGCATGACTATGGGACACTCTTCTGGAGCTATAACCTGCTTATCTACTTAGCATCCTCCATAATTTAATTACTTGACTCTTTAACATTAAATAACCTCAAACTCTTTCAAACAAATAGAAAATGATATTTGTTGACGGTGCAGGAACTTCAAAGTTAGAAAAAAGAGACCTATGCCAAAACATTCCAAACACAAGATCAACCAAAAAACCAACAGCTTGCTGGCCCTTGATTTGAGATGTCCAAAAATTTTCCATAACACCACCTACAATAGGAGAATCCATCGATGAGAACAACACTACCACATCCAGATAGTCTAAGAATTAACCTTCTCCTTCCCTTCATCAATAAAAACTTATTTTCCAGAAAAGCTAAATCCAGCCATCCACCATAGCATCCTCCAAGTGAAAACTAATAACTGGCCCAACTTTAAAATGACTCAACCCACTAAAATTCTATGGTTTACTAAATGACTATTAACTAACATACTATTTGTACAAAATAGAGAAGACCCAAAATTTTCAATCTAGAGTAGAATCGAAGCAGAACTTTTGAGTTTTCTTGTCTTTACTTTGCCTCGAGCATAACCATTATGATTAACCATAGAGCCAACTGCCATATTTGAACTCACTGCATTAGCCTCACCACCTTTCTAAGGCCCAAACATTCTAGATCCAATTGAAACCAAGTTAACCCTGGGTTTCCTTAACAATTCAATTAAAAAATTTCTAATAAAATTATCTTTTATAAGGATTAACTTCAAGCTCATACAATGAGTTAGGTCTCAAATCAACTCCCCTATGAGTAGAATCAACTCAGTTATCTTCCTCGGAGCTTCCTTCACCATAATTCTTAGAATCTTTAGGCAAACCCTCCAGAAGTCTTCTTACTGATTTGTTAAACTCATGTAAGCCTCTCAAACCATTTTCTCTACTTCAAATTATTTTGTCGGTGGCTTCAACAACAATGGCAAATGATCCTCGGTTGACTCAAAACCTAAATTCTAACTTTAAATTAATGCACCCAATACTCTTTGATAAATATAAAAAGGATCCAGTAATCTAATCCAAACATGGTAATTTAAATTATTAAAAATCTCACCAAGATACATGCCCTGCAGCATCATAATAAAATCAATTCCACCAATAAGGAAAACACTCCTACTTACAGTATCCCAAATAATTTTTTTGAACCTTTTTTTTTTTGTCGATTCATTAAGAACTTGTAAATTCAATAAAAGGACCACTTTGCCTCCACTTAGAAGAGCTAGAAATTTTAAATAAAACATAATATGATATGATATAATACATTACAATCACTATAATAAAATTTTTTAATATAATGTTATATTAATATACTATGACTATAGTTACACATTTATATAATATATAACGCCAATAACAAGTTAGCATGATAAAATGTATATTGTATAATTTATTACATAATTAGAATATATGCAATAATTATATGTTATGTATTATATCGTTAACATGACAAAATATTGTGCTATATCAGTATATTATATCCTAAACCATATGGTATTGCTATAGTAGCATTATTTATATATTATATTATGTAATTTATTACAAAATGAATATACGATGAATAAAATTATAATAACAATAATATTATATATTATGTATTACATCCTAAATCATGTATTATTGCTATAGTTGCATGTACATGTCATAGTATAATTACATGAATATAATTTATTATATAATAAATGCATGATCAATCTATTAAATTATATTATAATATAGTGTTATTATACTACATAACAATATATTATTATATAGAAATATTGCCGGGATGTGCATGAAGATGAGAATGGTGTTACTGTGGTAAGAAAACTATGCGAATCAAACTTAAATCAAATTGCAGTTGGCTACAATTATATAGTCAAATATATA
The DNA here is from genome assembly GCF_009389715.1 of Phoenix dactylifera. NCBI lineage: Eukaryota > Viridiplantae > Streptophyta > Magnoliopsida > Arecales > Arecaceae > Phoenix > Phoenix dactylifera. The sequence continues at coordinate 585,673 of NW_024067718.1, read as the reverse complement.
TATATATATATATATATATATATATATATATATATATATATATATATATATATATATATATATGCATTTCATAGTACCTTTTCTGTAATAATGATATTATTATGTTATTACAATTAGTATATATTAAATTGCCATATATCAACGTACTAAATTATATTATATTATTTATTTTATAACAATTATGATATTAAAATTTTAAAATTATAATATATTTATTATCATATAATGTTGATGTGCTATGCATATTGCATCATAATGTTATCATTTATGGTAAATAATGATCTAGTAAATCTTAATATAATTTCATAAATGTTATAATAGGACATATTAATGCTCATATTTGAAAAATGGCAGTTAAGTTGCCACCTTGCTAATGCATTAGAAGGTAAACAACATAACATTGTTGATAATAATGTTAATTATACTTAATTGTTATTATATAGTACCATAGTACTTCAAATTCAAGATGATTGTTATTATATTGCTAATCTTGTACTTAACAACATATAATACCAATACAGAAGAGATAATATAGATATTCAAGATCTAATTTCTTTTATATGGGAATACAAAGATTCATGTTCAGTTGCATCCAAAGCTAATATAGATGTTCTGGATCTAAATCTTGTCTGGAAATACATCAATCTTCTATAAGGAGCTGAATGAAACCAAACTTTCATGTTCCATTTCAACTTAGGGGAGTTAAAAATTGGGTGGAATAGCATCCTCCTAATTCAGTCAAAAAACTCTTGGAGAAGTTAAAAATGATCAACCATCATTGACTCAAACTCCAATCAAATTGCAATTAGCTGCAACAGTACTCACATCCAAATGGTTGTTCTGTAACCTGCAGGCAAACCGAACACCTAAGAGAAAAGAATAAATGGTTTTAACTAAAATGCATATTGTATTTCATAAAATCTATTGATGGGATTGAGACCATAACCACATGTCTAGCACATGCCAAAACAAGGAAATAGCTAAAGATAAACCAATACGTGCAGCTAAAGGGCTTGCTGAAGATTTTAGCTACCAGAAAGAACCGAGATTTATTTCCTTTTGACTTGCAACAACAATCATTTCAAGATTTTAGTTTTCCAGAGTCATATCCCAAGCATTCATATGCACACATAAAACTTCAAGGAAAATAAATGGTTTGCACGACATAATGACGTTTGAACAATTTAGAGGACATCGTTATTATCTACTAGCTTATCACTTCACCAAAATCCCAATACAAATCAATCAGTCGTTCAGGAACCCAACATGGAAAGGGAAAATGATACCATAAAGCTCAAACAATGGTCAGAAGAACAAAATACTAAAGGTCCTAAATTGAAACAGAAAAGTCAGCTACTTATTAAATCTATGTTCGAATAACATCCATATTCTACAAATCAACCAATGGTACCAAGCTTTCTCGCAGCTGCCAAAAATAGTGGGGAGGGAAAGAAAACGAGAGATACCTCACAATCTATAGAAAAGCTTCTCATATTCTCATGTGGAAACAGTAGAAAAACAAGGTGCCAGACATATCCAACCCAAACAATTTTAGGAGCAGATGGATGACAACCTTGAAACTGAAAATCCAAAAGTGAGCAGCACCTTTATTCAATGTTTGGTTGAACCGACAGCTGATGATCCAGGACGGCTTCCACGGCCACCATTTGATCCCATGTAATCAACCCTTTGATATCCAACATCACCTCCACGACCTCTACTGCCACCTCTGCCTCCAAAATCAGGTCTGTTACTGAAATCCCCCCTACCATAACCCCTCCCACCACCATAGCTGCCACGCCCCCTCATTCCATCATTCCGGAATCCAACCCCTCTGCCAGGTCCAAACCTTCCTCTGTTATTAACTGCAGAGAACAAATCTTAATTTTGGTAATTGTGACCCAGAAGAAAAGCCAGGAAAACATTTGTTGAATTGTAAAAATCAAAATGTCTGGCCATGTACAATCTCTGTAACAGTTCTAAAATGAGTTCCCCAACCTGGGTTTGAGAAACCTACCATTCAGTCTGTCCCCATATTACAACTGTTGCAGCATTTTGAGATTTTATATTTGTATTTTAATAAAATAAACATAGTCAAAACTAGGTCTTTGCACAAGATACTTACTGCCGTATTAATAGTCACATTATTTAGGAGAATAATAACTAGCATTGTACAAGTTCATAAATTCATGTGTAAAGAACTGAAATAAAGAGTTTATCCCACACTTACCTCGTGAACCATTGGTCCTCTTTTCCTCCACAAAAACTTGGCGACTACCTATCATTATGGGCGAAGCCTGAAATAGTGTAATGAACTCATCATATGTTATATGCAAAGAATGGAACTTGCTGAATCCCCCCAATGCCATTGGCAGATTCATATAATACTAAGACTTACAGAAAATGGCACAAGAACATGCGCACCAAAATCTGATATAAACATGGGTAAGAAGCAGGAAATCTCGAACGGCAACTTTAAAATTGAAATTTCTTTTGAACTTTCTACGCCGTCAACATAAATAGGACTTGAATACAAAATTTTTATATACTAAAGTTGGAGCTATCTTTCGATATGTTAAATTATCTATATCAGCTTACGGTACATGTAAAGGACATATTTCATTGCAATGTCAAGCCAGAACGGAAATGGATACATAGATACAATTAACTAAAGAAAACCCGAAAAAAAAGAACCTGTGGCATTGGAAAAGAGACATAGTGCAAACATAAACTTCATAAGTTTACCAATCTGAACTACAGTCCCAGTAAATCATGCACAAGTTTCACCACATAAACTTGCACAGAAATGCAGAAACCATTGAACAGTTTACTAAATATATCTTTAGAAATAACACAACCTTTTAAACTCAAGTGTGCTGTAAGACAAAGATGAGTGATAGAACTATGCCGCTCGCTGCATAGCAATTACTTGGGTGGTCTCAAGTGAGCTGCTGGGAATAAATTTCTGCCCACCAAAGGGAACCAAAGGACAAGAAAGCATTCAGAAACCGTATATTTAAACTAAACAGACAGTTTCTAATCCTTGACATCCCTTCTTGTAAAATTGAATGTCATCTTAGAAAGGAAAATATTAGTACTTAGCCGGATATTACCAACTTAAAAAAAAACCCAAAGATCATGAAAAAATTATGATTGTTAGCCAATTAGAAGGTTAAGGTATGACAACCAGCTAATCTTTAACGAAACAACAAGAAGCAAGAAATTGCATTTGCCTTGTCCTGGTTAAGCTGACATCACAGGCACAGTTTAATAGACTAGATGGGATCTGGAAATGTCTTTCAGATATTTTCCATGGCACCCTGAGTAAGCAACTGATGGCCTATCATGTCCCAGGAATTCATGATTTACTCATATGAAATATAACCCAAAGATACAACAAAGTGCTTTTAGTTTGAATTTTAATGACTAGTATTATATTCTTTTTGTGAAATCATAGGATTGATCAAGTCTAATCATAATTCAGATCACCAATCATCAAATAAACCAATCTTTCAGAAAGGAAATAAACTGTTTAAGTAGACCTGCTCATGTTTGGTTCTGTTTAATTCTGCTGTATTTAAATAAAAAAGAAAATAGATGGAGTACACGTGTATAACAGCTTAAATACAAAACTGTACGCATGCTTGGGCTTTTTGGCTCATATGACTAATTATACACCTGAGATCTGCCTTGGCACAACACTAAGCTTGCTGCATTGTAACTTGAGTGGGATTTGAAATACAAAAACAGCCTCTCTAAACATGAGGGTAAGGCTGCATACATGTGACCCTGGCAGGAGCCTAGTGCATTAGAATGCCCTTTTTTTTGACTAATTGTACACCTCCTGATGCGCACATGTTTTCCCACCTATCTTTGCTAAAACTTTTCTTTTGTGTTTTGCATGGTTGATGGTTTCTCTATTTTCTTATTTCAAATTTAAGTTACAAGGCTCCATCTTCCACCCCCCTTAGGTAGGCAACTTTAATCAACATAACAACCTAAGTCACATTGCGTTTATCATTTATTCTTAAAGCATGCAGGCTTTACATGCTTGTTTTTCTAGGCTACTTATAATCGTCATTGAATAGCCTCATTCAATATCAAACTATACAAAGAATCACCATAGATAGAGCCATTTTTACTGATTCTAGAATCGCCCAATATATGGATTTGTGAACAAGTGCTAAAAGAACAATGCCAATGAATTGGTTAGGAAGGTACTATTAGCAATTAAAGAGATAATCTTGAAAGTAACAGATGTGTTTTCTTTTCTCTCTTGAATACTACTTGTATTAGCAACTTCATCATGGTCTTAACAGCCCAAACATCCACAGGACCTCCACCATGATAACTGAGGGGAGAACGAGTAAGGTTCTATAACAGTTGGCCCATAACATCTTCTTGGAGCTACAAACAATTATTCAGTTCAACACAAGAAATTGCATCACGAGATGTGGATTCATCCAAAAGACTATCGTGTACCAGTGTCATGCCAGCTTGGCCCTAGCATACTAAATATTGTGCCATGACATGCCATGCAGTGTTTGGCACACACTGCACCTCAGCATGCCAAGCTCTAGCATCCAACCAGTATTGTGCTACTATCGTAGGCATTAACGCACTAGAGTTTGTACTATGTTCTATTTATCATGCCATCCATCACTTCAATCCATGAGCAAAACTTGCTCTTGAACTTCGTTATAGACACTATGGACTCATTAAGACAGAATACAATTTCAAGTAACATCAGCATGCCAAGCACTAGCATCCAACCAATACTGTGCTAGTGTGGCAGGCATTAAGGCACTAGAGTTTGTCTATATTCTATTTATTGTGCCATCCAGCACTTCAACCCATGAGCAAAACTTGCTCTTGAACTTCATTATAGACACTATGGACTCATTAAGACAGAATATAATTTCAAGTAACATCCACATTCAGGAGTTGTGAAATTACAAAAGTTAATCTAGTAATTGCATATTCATATGAGATATTCTGATGTATTATATTTAGGGTATTGCTGGTGAAGCAATCTTGCAACCAGATTCTATTTTACGTATGAGATTTTATTTGAAATCAAATATCACACAAATTTGTTTAAATATGGAAACACAATGAAAGTCTAAAAAAACAAAATGCAGCCAACTGATAGGTGCATTCCCATCTTGCATGCAAAAATGCTCCAGTTAAGAAGAAGAAAATTAGTTGTTTCATGAAACAGGTTCTCGAATTGACATAGTAATAACCCATCCAGAAGGTATTACAGTCACTCTAACCCATGACACTCTATTTTCTTTCCTTATTAGGAGAAAAGCATCCATACTTGCTGAAAGAGTATACATGTATATGGACTCTTGATCCTACAATCCACCCAAAGGTGGAACAGACTAGAAGGAAGCATCTAAAAGGTATAGATTCCTGTTCCTATCTCAAATGATGATCAAATAATTAGCAAACCATCTAGTTCTCTTATTTTTCAAGAAATTAGGTGGATGATTTTTCCATCAGAAATCTAATGCACACACTTAGTTCTTAAGGACAAACAAGGCTCTAGTTGCCCATGGCTTGATGGCCAACCATAAAATTTGATCCCCACAAATGTTTCAAACCAAATTAAGCTCCCATTTCATTTCAATAAAATAACCCTTTCCTTCCTCAATGAGATCATCTAAATCCTTGAAAGGGATTTTTACCTATTGTAATAAACCCAAGAAACTCTCCTGAGGGTTAAAACCAATTTCCCTTACCAAATATTGGTGCCCCTTCACCCATTTATCCATAGAATGACTGAGCTAGGCCAACTAGAGCTCCATCAGAATTGAACATGGCCAAGTCAAGCTACTTCACTTGTGTCACTCTAAGCAAGATTGAAACAAACTCTTAAGCTTAAAAGGCACATCGAGCTTAGCTCAAGCTCACTTAACATGATTACACTGAGAGTCACGGAAGTCTAAGAAGAGAATGGAGGGGAGGGACACAAAGGACTCTATAGACGAACAAAAACCTCCTGACCATTAATGATGGAACCAAGAAGTCATCAATCTGATAAGTTTCAACCCTCCTTAGGGGAAAGGAGGGCTAAGCAGAAAGGAGAGAGGATATTGGTGGAGGATCCTTATTTTCATTATAGTGACCAAGGAACGTGGAACCATCCCAAACTGCTAGATTCGGAGCATACCGAACCATACTGGCGGTGGCCCGGAACAGTTCCAACATTCAAAATGAGAAACCAACGAAGGAGAGAAAGGGAGAAGGAAAGAGAGGAAAAGAGAGGAGGGAGGGAAAGGGAGAGATGGAGGGTGGCAGACGGCCGACGGAGGCCGCCAGAGGGGCGCAAAGCAATGGCCCTCCGCAACACTCCAGAGGCTTCCGCCACACTCCGAAGTCCTCCGCCAGCCTCCATCTCTCTCCCTCCCCCTTCTCTCTTTTCCTCCATCATGTTCTTCCTCTCCCCCACCGTCTTTGCCGTGTCGGGGCCGCACTTTGCCGGCCTTCTCCCTCCCTTCCTCTTCCTATCCCTCCCTCTTCCTCCTCTCCCATAGCAATAAGGGCCCGACACAGAACAACAAGTGAGCATAACGAACCATACCGCCAGCCAACCACTACGGGCTCCAGTATCAGCACAGCAATCCTTGATAGCAACATTAGAACAATCATTGAAATAGACATCATTTTAGTGAAATGATTCAATTAACATAAGATGAGACAAATAACGCTCTGCAACTGAGGCCTGCAGTCAAGGGTGGCAAGCAGGTCAGGTCAGATACAAAAACAGATTAAAAATCTATCAACCTGAATCCGACATATTTATCAAACGGGTCAAAAATCTAGACCCAAACCTAATCATTTCATTAAACGGGTAACTTAACCTAACCTACGAAGGAAGCAGCACTAATGATATTTGAGCCAAAACAGTCTGAACAAAGTGGAACCACCCTGTGTTGACCCGTAGTAGCCGGTTTCAAGCAGTACCATGACTAGGAGTGAGAAAAAGTATTGGGACGTTGTCTCGGTATAGGGTGCATATTGTACCTTAGAGATTATACCGTACTAAATTGGTATCATACTAACGTGATTCATAATACCGGTTTTACGGACCTTGATTGCAATCGTGATAACAAAATAATGCCAATATTCAAATCTTACCTTCACCTTTTGGTATCAAACAAGATTTTCATGGTGGTGTTATTCTATTATAATAGATCCCTCACAAAACCATTAATAATCATTTCAAGGCACATGTCAAATATATTTCTATTAAATGTTAAACTAATAAGTACTCTAATGGCCACTAGAATAGCATTATAATGGAAAATAAAAAAAATAAAAATGATAGCATTATTATCTAGAATCACTGCTGAACAAAATATAATTTTTCAGATAGTAAAAACCTTTTTGGAGGGAGAGTTTTGAAAAATAATGTTTTATTAAAAGAACAATGAAAATACCAAATAATTTATATCATCTGAAACCGTTATAAAATCAAAATATGATATAACAATTGTTTCCCTTAATCCCAATCAGGGTAGGTTGAACTGTCAAACTGGCCGATTGAAGGCGCATCGATTCAGACCGGTCAATTACCAGCATAGTTCAACCGGTCAAAATGGAATTTATAAAAGGACTTGTTCGAAGCCCTTAGTCCTCATCAAGCCTATTCGAAGCCCTTGGTCCCCATTGAGCCTGTTTGAAGCCCTCAGTCCCCATCAATGGCGTATAACGATGATAACAATGATGTTTCGTCCAGGTGAGTCTCTCCCCCCTTCTCTCTCGATCCTCGTCGTCAGATCTGGAGCTCTCGAAGCTCTCCATCAATGGCTTAAAGCTCTCGAAGCACTCTCTTTCCCTCTCCCTCCTCAGTCTATATCCCCTCACAAAGCTGTTGTCAGACGCCTCAGCCTCAGTCTCTCTCTCTCTCAAGTGTGTTCGAAGGCCTCGACATCTCTCCCCCCCTCCCCCTCCTTTCTCTCCCCAGTTCAAATATATCATAATGCAGAATGTATGTACCGGTACTATATGATACTGGTCACCGACCGGTATGACTCGATACCGGTTCGGCGAACACTAATCCCAATATTACTTGTGATATAACAAAGGGCTGAAACCTCTATAAATATTCTTAGAAATTATTTCCTCTTTAAAAAATAAATTCAGATGGTACAAACTTTTTTAAAAGATAAAATTTGAAAAACTGAATTTTGGAAAAAAATATTTTAATAAAAGGAATAGTACAGATATCAAATATCAGATATGATTTATGGCCTTGTAATACAAAATAACTTGGTATAATAACAATTATAGGTTAGCCCAATATTATATTTATTCTAATAAATGCAATGTCCTCTAATATTCCGTGTGAGGCGTGCCTAGCCATCTGCGCTTCCCTTTTTGTTTCCCAATCACATTCCTTACGTCCCAGCCAAAGTTCATTTTGTAGCTTCACTCCGTGTTGTTCAATGCACGTGGTTATTAACCATAAGTTCGAAGGTTTAAGCTCTTCCTCTGACATTTGTTATTTTATTTTATTCTTTTTAAAGTATAGGGTCAAAAGATCAAAACCTTCCTCTAGCATTTACAATCTTATTAAAAAAAACGTGTGCTATCCATGTCATAATCTAGTATAACATAATATAGCAAAGAGAGATCAAAACAATTATAATGGTCGGTATCTAAAATAATATAACATAACTGAGAGGACTGAACCATTACAAGTTCTATTATCTAATGCATGCCGGGGGGAGAGGGAGAGGAGAGAAATTAAGAGAGAGAGAAGCATGGGGGAGAGACAAAGGCATACCAAAAGTGGGAGGGGAGGATGGAAGAAGATTCCCCTTCCCCTATTTATATATATTTTACAATAATGAAATGAACCAAAATATGTAAAATACAGATTTTTACAAGGTCTATATTCAACAAAAAAACAACTAACTAGGAAGAAAGGATGCCATGGAGGTAGCACTTAACTAGAGATGGCTTATGCATGAACTCATAAGAGCTAAGAAGGCATATGAAGATTGACCACTAAGAAAGAATTAGGAGCACAATAACGCTTTGATACAGCTGATTAGTCGAAGCAATGAAGCGTAACGGGATAAATTTGCAAGTGAGCTAAAAATGGTAACAATTGCATCAAGATGGCATTGAACAAGTGATAAACAAAGCAGCACATGGCAGGATCCTTGATCCAAGATCGATATTGCACACTTAAGAGGCTAATTATGGAAGCTGAAAGCAAAAGCATAAGCTTAATAAGTCAGGTGGCATTAGCTATTGGCTAGCTAAGTCAAATAACAATAAAATTATATATGAGGTGCAAGCAAAATATGCCCACAATTTGTGAGGCGGCATTGGTAATTCTACAAATGACTTGATGCAAGCCATTCACAAAACCCACTGTGGACTAACCAGGCCACTTTGTGTAACTCTGGACAGGGTTTAGGAGCAACATCTTCCACATCTAGGATCAATTCCTACAGCAAATCTTTTGACAGGCACAACTTTCACATACAGTTTCTGTTTTTAGTATTTTCTTTTTTCTCTTTTGAAATTGAATGGCATCTATGACATGGCAACCTACCAATAGACTAGTTGGGCTTGAAACAACCTTGATTCCAAGCTATTTGGAGTTTGAAATTTTAAATCAAACTCGACTTACAATGGTAAACATTAACCGGGGAAGATCTCCTAATCAATGAACAATCTAGCAATGCACCATAGGGCAAAGTTGAGATAGGAGTTGGTGTCCAATTTTTATAGCCATTTTTGGAAAATGTTGTATTTTTTTCTATTTTGGAAAAATTTGACCTCTCAACTGGAAGAGTAATTTAACTCAAACTAGTAGAATCGAACATCACTAGTACATATAGAGGCTTTGAACCATACTTTTGTACATCAATGTTTTCAAAAAGTAAAGAGAGCGACATACTTGCTTTTAATTTTTCACAAAATTTGTTTCATTCTTTGTTATTTTCTTTGGTGTGAGATTCAACTTGAGGAGATTGAAGGAAGAAATTCCTTCTCTTTGAGATCACATCATGCCTAAGAAGGCGTTGTGAACTACAAACAAGCAACAATGATCACCAAACAAGACGAAGAAGTAAGCAAACCCAAGGAGCACAATGGAGAATGCAAGCCACCTTTGGATGCCCAAAATTGTGACAAAAGGTAATTGTAGCTCACAGATGGTATAGAGATTGAGTAAAGAACAGCAATAGCCAAATGAAGGTAAAGAACAGGTCTCATGAGCCTTAAGCCAAGACTAATTTACCACACTAAGTCTATATAGAAAAGCATTGAAGGACATAACTCATTCTGAGTGACAAAAAACTGTTCAAATATATGATAGATATTCACTAAGATGTAATCAAGTTTAAGGTTGAAGATGAAAATCCTAAATCCAAAACCTCTAACAAGCTTCATATGTAAGTTGAGAAAACTAAAACCTTAGTTAGCAAAGTTCCTTGCAGGGATTTAATGCTTTCTTGGGTGGGTGCGGGGCGGGGCTGGGGGGGAGTGGGTGGGGGGTGGTGTGGTGGCGCGCGGTGGTGGGGGGAGGTGTTAGAAGACCAAATATCTAAAGAAGTTGAATGATGCAAGTGAAGAAAGGCATTGTGAACAATCTAATAGCCAAAGAATGGTGGTTCCAATGAAACGAATATATCACTTGTAAGAAATGATAAGAATAGCCCAAGAGGGACCAAACAAAACATGGTAAACCAGAAAATTTAGAGGGCAGAGGATAGCTACATGCTAATAATAGGTTCCATCTTGAGGTTTAACCCCAATTCTCATAAGATAGTGAACCTTCATAGGGACCCCCACATGAAAATCAAGAGAAATTGCTTAAAATATGACAATTTAAGCAAGAAAGAAGTGGCATCATTACATGCTTGAGGTTGAGTACACATGTGCAAATTAGTAGGTTGCAAACCAGAAGTCTCAGTTATAGAATAACATGTAAATAAGATTTGGCGGGCAAAAAAGGTCCAGGTTCTAGAACTTCCTCTAACAAAACTTCACGCTCCTATGCTCATTACCTCCATGGCCTGAATTGAAGGGCGACCTGATTATCATCTATAATCAACAAATGCATATACACAAATTCTGTCTCAATATATGCAAGTATCTATGTAAGCATACATCTATTTTTTGTGCATTTATGGATATACTTATGCATGCATGCACGCATGTATGTTTGCATATTAAGCATGGCATGCATGCATGTGTGTACATATTCTTTAAGCATGCCATGCATGCATGCACGTATATCGAAGAAAATGCATATATGCACATATGCATGCAGGCATATATGGAAGAAAAAAGAGGATTTTACACCCACGGCCAACTCGAATATGATAAAAGTTGCAAAACAAAAATCTAATATATTGAATGGGATATACAAGGCTTAAACTCCCTATTAACAACAAGTCATGCTTTATAGATTTCTTGCCTATCATCAAAAAGGGCATCCTCATGCATGAGACTCCTGCCACCATGGTGTCTCAAGGGGTCAAATGTACACAGTGTTATCCCTACATGCAAAGAAGTTATTTTCGTGTTTCCAACCCATGACACCCGGTATCAATGGCGCAATCAAGTCCTCCAAAAATCAGCATACTTATCATACCATTAACTATGCTATATATGAATGCGTCAATAAATTCCTGTTGAAAAGTCCTCATAACCTGTAGATCATGCTTTGACAATCATGATCATCCAACATAAACCACAAACTTATACCTAGTAGAAATCAACAATTTGTGCACCACTTATAATTCAATAAGAAGTCGAAAGTCAAAAGGAATTGGCGGAGTTGATGTAACCAAGTAAGAAGAAATCTGTTCCCACTAGAAACATTTTAAACTTGTGCCTCCACCATCTGTCCACAAAACTCAATGTTTGAGCTCCACCAAAGGAACAGAAGAATGATAATGGAAAAAAGAAGAAGCATATTGACCCTCCATAAAGCAATTATTGATGGTGGATAAAGCCACAATGTGTTTTACAAGGTGCTCACATGTTCTATACTAGGCTAGGAGGATGATGAGGTTGATCGCAAATGTTGGAGACTGTTGATCTCCAAATTGGCCACAAACTGATTTGGCTCACTTTTACATCCCTGTTAAGGCCTCTGTCTCATTGCTACACTAAAATGGAAAAGAATTGAGTATTTTTCCTCTGATTTTTCCCTTTTTATTTCATTTAGAAGTTTTTTTTTTTTTGGTGGGGGGGAGGGGGGTGATGAGGATGAGTGAAAAGGGCAATGGATTGGATTCAAAAGAATGGCTTAGAACATATTTTAGAGTCAAAATTGAAGAATGATTTCGGCCAGAATATTAAAAGTTATAAGACATCAGAAAACTCAAAATCATTTACTTACAATATTCTACTGAAAATATAAATTTATAATTTCATGTTCTGAGGGAACTTTTGTGAAATTCCATTTAACCATCAAGACTATGTTGCCTAAAATCATAATGATTTCAAAAACCTAAAGTATCAAAAGATATTATGATTCTCATGGTACATCCAAAGGCACCCTAATTGGTTGCCACATTAAGGTTTTATTCTTCCTTTAGTCTAGTCGATCTTTTGTTGTAAGTGTATGTGTGGATCTAATGAAAAGTTTTCCAATCCTTACAAATAACTAGCAACCTGTTGTACCAGACCATCATAAATCATAGAATACAATCTAACATGAGCATGAGCAGGAAAATGCCTGTCAATATCTAATGCTCATTGTAACTCAAAAAACTGAAGGCTGTGTATTGTATCAACGAAGTTGTTGCACATCATTTATCTAGTCAAAGTACCAATACGAATCAATACTTTAACCTTTAATATCTTCAGTTTTCCCTTTTTGTGGATTTTCATGCAACAACCACAAGCTGCTTTATATGTTATAAACTCTTTGATATCCAAAACATGTAGCTTGTGCCAAATCTTTTACATGAGGTGTCATCTTATTGGTGTCATTTTATCATGGAATCTCACTTTCATTGTTTGCTAATACTTATGTTTTTGTTTTTTCATTGTTTTTGTTTTTGTTAAAAAATAAATAATAACAATTTATATGGGCCAAACATAGCTCGACTGCAGAAATTATGAGCACTCTTTCATGAGAGAATTAAAAGAATCCAATATAGCTAGCATTATTCAATGTAGACACTGACCCAAGGTCCGCCGAACTAGTATCGAGACCCGTACCGGTCGGCAAACGGGATGGTACAGTACCTACAGACACATGGTACGATAGGACGTGCCGGTTTCATACGGGCACACCCAATTTTTTTTTGTTGGAATATTTCAAATTAAAAGAATGAGATATCGGTCTTTTTGAACTTTTTCAATGATTTTAAGTCTAATTTAATGCTTTTATATTTTTTATATTTTTTTATATTTTTATAATTTTGGTATAACCTAAATGATGCATCTTACTATTTTAAAATGATACAAATCATAAAATGATTATCTCACTGCTGCATGCTACAGGGAGCAATATGATATATCCTCAAATCAAATAGTAAGGTAAAAATTATAAAATAATACAATCAATTACATATATTTAAAGTACAACATACATACCGACAAGGAAGAGGCCTTTCCAACAACATTTTAACACCACACAAAGGAAAAAAGGAAGGGCCCGGTTCAAAACCGGGTCAACTCAGTGCGAACTGGCCGGTTTGCACCAACTTCGAACGAAACCGGCCGGTTCACACCGGTAAGATCTGATTCGGACCTTTTCTGACCGGTTCCGATCAGTTTGGGACCGATTCCAGCCAATTTGAAATTGGTTCCGGCCCAGAACTGGCCGGAACCAAATCTAAAAGCGGTCAAATCTAAAGGCCAAACCGACCCGATTTTCCATCGGGTCGGCTCAGTATGGGCCGAACCGCCCGGTTCGGCCTGGTTCAGCATTCTTTGCACTGACCATATCCTTCCATATATACAACACAAGGATTTCTTCCTTCCACAATCCATGCCAATATGACTACCACTGGAAGCAATCAGATTGATGGACAACAGCTCTTAATCAAACAGCGGTCCACTTGCTCAAATTCTATAGCAAAGAAAAGCATATAAAATGCATTTGGGATCATCTTGCAAGTTACCAATGGCCAAAACCACCATATATGGTACAATATAAAGTAGTCTTTGCAAAAACCAATGCTTAATATTCTGTTTTACAAGGGCTAGATTTACTTGATTGTAGAAGAGTTTAGCCTCACTACAAGATGAATCAACTAAGTAGTAACGCAAGCCAAATTCATGATAAAGTATACCATCCATGCTATGATACTTATACAAACTTGGAGACCTAAAAATAAAGAGAGATTAGTCCAACAAGCATAAAAGAGAAAAGTGCTGACAATATATGCAACAAACAACAAAGAGACATACAACTTAGGAAAAATCCTGCAGACAGAATACTTCCGAATTGCAAAGACACAATGAAGGGCTATAATATCATGTTAGCAGTCTAAACTAGCGAACCATACAAGAGAAGAACATAAAAACAGAATTTGGTTAAAGGGCTGCAAACAGCATTGCAGCCATGAAAAAGCAATAGCACATTGTCCAAAGTACTAGAAATGCACCTCCAAAGATGCAAAATGTCAATTTACTAAAATCCATAAAGGACCACCAAAGCTCCAAGCACATAAAGAAAGAATGAAAAAGGAAGTAGAGTAACTCTTGAATCTTTATTCATGCAAGAAAAATAATAAAAATGACAATTAAGGGAATGACAAGATATATTAGATACACCAATAGTCAATCATTTATTTTCTAGTATGCAAATTTACATGTAGATCATTGATGACATATGGAGATTTACCGCTATTGCGCTTTGGACTGCACTAGCCTCCTCAAACTCCACAAAACCAAAACAGAACCCTTGAAGCTACATTCCATATGAAGAAAAGTTCTTAGATTATAAAACATGCAGATTGGAAAGCATTTAAATGCAAGTAAACAGAAAAGTAAAAGACAAATGAACCTTATGGCTTCTAACTTGTATGCCGCCAGGTTTAATATGACCAAACCTCTTGAACTCCTCTTCAAGCTGCTCGGGTGTAGCACTCAACGGCAAACTTTTTACATATATTGAATGGCCATCAGCTGAAAAAAGGGGCAGGGAAAAGATAGTTGTGGTATGGTATCGAAAAGAGTGTGTTTGAAGTTGATATGGGACCATTATTACCTTCTGCCTCTTGTACACCGCTGCCTTCACCTGCACTAGAACTGACAGCAGGAGTATCAGGTGCTGTAGCTGGCATAGGAGCAGGGGCTGCCTGACGTTCTGGTTTAGCAGGTGCTGGCCTTGCAGAAGCAGATGTTGGAGCTGAGAATGCAGCAGCACTATCTTTCATGACTTTCACCTACATATATTACAACATATAAGAAGATCAATTCTTTAAGCCATTATCAAACAGATTGAAATGCACATGCCTAAGCCATATAGTAAGTTGACTAAATTATATTATGAGACAGGTCTATGCTCACATAACTATGAACAACTTACAGACTAAAAAGAACAATACACGTCAAACAGAAGGTGCATTCTGAACTCATTATCCATATGCCATAACAACACTCATTTGTATCCCAAGTTCTTCTTGTAATATGTAAATGCTATATAAAACCACATAAATAAATAATAGCTCCAGCTTAAATTACTCCAAGTGGAAAGAAGCTGCATGCATTCCCAGTGAATATATTTCTATAGGAAATGCTGGAGAAAATTTGGTATTCACATGGTTTATCTACAATCATGTGTTTGGTTGCAGGTTAAAGGAGGGTTAAATGGAACAAAGGGTCGTCACTCCATTTATTACACTTTAACCTGCCAAACAGTAGATTAAAACCAATTTATCCCAAGGGTACGGTGCAATTGAGAAAGTTGGCGGTGCTACACTTTCCACCTAATCCTGAGCAAACAATTTCACCATGTAGAGCAGGGTAGTTTCTTCCAGATTAAAGTGGATTAGGAGTAAATTAACCCATTTACTCCACCATAACCTATTCTACAATAAAACAGAGCCATAGAGAAACAAACCGGGGCTATGTCCCCCACCAGCCTGGCTGCAGTAAATATAACCCTGTCTTTACATGTTAAAAGACTGCTTCTAGTTCAAATGTCTATAGCAGTGCTTAGTCCTGTCTCCATACAGATAAACTTCTAAATTGTTGCCACTATATATTATTGAGACTTCTAAATGGAGATAAACTTATTTCCTCATGGGAAATGATTGAACTTCATTTGGTAAGATGGCGACAAGCACAGAGTTGCATTTTGAAAAACAAATACATATAGCATAGTAACTAAATGGAACTTATCTTTCTGAATAAGATTAGTGCATGGGATCATGATCAGAGACCTACAATTTAGAAAGCTGGAATACATAAATGTTAGTTAAGGACCAATGCCCCGTCAGAATGACTCATCAATATGTATTTATTGTGTTAATGTCCATTTAACAGTTTATATTATACCTGTCAGCTTTAACTTTAATGACTCGGGATGATTTCTGAAGAGTCCTTAAGAATGGAGAGAAGTTGAATATTTTTCGAACTAAACACCTACAATTGAAGCATATGATTTTTTCGGTGCCTCTTCTTGGATAGTAGCCGAAGCTGCATCAACCACCACTGCCTGAGAACTGTTTGGGGCCTCATCAACCACCTCACCCACCGGGGCCTCCTCCTCCACAACTGAACCCTCCCCATTGTCCAAAGGGTTGGACACTTCCTCCTCATTGGCTTCCTCCTCCTCTTCTGGTGGTGGCACGTTATGCTCCGGAACATGTTGCTCCTGTTGTGGAGGGGAATCTGAAAGTGACAGTATAAGAAACCAATAAATCCAACTACATTTCCCATATATGTTTATGAAAAGGTTATAAAAATCAAATGAATCAAGATTTACTGTTCAAACATACCTTGCTCCGGTGAAAGAGGGGCACCAGCGCCATTCGCCAAACCCTGGCTTCCCTGTTGGTGCTCGGCCTCTCCGACATACCTGAATATGTCATTCAGAACGAAGAAGCCTTTGTCCTGGGGAGCCAGGAAGAAAGACTGGGTGAAGTCCCTCCTAACATTGTCCTTCCCAGTGACATAACCCGTCACAAGGACGAGCACCCCGCCGTTGAGCGAATCTTGGGCATCAACCGTCTTGATCTCCGCTCCGTGGAAGTCCATAGACAGTATCTTCTCGTTGATCGCCTATTGCCAATGCAAATAAATCGATGGAAAGCAAAGAATTTGCCATCAAGACAGAATTTTTCAGTATCAAGATTCCACTTTTATCTGAAATTTCCAAAAAAAAAAAAAGTTTGGTGCTGCTTACTTGCATGGAGGTGACGGAAATCATGGTGCCATGGTCCTCGGGCCGTCCGAGCTTGCTGCTCTCCTGGTAGAACCGGTGCACCAGTGCCGGCGTCTGGTGAAGGATATGGTAATACTGCTGAACAAAAGCGTTCCCGACCTAATCCAACATCCAAATCAGTCAAAAAGATCCGATATTTCTCCAAATTCTAAAAACCACAAAATAGAAAAACCAGACACAAAATCCAAAACAACTTCCCATTACCACTTGGGCCGAGGGGGAAGATCCGGCGGCGGCGGCGGTCGTCTGCTGGGCGGCCATGTCGGAGAACAAAACTCTCAACACCGATCACAGAACACCTCCGAACGCTATCCAATCGAGTCGGATCACTGTGATCGACGCGGATCACAGCTAAGGAGCTTCGAGGAGAAGGCGATGAATCGATTGAGTTTACCCTTCGGAGGTCGATCAAAGGTAGATTGGGGTTAAGATTCGTGTTCTTCCTTTGGGTCCTCCTTCGAGCTCTGCTAGGGTTTGGAGTTTCGGATCTGGAAGGAAAGGACCGGAGATGCGGGAGACGAGGGGGCGGCGGTGAGGGCCCTCGCCTTCTCTTCTTCTTTTATATAATTCTCTGGGTTTTTTTCTTGCCTTTTTAAAAAAAATCGCTGCCTTTTATTGTTTTATTTTTTGAAAAAAAAAATCTAGAAGAAGTAAGGAAGTTACGCAACCGCCCCTCGAGACCGGCTTGCATTTTTTATCGCCACATTCCCTCGGCTTTGGGAGAAAAGCGGCGAACGCGTACGAATGCGGCTCTCCGCATCGCACGTGCGCACAAACTATTCCGTGACGACGGCTGCGGAGAAATTTGTGTGCGAGCTGTCGATTTGCCGTCCGCTAAAGGCTGTGATGACGGCGCACGTGCGATTCCATCAGCCGGAGTGGAATCACGGAGAGGGCGTGGTCCGTTGACTCGCCGAACGGGAGCACACGTGTCTTGAGATGCGTGTGAGGAGATGCATGCGAAGAGACTCGCGGAATCGCTCTAAAATTTTGTAGGAGCATAAAGGAGAAGATCCATCCGAGAAAGAAGGGTTTTTTCCAAATGTACCTTAGCCGCAGCCCTTAGGAAAAAATCAGGACTCGGATGATCGAGATTCAAAAGAAAAAGCAGTGAACATGTCTCAGAGTGATCGAGATTAGCCGCAGCCCTTAGGAAAAAATCAGGACTCGGATGATCGAGATTCAAAAGAGAAAGCAAATGGACTTATGGCTCTTGCTAAGCTTGAGCTGAAAGCTTAATAAAGCAGTGAACATACCTCAGAGTGATTTCTCCGGCAGGCTATGGCCACGCCCTGCAGACCTAAATGGATAATTCGAGTACGGATCGTGTCAGATCAAGTCGTTTGGTAAACGATTCAAAATTGACAAAAAAAAAAAAATAGATCGAGTCGGATTCGAGTCGGGTCAAGATTCAATAAATCAAGATCTGACCCCGAAAAATAAAGCAGGTCCAATTTTAGACCCTACCCAGCCTTACAGATCCTCCAAAACCGGTTAGGTCGGGTCTAACTAGGTTGGGTCGAATCAGGTTACCGGTCAACACCACTCATTTGCAGCCTTAGATGGGAGAGAGAGAGAGAGAGAGAGGTGGAATCCAAGTGGGAACCGATGGATATGATTGAAGGAAACCGATCCCACTTAGGGCTCGTTTGGTTTGCGGGAAGCATTTTCCTTCCTAGGAATATGATTCCTGGGAAACAAATTCTTAGGAAGAGGATGCCTAAGAAAGTACTTTTGGCATGTTTGGTTGACCATGGGAAAGTGACAAATTTCCAAGGTGCTTATGTTTGGTTGGCCATCCACTTTCCTAGGAAAGTTATATATAATTTCTATTATGCCCTTAATAAAAATTAGGTTTTTAATGCCTCTTTAATGCTTCTTTAATGCTGAAGGGATTTTTTGGGAAAAAGTAAAAATGGAGTGATTCCCGCCTCATGGGAAAGTAACTTTCCCATGTTTCTCATGGGAAAGACTTTTCCATGAAACGTGGGAATCACATTCACATGGGAATATAACTTTCCCTTCTCTCTCCTTTGAAAACTCCAACCAAACAAGAGGCATCTCATTACTTTCCCGTTGACCACACTTTCCCCCCTTCTTTTCCCGCGAACCAAACGAGCCCTTAGTTCTAGGTTGCGTTCCGGGCTCGTTACAGGTTGTGGGTGCACTTATTTACAATTATTGGCAATCAGGCTACCAATCAGGGGAATGGGAGCCGTTGGATCTCGCTGTTATTGCACGGAGTGGGTGGCGGGATGCCTCGTGGCCAACCGATCAGCTGCGAGAGAATGGAGAGTCACCAATACGGGAGGAAACCATAAGCCCTTTGGATGAATCTAATCATTGTACCTGAAACAAGGAAGAAAGTGGAAAGGAGTATCTTTAGGCATTTGGCCTTGGATGATCCACGTCGGTGTGGACTTTTCCGCCTTTGGATATTAGGGAGTTGGAATACTTACTCTTTTACTAAAGTTCTTTTTTATTAATAGATAAAAATGATGATCCCTTTGACGCCTTTAGAGAAACGTTATATTGATTTGGACCCATTCTGTTAGCAAATTAGTTTGGATTGACAAGACTAAAGCCAGGGGTAAATTGATCAGACACAAAAATCCAACCAAACTTGGATCCATCCTATCTGAATTTTGAGGTGGGTTTGTACTGGCAGTACTTTAGCTATAATTAAGTATGGGCCAGATTTTCTAATCCAATTTTTAAATAAATTAAAATAGATATTAGAGTTCTGATCCAACTTAGATCATGAAGGCAGAGTTCGATTTAGGTTAGAAGAATTTACATTAGGTTGAATTTTGTTCTTTCATTTTTTTAATAATGTCCAAGGTTTGATTATCTGATCTCATTCTAGAGCAAGTGTTTAAGGAAAGAGATGCCAACCAACTAAGCTGACAATTATTAGTGGATTAAGCTGGTAAGATTTGTAAGAATTGGATTTGATGTATTAGATTGGATCCATTAGGAATGAGCCTTGCAAAATAAAGAAGTTAGGGTCAAAGGGCTCATCTCAGGCCATGGATGTTGACCCACAAGTAAAGTCTAGTTGTGCATATGTTGAATCTAAATAAGATTTGGACTAGTAAGTACTAACTCATTTTTAAGCTATGATTTGTCCATTATAATAATTTTGGAGATACCTTGCTACATTACTGCAAATTGGAGTATGGTATTTGCAAAATGCACATTATATGGCAGTGCAAGGATGCAAAGCTTCATGAATGGACTCCACTCTCAAAACTAGTTATAAAGTAGAATAGACATATTGTGCAATATCTAAGTATATTTTATTAAATAGTCATTGTTATGCAGCAGGAATAATAGTCATAATTTGATATCTTCCTTATTTATCTAATTAGAAAATTAGTTTTGAAATTTAAATACTTATGTTCATATAGAAAATAATTATTCAATTTAGGTAGCAAAAATAATCATGCAGTATCGTTATTTCGGTACTCTCATATTTAGTTCTAATTTCATGAAAAAAGGTGTAAGCATTATTTTATTCCAAAAAGATCCTGTTAAAAAGTTAAGAAGATAGTTGCCATTGTTTCTACCATAACAAGTAATGGGCTCAGATTATTTGGTGAAAATCGAGGTATATTCAATATAGCTGGAGTCAAATTCAATTTAGGTTGCCATTATAGAACTCTCTGCCCAACAAATCTCATTCCAATAAAAGTTATTTTGTTAGTGCCAATTATTAAAATGGAACTACCAAAAGCATGGTTTCGACCTTTTAACTTCCAAGTTATATCGAAGGTGTTAATATCAAGTTTCTAGTCTTTTGGTAGTTGTACAAGAGACAAGTTTAAATCGCATCTGTGCCAAAGTTTATTAGGATTTAGAGTAATGTGGGGAAAGGCTACCTCCATTATGCACTCCTATTATCTATATGTAATTCTTTTTTTCAATTTGAAAGATGTCATTCTTGATTGAACCATATATGCTCAACTTGGTTTTAAATATTTTTTAAGTTATAATGTATGGTAAGATTGAGTAGGATTATTTAATATTTATTTATTTATTTGAAGTAAAGGAGTTGGGTTGGGATTCATTTAATGACCTAAAAAAAATTTCATTTTGGATCAAGTAGATTTTGGCCCAATACAAAGTCCAAACATTTAATTTTTGTTATGCTTTTACCTATCTTCTCTCTTCTATGTATCTCTTTTCCATACTGCTTAAATGGACAAGGAAGATAAATACCTTGTCCTAATTTTTAGAGAAAATAAAAAGGACATAGGAGAAAGAAAATAGCATTTATATGATTCAAACCCATGTCCTTCCTTTAACTTAGTTACCTTGATAATATCATAAATTCAAAGAAAAATATAATAATATAGAAGAAAAATCATCTCCCCTCCTACATAAAGGCAACTTTCTTCTCCATAAAGAATCAATTTGAAATTGTTTTGGATTAGATTCTACCAAGCCTAACAAAATAAATAGAATAGAAAAACTTAATTTAAAATAACCATATGGCAATTTGATTAACAACATATAAATTGAACCTGAATATAAAATCTATCTATATATAATCCTATTTAGTCCAACCTTATATACAATCTCATTCGGATGTAATATTATTAACTAAAATTAACAAAATGCAGAACTCTAATCTAACCCTCACAATAATTACTTTGACTACCGAAACCACAAGATAACACTTATATTGCTATTATTTAAATTTTATTCTTTTACTTTATTTTTGTTAAAAAATTTATTGATAATGTATCACCACCAAAGTTTAAACCTACTTCTTCCAAGAACAAGTCCTTAGTAGAGGGGAAGCAATTTTTTATTTTAATTTGACGGTAATTTCTTTTTCATATATCAAGTATTGAAATCTCTTTCTTTCTATAAACAACTTGTACTTTTGTTAAAAAAAAAAAAGTCTCCTCCCACACAATAAGTGTATTTTGCTTGTATAATATTAACAAGATAGGAAAAAGTAAGCCATCCCCTCACTAGAATTCATCAAAAAAAAAATATCAAACAAAAATCAGAGAAAAAAAAACCAAGTCATTTTCAATGGTCATGCCATTATTCTTAATATCCTATTAAAGAGTTAAAAAAATATTATTTTTCATATTTCTTTCTCTTGCTTGATTATTGATTATCATACAAAAATGTTGTGTTGGACCTTTCCCCTTCCTTTATTACTATAATAATGAGCTATCAGATTATGTATGGTAAGCATCAAATACTCTTAATTTAGCATTGGGACTTTTTTTCATAAACCCTCACTCTAATTATTATTCCAATTATTTTATTTGTATATTTTTATTTTTTCTCTTGAAGTGGGGGTATTTTGCTGGTAGAAGTTTAATGGAATACAACTCTAAATTGAATAGAGAAGGTGAGATCTTATAGCTTTTTATTGTTGTCTCTCACTCTTATAGTCCTCGCTTTTATTCTCTTGGTGGCTTGGACTCCATACCTAAACTATTCTTATAATGAGATTCTCTTACTCATTTATCCTATTTTCCTCCCATCTTAACTGGTTTGAGGAAGATTTGCTATTGGTACACTAGATTATTGGTGAGAATCTAATTCTTTTGTTTTAGTCATTTGATCATTAGTAAAGTACCAAGGGTTGTATAAGAATATTATTTGAATGGAAAGATTTTACTGAAGTCAACAAGATTTAACTATATGTATTTTCATTATGATTTCTCAGAGGATTAATGCCTAGGTTCATGAATACGTCTCATCATGTTGATGTGTGAAAAGTATAAAAGTATGATAAAACATAGTTTGACAAAAAAATATATATACTACTTTTAGGGCTGGTCCCTAAAGATGGAAGGGCTATCTCCGCTTCTTTCCAACGGATCATTGGAGATAGAAGTAGTATTTCTATTCTGATTGATCTCCAGATGATGTAGGCTAAGAGCAAGCTAGGCCCAAAAATAAATTATCAAGACCTAAGAATCTATTGACAATGGATAGTGCAATGTCAGAATTCAATAAATAGTGCACTAGCCACCATCAAAAAGCTTCTGATAATAGCCTCTTACCATATGAAGGTTTCAATCCTTATTTGGGATGGTCTTCAAGTCCTAAGAAGCCAAGGTAGCTTTATTCGCTATTAGAATATCCAATGGCACTATAACTAGCATTGGGAGCTAATATCTTCTAGAAAACAGAGAGCAGTAAGATAGCCAAGTTTAGTTAGCTTACAAGTTGTTTCTCTTGTTTCTCCAAACTCTAAGGGTACCCAAATGTCCCTAACTTTGTAATAGACCTAGAGCCTATAAATACCCTCCTTTATATTCAATTTTGGTCATTGAAAAATTAATAAAGCTTATTTTATTGGATACACTCTGGTGCTCTCTATCTATGTAGTGTATTCTATGCTCCCCTGATAGATCTAGAGAATGGTAACACGACTAGATGATAGAATCCTTAGCAACATCAAGGTTCTTCTGGTAGTGAAGCAACAAGTAACTAGTTATCCCCCTTCTAGTTTATTTGTTAACATTTAGATCCTAGCCTTTTGAATCTTTAAATTGATAATTGCAACAAGTTACTAGTTATCCCATGAGAAATTGTTAATTTAAATGGGACCTAAATATCACATGAGAAAAAAATTAGAAAATAACTAAACTAGCCTTAATTAATATAACATCCGCCCAAGGTGGAGAATAACCATAAGACGCTATGGGTCTGGAGCTTGATCTTGATGAATTATCAGAAAAGAGCTATGTGTCAAGAAAAAAGTAATTTAGATCCCCTAGACAAGTCTTAATTAATATAACATCCACCTAAGGTGGAGAATGGCCATAAGGCGCTATAGGTCTGAAGCTTGATCTTGATGAATTATCAGAAAAGAACTATATGCCAAGAAAAAAGTAATTTAGATCTCTTAGACAAGTGGATGCCTCTAAAATTTTTTGTTGCAGAGAACTAGTATCAAGAGTTTTATCGCTTGAGCTAACCTGCTTATGATTGAAGCCAAGTCATGGAATCACAACTGAAATACCTATCAAAAAGAAGAGTTATCACACATATACTAATTTGAATTCTTTTGATGATAGGCCGCCAGAGCTATCATAATTCTATATATAGACATAGAAATCTTCATCCACAATGATAATGTTAAGAAATCTTATCTACAGTATTGGACAAGTAGAACTCAGAATCAGCAAATGATACATCCGCATCCCTGATCTTTATGATATGGTGGGTGGGGAAGCGATAACAAAATCTTGTTAGAAAGGATGCTTGTTGCCGAATGCTAGTCGAAAATTAAGAATGCTCATCATTAGATGCCAAATAGAAAGTTTATCGTCAGTCGCTCGTTGGGAAAGGATGCTCATGGTGGGGTGGCAAAGCAAAAATGAAACCTTAGCCATTCAATCTCAAAGAGGAGAAGACTCATAAAGATAAAAATCTTCGAAGAGATCAAAGAGTTGAAAAAGTAAAAGAAAATTCTTATTTTCTTATAGGAATAATTTTAACTTTTTATAATAGATAAATGGTTTCGCTAACGCTGTCAATTTAACTAGGTGTAACTGTAGATTTACAAAATATAAGGTATAAATGTAATATACATAAACCTTAGGAGAGTTTTTGTGTCATTTTAAAAAATTGTATGATGTGGCACTTGGGTCCCATAATTTACTATTGGACTAATGTTTTTTAAATTATGGGTTAAAGTATTGAATAAAAATAAACTTCAGGGTCGTAAGCTTAGGTTTTTCATACTATTAGGTGTAAATTTAATTTATCCCTAATCTTAGGAAGGCTTTTGTAATTTATGCATAAATAAAATATACCATCCTACTAGTATTTGGGTGCCAGGCTAATGGATAGCTTTATTTTCAATTATTTTATGTTTTTCATGTTAAGATTCTATAATTGTAATTGAAAAATAATCTTGGCTTGACAGTGCATCTAAGTCCTAGGAAAATAACTTTTTCTTCTTCTCAGCCCAAGAGTAGTTTCAGCATATTTTCATTGGCTATAGTTTAATTAAAGGATTTGAGATACTTCGAAAACAAACATAGTAGTTAACTTACTTAAGCTAGAGATAGATTAGATGCAAACTAAATCGTAATTAGTAGATTTTGAGGAGCTCCTTAGGCTATAGATTGCATCAAAATTCATGGCTCGGGAAAGAAAGTAAAAGTGAATGGTAGCGATTTGAGAGTCATTTCCTAAAATTTTTGGGATAATATGTGCTTGTGGAAAATGCATTGGATCTTGAGAAGAAAGTGGAACAAAGAGATTGATTAGGTCTTTTATCACATCATCATTTTTTCTCTTTTTATGTTTTAATTTTTTATAAAAAATTATATTATGTGACCTAGCTTGGTGATAGAGCTGGAGACAAATGGGCAAAAGCATCGTGTAGTTATTTGGATTGTAGTTCATTAAGCTCTTGCATGCTTTTTGCGTAACGTATGTCGCGTGAATGATATTTATGTGCCTAAGAATAAAGGTTGTAGAAATCTTCTACAGCTAGGGCTGCATTGCATTAGGGTTTTTTTAGTATGCAAGCATGATGATCTTGTCAATGGAGACAAAACGAATATGATCGATGGTGATGGAGCTCTATTGAAAGATGATGGTTGGGAGCAAAGACATGACATTTTTATCATTAGATTTAGACTATCTAGTGCCTTTTTAGCTTGTTTACTATGAAAACTCTTTTTAGATTTAAATAATCTATTTGATATAAAAATCATAATGTCCAGTCTATAATTATTGTTTTGGAAATATCAGCATCCTATTTTTAAAATATCACTATAACTTTGTAGAAAGGCTGATATAGTAGTGGATTAGAGAAATAAGAGAGAGGCATAGATATAGAGAAGAGATAGAAGGGTAATAACTATAGCTTACCATGGGTGCATGACATTGAAAGAATAATCTAAATTTCATGCAATTTAATTTGTGGATTCATAAAATGGCACCATATATAATTTCCAACATATTCTATTGGTTGACCAATGCATCAGTGAATTAAATATTTAAAATAAAATTTTCAAAATTTCTGGATGTCATTAGCAATATTGTTACATGTGTGGAGAAGGTGTTTTTCTCCCACTCACTCTTATCATTAAAAAAAGAAAATGAGAAATCCAGTTATAAACATCATCTTGGATGACCCTTGAATGTAATTGCAGTAATGCATATTTGACTCTATATTCTTATCTTCATGGAATTATGACAAAGTTTAAGTCGGCACAAGCCAAGCTACTATTCTTCATTATCTCCAAAAGTATTGTTACTCGTTTTCACGAGCCTCTAAACACTCACAAGAAACTTGTGTGATTCCCTCTTCCGATGCCAACTTAAGATTGCCATATGAAAACAGCATACGAGCAGCCCATACACATAAGCTCAAGTATGCGCGTGGCTTCAATAGATTAGATTCAATCTTGGATACCAAACTCAGAACCAAGTGGTAGCATCTGAACTGCAAATTTAGACCTAACCATCCAAGAAAATCTCCCTTCTTGATTCCAAACGCCAACATCGTGGCCGTCTCAAATTTCCTTAACAGCAGCACAAACTTAGGCTCGTTTGGAAGAGTTTTTGGAGGGCCAAAAAGTACTTTCTGACTCTCTAAAAAAACTTTTAGATGAAATAGGAGTGTTTGGTAAAAATTTAGAAAAGTTGTTTTAGTTTTTTCAGAAAGCTAAAAATAGCACTTTTAGGCCCAGTCGGGGAGCTTTTTTTTTTTTACCAAAATACTCATGATAAAATATAACAATTACACAAAATATCTCTTTAATAATTGTTTAACCAAATTTATTACCTAGCTAAAAAAAATTTTATATTATGAAAAATTAATTTATGCAAATAATTATAATATTTTATATCTTTATTATTGTATTATACTATAAATATAATACTATATTACATTATATCATAATATATTGATATATTTTGTTAAATAATTTAATATTATAATAAATTATTATGATATAGTATACAATATTATATTACTATATTATAATAATATACTACATTACAATAATATTACACTATATTATATATTTGTGTATTAATATATATTATATTTTATTATGCTCTATTGTATAATACTATGCAATGTTTTTTATGGTTATTTTGTCATACCAAAAGTACTTTGCAATGCTAAGGTTTCTTCTTATCTCTTGGGATTCCCCACCCCCCGGCTATCTAAAGGTGAATTTCGATGGTAGCGGCCCAAGAGTTGATGGTGGGAGCGGTGTAGGTTTTGTGATTAGAGGCCACGACTCATAGCTGATTGCTACTGATGGGCGACGGATCGATGGGCTCTCAGCTACAGGGATGGAGCTCAGGGCAGCATTGGAGGGGTCTCCTGTGCGAGATGGAGGTTAGGGGTCGAGCACATTATCTTAGAGGTAACTCGGCCACAATGATCGATTGGATACAGAAGAAGGAATGAAGGGGGGATAGCAGTCCCCTATTGTGCGACATCAGATTGATGCTGAGAGATTGCAATGCCTTTCAGGTAGTGCACGTGTACCGAGAAGTGAACAGGACTGCAGACTAAGTTGCATCTGTAATAATCCCAAAAATTTTTATATAAAAAAAGGATAGAATAGTCCTTTAAAATTGATATAAGGGGTAAAATTGGAAAGAATCAAAATATAATGGCATAGTTGTAGATGCGTTGAAGTGGTAAGGATAAAATTGGAAGGAGTTAAAAATTAATGGCATAATAGTAGATATATTGAAGTGTTAGGGGCAAAATTGAAATTTAATAATATTAAACAAAGGGTGAATAATGCTTGATGTGACTTAATTCATGGGTTGGTGCTGTGTCCGTGGGATGAAACAGAGGAGGAAAGGGAGTCTCAGGCGGTGACAGAGAGAAGGAAAAGAAGAAGAAGAAAAGAAAGGAAAAGAAGAGGAGGAAGAAGAAGAAGAAGAAGAAGAAAGAAGAAAGGAAGGGAGCTCCGGTTGCGCTGCCAACTGAAGGAAAAAGAGTAGATCTCCTTTCCCTCTACGCAAAAATCTCGATTTTTCGAAGAAAAAAAGATATATACCCATCCCTACCTAGTCTTTTGATGAAATTAGGCTATACAAAGGGTAGATGTAGTCTAGTGGGATCGGATAAGGGTTGTAGAGGTAGTTAAAAGAGGAAGAATTAGATTTCGACAAGTTTTTCCGGCACTGCGGAAAAACTGTGTCGAAGTTTCAACTTCGGTGAATTATTTTGGGGGTCAATCGGTCTCTGATGGTAATGCATGTTATCTCTCTGGAAACCTCTATAAGTGTAGAATGTTAGGTAAAAATTTCATAAAATTTGGAGTTTGGAAAGTGGAACAAAACCGGGATGAAGTAACCCACTGTCAGTCCGGGTTATTGTTCACCCAAGATGAAAAAAAGTGAGAAAATGGTGGGAGTCGCCTCAAAACGCGCCGGAGTCGACTCGAGGTCAACTGGAGTCGACTCCGGGCAGATTGAGGTTGACTCATGCCTCAGAGGGGTCGACTCACGAGGTTGGGGGTCGACACTCTCTGAGAGTCCAGAAAATGAAGTTTTGCGGCTCTGTTGTCAGGATCGACTCATGAGGTTGGGGTCGACTCACGCCTCAGTGAAATTTTTAATGAAGAAGGATTTTGACTCTTTCTCGCATCTTGACCCTATAGCAGTAGCCTAAGGTATGTGTGTGATGCTTTTGCATCATAATACATATAAGGGAAAGATTTATTGATAGAAAAAAGAGAAAAAAAAGAATTTAGAAAAGGGGGGAGTTGAATCAATTAAAGTTTTCTATATTATGATTGGCACGCAAATTATGGCCCTTGATACAAGACTAAATATATTGTAAATGCATATATCAGTTGGGCAAGAAGCTAGGGAATAAGAGGAGGAAGTCCTTTACTGCCTACTGTAGATTTTTGGAGGTGTATCAGGGCTGTGCTGGATTGACAGGTGAGTGGGAGTTTATACTTTGCACCATGAGCACATTCCTTAGTCATTTTCATGAATGTTGCCAAGTGTGACTTGATTCCACCTGAACTTATTGATTAATTGTTGTGGTAGATTTCTCTATGTTTTGTTCTCCATGCTTGATTATTCTGTACATGCATTTGAGGGAATATTGAGAGGAATTACGAGGGATAGATGAGTAATTAAATTGGTTCCAAATTATGAAATGACTTCTTTTGTAAATTGATTTCATTTCCTCTATTTCAAAGACTTGTGAGTGGTAGTTTTGATTATACTCCTTTATGAGTAGTTAAATTGGTTCCGAGTTGTGAAATGACTTCTTTTGTAAATTGATTTCATTTTCTCTATTTCAAAGACTTGTAGAGCCCTTTTTTGTGGTATATTAAGTTGCATTGTACTCCCTTGACCTCTCATTCCCAACCCTGATGTTAGTTTATGATTGGGTCGGAGTCGAGTGAGTGGTAGTCTTGATTATGCTCCTTTTTAGTAGAGTATTGGGAGGGTGCATTATGGCATTATGCATGGCTTGATAGTATCTACAGGACACCTATAGTCGATGGGATTAGACATCGGTCTGTGTATACATAGTAGCCTTCTGGGTGGGCGGAGCCCAGTCCCTTCCTGGGAGGACACGGCCCTAGGCGTAGGATCGGTCAGTCCTACGATTTATATTCTGCTTGCCGTCGGGCATAGTAAGACCCCGCGAGGTGCAGTATGGCTTTTCGCGGATGTAGAATTTCCGCGAGATGCCATTTAGTATTCAGATGTGAGAAGAGTCTCACGATTTTTTATGGATTTCTGTTCTGGATACTGGCCAGCATTTACATGATCAGTGTGATGTCTTATTCTGCAGATGCATGTGATTGTAGAAAGTTGTTGTGGTTCGTCTGGGGCGTAAGACTCACCTTCCGATAGCTATTTATCAATGTTTCAGCATATTGACACCCGATTTGTATGTTCCAGCATTATGATCTGTCGAGTATATTCATGAGTAGCATATATGATTACTTGATTATTCCATATGTGCTCCAGATGAGTTGATTGTGATTGTTGTGATATTGATGATTTACTCCATATTCTCTATGTTGAGTTCATGTTCATCTTGTTATTGAACTTGAGATTTCATCTCGAGCCATGATTATATTCTGTCTCATATGCATAGTACTCTCTACTCCACTCACTGAGTATTCATATACTCACTCTCCAGTTTGGTGTTTTTGATTGCAAGGCAGGTATTGTATAGAGAGAAGCAGGATTAGTGGTTGCCTGCTAGCTGTGCCGCTCCATAATATACTGTAGATAGAGGTTTATACCTTTTGGTGTATTATAAACCTTCTGTTGTATGTAGTGTATAGTTACAGTCATAGATCCTGTTGTGGATATGGGTTTGACCATGGATGGAATGGGAACTAGATTTTTATACTGATGAGTTATATGCCTGTGATGATGTATTGATATATATTATTCAGGTTTATTATGTGACAGATTATGTGATTGCTGCTCTGACAGGTAGTGTTGTTGTATGTATTGAGATAATCCTGACAGGTCACCATCGGAAAGATGATCATTTTGTGCATGCATCATGCCAAAATTTTTCAGAATTTATTGATGATTGATAGGTAGTAGGATTCTACGTGGTGGCTGGTGGCCTTATGCCTACCCGCACCCTAGGACCGTCGCGGCGGCCCGCCGGAAGCGGGGCGAGGGTCATGACAGAAGTGGTATCAGAGCAAAGGTTAAGAAGAGTCCTGTCAGAGCAATAGGATGAGTCAGGATTAAGTATAGGATTATACTATGGAGCATAGGGTTTTTTATGTTATTTTATGAGTCATTTACAATTCAGTAAGATATATTTGGCGATGAGACTTAAGAGTTGTTTTTTTTGGCTCTACTTGAGATAAAATTTTATATCATTCAGTTTACAATCAAGATTTGTATTTTGATAGAAAGTCAATTAATAAATTCGGAGAATATTGATCAGAGTTGTGCACCGAAAGTATAGTGGATCGAGTCAATTTAAATTGGTCAAAAATATTGACTGTGATGGGAGACTAGATTTTTCAATAATGAAGGTTTGTGTTAATAAGAGAAGGTGAATATTGTAGATTCTCAGATTAATTATGATATGACTATGCGATCTCTCTGATAGTTTTTGCTATTTTTGCTATGTTAAGAGATAATTTATGTAAACTCATTATAAATTCTTGACTGCTAGGTAGCCGTAAACAATATGGAGGATGAAAGAGAAACAAGGGCACCTTCCCCGGACTCTAATAGCCAATCAATTTCACAAACTACTCCACACTCCATAGCAACCCAGGCAGACCTAGCAGGAGTGTACCAGTTAATGGCACAACTGCTTGAGCAACAGCAGCAGATGCAGTTGGCTGCCCAACCTGTACAACCGATGGATTCCTATTACGAGAGGTTCCGTAGGCTGAATCCACCAATGTTTGATGGTGGATTCAATCCCATGACAGCTGAGACCTGGATCCGGAAAATGGAGAAGATGTATGAGTTACTCCAATTTCCCGAGAAGGTAAAAGTCAAATTAGCTACCTCTATGGTAAGGGGGAGTGCTGATTATTGGTGGACTGCTATGAAGACAGCATATGAGGTCGACGGAATGACTTGGAAAGATTTTAAGAGGGTATTTTATGCTAAGTATTTGTCGGACTCAGTCAGATAAATAAAACAGAATGAGTTTTTATCGCTGTCTCAGTCCGAACATATGACTGTCCTGTATTATGCCAATAGGTTCGAGGAGCTGAGTCGATTTTGCCCCCAGTTCATGGAGGACGATATGAGTAGAGCCAACCGGTTTGAACAAGGGCTTAGATATAGGATCAGGTCCCGAACATCTTTACAGGTAATTTCCAGCTATAAGGATATTTTGGACAGAGCTTTGAAAGTGGAGGCTGAATTAAAAAGATCTGATAAAGAAAGAGCTGACCTGATGAGATATAGATCAGCTAGAAGTCAGAGTGGCAGGCTATGGGATTTCAAGGGCATTTCAATTCAAAAAAAGCCTAGGGCCCGCACTTACTCTAGCAGATTCCATAGTGGGCCCTATATGAGGAGAGCGAGGGCATGTTATAGTTGTGGGCGGACTGGACACCTAGCACGTGATTGCCCGTACAAGAGGAGGAATGAGCCCAGACCTCCTGTACTTGGTGACCAGAGGCCAAGAAGCAATGCTCGAGTTTTGCACTGACCCACCAAGGTGCTAGTGCCAATGACCGGGTGGTAATAGGTATATTACCAGTCAGCTTGATTGATCCCTCTATTTTGTTCGATTCTGGCACTATGCATTCCTTTATTTCAGTTAGTTTTTCTAGATAATTACACTGCATAAGAACTATTGTATGTTTCTACACCCCTATAGAAAATAGTAATTGTTGACATTAGTGCAAGAATTGCATATTTCAAATAGGGGTAGGAGAGTTAGCGACAAATCTTATATAACTTGACATGCAAGACTTTGGCATCATTTTGGGAATAGGTTGGATGTCTCAGTACCACACTCATGTCCCAGAAGGAACTCAATATGAGATAGGGAAGATGATTGGAATTGATAAAAATTATGCCTTGTCTATACACTACTCCCCGAAAAAAGCTAATGTTGAGGTAGATACACCGAGTTGAAAAACTTCTGGTAGTATTGCTGCTCTACTCATATCCGAGAAAAGCTAATGTTGTGGTAGATGCACTGATCAGAAAAGGTGTTAGTGATACAGGAAAGGTTGAGGACAGTGTTTAGTAGGCAGAAGAGCTACGCAGATGTCAGAAGGAGAGATATGCAGTTTGGCATGGGGGATCATGTTTTCTTAAAGATCTCTCCTATGAAAGGAGTAATGAGGTTTAGAAAGAGGGGCAAGCTTAGTTTCCGATACATTGGCCCCTTTGAGATACTAGACAAGGTTGGCAATGTATCTTACAGATTAGCACTGTCTCCAAACCTCGCCATGTGCATTCAGTATTTCATGTATCTATGCTCCGGAAGTATGTGCCGGATCCATCCCATGTGCTACCAGTGTAGGAAGTTACAGTAGAGGGAGACCTTTCTTATGAAGAGCTTCCTCTAGCTATCTTTGATACTCGGATCAGGAAGCTAAGTAATAAGGAAATACGTATGGTGAAGATCCAATGGCACCGGCACAATGTTGAAGAATGCACTTGATAGTCGGAGCAAAGTATAAAGAGCAAATGCCCTCACCTCTTTGAGTAATCATGTAATTTACTCTTTTAAATTCGAGGACGAATTTTATATAAGGGGGGAGGATGTAATAACCCAAAAAAATTTTATATATATAAAAAGGATAGAATAGTCTTTTAAAATTGATATGAGGGGTAAAATTGGAAGAAATCAAAAGATAATGGCATAGTTGTAGATGCGTTGAAGTGGTAAGGGTAAAATTGGAAGGAATCAAAAGTTAATGGCATAACAGTAGATATGTTGAAATGTTATGGGCAAAATGAAAATTTAATAATATTAAACAAAGGATGAATAGTGCTTGATGTGACTTAATTCATGGGTTGGTGCTGTGTCCGTGGGATGAAACAGAGGAGGAAAGGGAGTCTCAGGCGGTGACCGGGAGAAGGAAAAGAAGAAGAAGAAAAGAAAGAAAAAGAAGAGGAGGAAGAAGAAGAAGAAGAAAGAAGAAGGGAAGGGAGCCTCGGTTGCGCTGCCAACTGAAGGGAAAAGCGTATATCTCCTTTCCCTTTACGCAAAGACCTCGATTTTCCGAAGAGAAAAAGGTAAATACCCATCCCTACCTAGTCTTTTGATGAAATTAGGCTATACAAAGGGTAGATGTAGTCTAGAGGGGTCGGATAAGGATTGTAGAGGTGGTTAAAAGAGGAAGAATTGGATTTCGACAAGTTTTTTCGGCATTGCGAAAAAACTGTGTCGAAGTCCCAACTTCGGTGAATTATTTTGAGGGTTAATCGTCCTCCGATGGTGATGTATTTATCTCTCTGGAAACCCCTATAAGTGTAGAATGTTAGGTAAAAATTTCATAAAATTTGGAGTTTGGAAAGTAGATCAAAATCGGGATAAAGTAACCCGCTGTCGGTCCGGGTTACTGTTCACCCGAGATGAAAAAAAGTGAGAAAATGGTGGGAGTCACCTCAAAACGCGCCGGAATCGACTCGAGGTCAACTGGAGTCGACTCGGGGTAGATTGGGGTCGACTCACGCCTCAGAGGGTCGACTCATGCCTCAGAGGGGTCGACTCACGAGGTTGGGGGTCGACTCTCTCTGAGAGTCCAGAAAATGAAGTTTTGCGGCTCTATGGTCGGGGTCGACTCATGAGGTTGGGGTCAACTCACGCTTTAGTGAAATTTTTAGTGAAGAAGGATTTTGACTCTTTCTCGCACCTTGACCCTATAGCAGTGGCCTAAGGTGTGTGTATGTGATGCTTTTGCATCATAATACATATAAGGGAAAGATTTATTGATAGGAAAAAGAGAAAAAGAAAAGGATTTAGAAAAGGTGGGGAGTTGAATCAATTAAAGTTTCCTATATTATGATTGGCACGCAGATTATGGCACTTGATACAAGACTAAATGTATTGTAAATGCATGTATCAGTTGGGCAAGAAGCTAGGAAACAAGAGGAGGAAGTCCCCTACTGCCTACTGTAGATTTTTGGAGGTGTATCAGGGCTGTGCCGGATTCACAGGTGAGCGGGAGTTTGTACTTTGCACCATGAGCACATTCCTTATTCATTTTCATGAATGTTGCCAAGTGTGACTTGATTCTACCTGAATTTATTGATTAATTATTGTGGTAGATTTCTCTATGTTTTATTCTCCATGCTTGATTATTCTGTACATGCATTTGAGGGAACATTGAGAAGAATTACGAGGGGTAGATGAGTAATTAAATTGGTTCCAAATTATGAAATGACTTTTTTTGTAAATTGATTTTATTTCCTCTATTTCAAAGACTTGTGAGTGGTTGTCTTGATTATGCTCCTTTATGAGTAGTTAAATTGGTTTCGAGTTGTGAAATGACTTCTTAAATTGATTTCATTTCCTCTATTTCAAAGACTTGTAGAGCCCTTTTTTGTGGTATATTGAGTTGCATTGCACTCCCTTGACCTCTCACTCCCAACCCTGATGTTAGTTTATGATTGGGTCGGAGTCGAGTGAGCGGTAGTCTTGATTATGTTACTTTTTAGTAGAGTATTGGGAGGGTGCATTATGGCATTATGCATGGCTTGGCAGTATCTACAGGACACCTATAGTCGATGGGGTTAGACATCGGCCTGTGTGCACATAGTAGCCTTCTGGGTGGGTGGAGACCAGTCCCTTCCTAGGGGGGACATGGCTCTAGGCGTAGGATCGGCCAATCCTACGACTTATATTCTGCTTGCCGCCGGGCATAGTAAGACCCCGCGAGGTGCAGTATGGCTTTCCGCGGATGTAGAATTCCCGCGAAGTGCCATTTAGTATTCAGATGTGAGATGAGTCTCACGGTTTTCTATGAATTGCTGTTCTGGATACTGGCCAGTATTTACATGATCAGTGTGGTGTCTTATTCTGCATATACATGTGATTGTAGGGAGTTATTATGGTTTGCCTGGGGCGTAAGACCCACCTTCCGATAGCTATTTATCAATGTTTCAGCATATTGACACCCGATTTGTATGTTCCAGCATTATGATCTGTCGAGCATATTCATGAGTAGCATATATGATTACTTGATTATTCCATATGTGCTCTAGATGAGTTGATTGTGATTGTGGTGATATTGATGATTTACTCCATATTCTCTATGTTGAGTTCATGTTTATCTTGTTATTGATCTTGAGATTTCATCTCGAGCCATGATTATATTCTGTCTCATATGCACAGTACTCTCTACTCCACTCACTGAGTATTCATATACTCACTTCCCAGTTTAGTGTTTTGGATTGCAGGGCAGGTATTGTATAGAGAGGAGCAAGATTAGTGGTTGTCTGCTAGCTGTGCCGCTCCATAGTATACTGTAGATAGAGGTTTATACCTTTTGGTGTATTATAAACCTTTTGTTGTATGTAGTGTATAGTTACAGTCATAGATCCTGTTGTGGATATAGGTTTGACCATGGATGGAATGAGAACCAGATTTTTATACAGATGAGTTATATGCCTGTGATGATGTATTGATATATATTATCCAGGTTCATTATGTGACAGATTATGTGATTGCTGCTCTGACAGGTAGTGTTGTTGTATGTATTGAGATAATCCTGACAGGTCACCATAGGAAAGGTGATCATTTTGTGCATGCATTATGCCAAAATTTTTCAGAATTTATTGATGATTGATAGGTAGTAGGGTTCTACGTGGTGGCTGGTGGCCTTATGCTACCCGCACCCTAGGACCGTCGCGGCGGCCCGCCGGAAGCGGGGCGGGGGTCGTGACAGCATCTTACGCTGTGTAGCATTCTGGAGAGATACTTTGGCCGCACCGGAGGGCCCCTCCTTTGTTTCTGAGTTAGATTCTAGTCTCTGATTCTGTTGGCAGGTCCTACACTAGAGTAGGGTAAGGTGCCGTTGTACCCAAAAAAAATACTTTATTAGTTTATTTACCAAATACATATTAAAATGGCACAACACTTTATAAATATAGTTACCAAACAACAAACAACTTTTTATAAAAACTCTATTTCAAAAAGCTCTACCTTCAAAAGCTTTTTGTGCCCGCAGCTTTTTCAAATGGGACTTAAACACCTTCTCCAACGATCCACCATCTCTCTCTCTCTCTCTCTCTCTCGTTCTTCTACTAAATCTCGTCCCTGGTAACCAAATCAATTCCTAGGTCTCACCAGAACCATCCCCTCCTCCCCCATCCGAGTCCATACACGGGAAACCACTGTATAGTCTAATCAGATCGTTCAAACTTAGAACCAACGGACAGAAGTTCTCGGTGTGGGAAGGGACTCAGCTGTCGTCTACTAAAACGAAATATTTGGAACCCAACTATAATAGCAACAACTAATTCCACGTATCACGAGGTGATTCGTTTGCGTAACTGTAGATCCGAGTTCAACCAATTATTTCTTGCCATATGACATGGTCTCTGTTTGGTACTTGAATTGGGCTCCATAACAATAGTTTTGTTTACTTAGTACGGAGGGTGGGGTCCGAGGGACTCCGAGCCCGCCGTCTTAAACCGTATATGCCCGGGATTCGGCCCCCCGTGTAACCGAAATGCTGTTGCATCCTCCTCGTCCGCTTCTCCTCCTCGACTCCGAGCTCCGATGTCCTCAGCCCGCCTCCGGTCGCCTCCGCCGCCCTCCGCCGACCCCTCGCGCGACTCCAACCTTCTCGAAGGCATCTGCGAATGCTCTGAATCCGAGCAATCTGAGGTTTAATGGCGTTTAATGTGGAAATAAACTGAGATGAGTTATGCGTTGCTAGTTTTGGTTGGATGCTTTGTAGTTTTGGTGTTCTTTTTGGGGTTTGGTGTCTTGGGATTGGGTTTCGGGTATTTAGCTTGGATTTCGACCATGGTGATGTCATCCGATAACATCCGGGGCTTGGTGTTGGCCCTCTCATCGAGTGTTTTTATTGGCTCGAGCTTTATTTTTAAGAAGCAAGGGTTGAAGAAGGCCGGCGTTACTGGAGTCAGAGCAGGTTTCCGTCTCATATTCTGGCCGTTTATTTTAGGTTTCTTTGCTTTTTACCATCTTTATGTTGTTGATTTAGTCATGATTTGTATGAAAACTTGTATTTATGGTGCATGGACATGAGATGTAAAACCATCTGAAGATTAAAAATCTGATTTTTATGAAGTATCTTATGTTTTTGATCTGTTTCTATGAGCTTGAAGGATGGGATTCAGGTTTCTGTTTGGTTGTTCTGTGCTGCATTATGTTGTTATTTCCTTTTTCAGGATCTGGAGGTCACTCATACCTGCATGAACCTTTGTGGTGGTTCGGAATGATTACCAGTAAGTATTTTGTTGGACTTGATTTTTCTCCACTACACTTGTTGGTGCTTGGTAATATAAGATGGTTGTGTTATGAATCCTCTTTTTCTTTCTTGTTCTGTTGTGTGCATTTGGTGTGAAGTTGTTTTTGTTATGTGTATTAGTTATGGAAGAGATTCTGCAAACTAAATTCCTACATTCCTAAGTGAGAATTTGAGATCAAAATATAATTATTGTTATACAAATAAAAAGGGCGTCCTCGTGCACAAGAATCCCTCCACTACTCGGTCCGGGGAGTGTTAGATGTACACAGCAAAAAATTTGTTTCCAGATTTCAAACCTATGACACGCAGGTAGCAACTTTACATTTGTGCCAAGGCCCGCCCTCATAATTATGGTCACACAAAAGAGTCTTTAGTGTTTTTTTTTTTGTTTTGTTTTTTTAAGTCTCAACCCGCATGATGGTTTTGAGTTCACTTTCCTTGTTATTGTTCCTGGAGGTGATTATGTGGATGATATATGGCTGAATAACTTAGATTGGTTGCTTTCAGATGTAGTATCTCTTTTAAGATAGTTCATACCCTTTGATGCGATGGATACTTTTGCTCTCTCAAAGAGAGATTACTTCAGAATTTTTTTTTTGATAGTCAAGCTGTACAAAATTTCTATTCTTCATTATCCAAAGGATATTGGGATGTGCGAAAACCTAGTTTCTTCTAAATATTAGGAATTCAGATAATGTTCTTACAGGATATGTGAAATTCACCACTAGTCATTTCTTAGTGGAACTTGAGTCCACAAGACTAGTGCCTCTGGGATAAATTTATTTTGGGTGCCAAATTGTTTGGATGATGAATAGACCTAAGGCAATTTAATCGTTGTGACTATTTAAATGCTTGATTTACTCTTTTATCGAGGATCATCAGAAAATGATTTTTTTCCTCCTTCGGCCGCTAGACAAAATTGAACTTGCAAGCTAATGATTTGATTTTTCAAGGATGAATTTTGCCTTTGCATCCCAACAATTCATCATTGAATGTATGGTGCCTGTACAGTTCCTTCCAGATTTGCTAAATGGTGCTAGCCGCTTCTAGTTTGAGTTCAAGCTGTGTTATAGGAGATGACACAAACTGAAGTTCTCTTCTAAACTTTGTATCTTTAATAGTATATAAGTATGGAACTTTTGTGGCCTGAATAGATATTGAAATTTCAATACCGTACATAAGTTTATGAATTGTCACTGCTGATCATATGCTGTATTGCAATCATCTTCAGCATATTCATGACTCTGTATTCTTTCTAGGTAGAACCTTATGAGTGAAGGCCACCAGTTGAGCATCCCACAAGACTGCTCCATTTCTAACTTGTGAGATGCCACATTTAATCATGGATATCTTTTGATACATTAGGAAGACTGAGGTACTACAAGTGATTGTTAAGTAGCCATCACCTTCCTAAAGAGACTATAAGAGGTGTACTAGTTTTCTTGTAGCTGCTTTCAGTTTTCCATAGGGCAACCTTATAGAACCTTTACCACGAACATACCATCTTGGACTGGTTCAACATGCTTCTCACCTTTAGGAACCATGGCCACCCCACCCTATTATCTGAAGGATACAATGGACATTTAGCATAGAGTTCATCGTCTCCTGAAGTTTTAAGGTTAGATATGGATGACAAGAATGTTCTCTTTAAAGCAAACTATTATTTAAGAAAACAAGGATGAAATACCTCAAAGCGTGAAGGACATTATTCTTAAAGTTTCAGATGGTTTCTTCAATAACCCATAATGCCCATTATGCAAAACTTGGGCCTTTTTCAGAGCATCAATTCCATGGACTTCGGTTTGGTTAAAGATTGACTTGATATCAAGGCTTATAAATATATACTTTAAGCTGCCTTATATATCACATCTAGCAACTGGTGTAAAATTAATTTAGACAGCTAATTTCACAATTGGGGTTTTACCCTTCCAAAATAAAAAATCATAACTAGAGCTTAGAAAAGTCAAATCAAAAACTTTTTGTATTTTCTGCTAGAATTTGATTTTTACAAGGTTTGGGTCCTTCCCAAATCCTGCTCCAGGAAATTTCACCAGTTGTGGCTCTTCAAGGAGGTTAATTGGTTAGACTTAACATAACTCCTATTCTCCATCTGATTCAGCCATGTGCTTGCAGTTTAAATGGAGCAGGAGAGACTTAAGTTGATCTCATCTGATTTTAATTTATTTATTCTGGCCGCATACCTAAACTGTAGGAAATTCTTAGGCTTTGGGATATGGAGAATCTGGTGCTGAATTTAGACTCATAGAGATAGTACTATGAAGCGAAACATGGTGAAGGTTCCAGGAACTCGTAGAAGATTGAGGTTAGGTTTTTGTGGCAGATTTGTGAGTGGCCTTATCTCGATTAAAATTTGTATAGAAATAAGACAATACTGGGAGAGGAGGAGACTTTTCATCCTGTTGAACAATAAGCAAGCGATCATCCATCCGTCAAATTCTAAAGCAACACCAATAAAAAGGCAAAGTGGTAAGGGCTCACACAAAGGATGATGTTGAGGGAAGGTAATAGATTTTGGAGACCTATCCTGGTTGAAATGGATTTAATACAGAGGCTAAGCTTGAGATGATCTGATGCCCAATAAAAGCGACCAATGTTAGCAGATTTTTAGCATGTTTGATTGCAGATATGCAGATTTATTTTCAATTTTTAGTCCCTTTGTTTTAGGGTTTTTATTTTTCTATTTTGGAAATTTGGAGTCTCTTTTATTTGTATGGTATATATTAAGTCATCTAATCTCTAGATTGAGGGCTTAGAACAATGTATCATGTGCCCATGTAAGGCACCACCACATCCTCAGGTCAAAATAATATAGCACTTATTGATCCAACCACAAAGAAAAAAAGAGAGAGAAAAAAGGGGACACATGGACCAATCCCCACCTTCTCTGAGGTGTCCATATGGATCCACATGTCCCGTGCTTTCTTACTCCAAGCAATGTAAGCAGCTTACTACTACTATGGTCATTTTGGAGAATTAAAATTAAGGTTCTTGGTTAGGGTTTGGTTGTTTAAGTATTATGGTTCTATGGCAACAAGAAATGATGATTATTGGTAGATTCGAAGTCCTATTCTCTATTGCACATCAAATTTCTCAATCTTTTCTTCTCTACTGGTTTTTTTCTTCCTAATCTCTATTCTTATATTTTTCTCTTACTTTTTTTTGACACATGAAAATGACAGCATTGGCCTTCCTTATCATCTTAGTTTCATTAAGCCAAGTTGTTGGTATAGGAAGGCCAAAAAACCCCCAAAGACCCCCACGTAGGTCATAATGGCATACAGAACATTAGAGACTTAGGCTTATCCTAGAACAATGCATGTAGTAATCCAATTACAAATAGAAAATATGAAATGAAGCACTCGTGATCCGAGATGTCAATGTCTTGCACTCTAGAGCATTCCTTCTGTTTCAAGCTCTCCAACGATCACTATATGGTACGCTATACTGGTCGGTACCAGTGCATATCGGGCATATCATAACCGGTAACGAATCAGCATATGGTACGACGGTATACCGAGTGTAAGTACGCCAAACCAGCTACCGTACCAACATATTAATATTGTACCAGGATGGCTGGTATATGGGGTTCATTACTGAGATAACGAACCTTACTGGGGCAAAGAAGAGATCCACCTTAGAAAAACTTGTGAGAGTGAGAAATCGATATCTTGCACATTAATTGTTGCCCAGATAGACAACCCAAGAGGGGGGGTGAATTGGGTTTTAAAATAATTTGGCTATTAAAACTTTTGTGGATAACTAATTAATGCTTTTGCGAGATGATTAATTAGTTTCTATGTGCGGTGAATGAAATGCGAGAGATAGAGAGAGACAAACAATCACAAACACAATGTTTTATAGTGGTTCGGAGCTAACCCTTGCTCCTACGTCCACTCCCCAAGTCTCACTTGGGAATTCACTATAACCCCTTGGATTACAGCCGGTTGTTTTCCAAGCTCATAACCAAACTTGTTGTTTTACGAGCTCACAACGAACTCGGTCGGTTTTTCCAGGCTCACCGACTAGAACCAACCCGATTGTTTTTCCGGGATCACAATCGAACCCTTACACGTTGGTTTTACACTCGGCTCACCAACCAACCTCAATACCCTTGATTCAATCCCCCGATTGAACCAAGCAAAGACAAGATGGAAGTAAAAAGGAGTAACAGAAAAACAGAGCTTCTCAAAAGCAGATAAATAACAATATAAACAAAAGAGAAGTTAGAAGCCCTCAAACACGTTAGAGTTGGAGTAGAGTAGGGCTTCTTGAACTTCGGGTCTCCTCTTGAATGTCTGATCGACTTGAATGCAGGAGGAGATCTCTTTCAATGTTGGGAAGAAGTAGGTGGATGCAGTTAATGTTGCTCTTCCCTCTTTTCCGTTGAAAACCAGGTTGCAGAGAGTGAAAGCTTGATTACTTTGAGTGGAATAGTTGTTCTCTACCTTGCTACAGTCCTCTGTGGCTATTTAAGCCATCCCCCACGGAAACTAGCCGTTAGAGACCTTTTTCTGCCGTTCTGCACACTCTGCACAGCCTGACAATATGTCCGTTGGTGGGTTGGAGTCGACTCGCGCGATCAGGAGTCGACTCGGCTGTAGCGGGAGTCGACTCATGCTTTTCTGGAGTCGACTCGGCAACTGTTCCGGATTTGAATTAAAGTCGCCTCTTCGACTGGGAGTCGACTCGACTTGACCCGGAGTCGACTCGCCAACTTCTGGAGCTGACTTGGCATTTTCGTAGTCGGCTCATCCCATGAAGTCCGTGGATCTATTTTTGAACTTGGTCCACTCGAGTCGACTCGACAATCCTGGGAGTCGACTCGGCGCTCAGAGCCCGAACTCTCGATCTACTGTCTTTTGGCTCGTCCAGTCTTGGAGTCGACTCGAACTGTTCCGGAGTCGACTCGGCTCTCAGTTTCCGAAACTTAGTCTTCTGTGTTTTTGGTGAAGCGCTGCCTTGGAGTCGACTCGAGCTGTCTGGGAGTCGACTCGAATCTCAGAGACAGCAAATTGGTCTTCTGTCTTCTTTGGGGTCGCGGTGTCTCGGAGTCGACTCGTGCAATGCGGGAGTCGACTCGAATCTCACTGGGTAGTGGTGCTCATGTCGATGAGCACATTCGACAAGCGCTCGGCCCCCTGGGTAGTGGTGCTCATGTCCTTCCGGATGTCATCGCGCATCTTCCGAGTGATGCCCGTGACCTCACTCATACTGGAGAACTGAGCCTGAATCAAACTCCTCACGTTGTAGATCTCTTTCCGTGCATGGGCCGTCATGTCAGTCACGGCTGTCAAGGAAGGGACCAACTCAGAAGATGTGGGTGCAGGAGTGGGAGCTGGCACTGAACCTCGGAGCTCCCGAAGTAGCTCATCTCGCAGGTCTCTAACAATCTCCTGCCGCAACTCCAGGAGCTGCTCAGGAGCGATCCGGACCTCCATAGGTGGTGGAGCTGAGGAGGAAGGTCCGGCTGAGGTGGTAGGAGCAGAAGTGGAGGGAAAGTCAGGATAGTCAGAATCTGGCTCAGGGCTAGGAGAGTGTCGGGAGGTATGTGTGGAGGTGGATAACTTCCTAACCCATGTTCCCTCTACCTTCCGAAACCCCATCCTGTGTAGGGTCCCCGGACGCATGCGATCAGTCCATCGCAACGCCTTAGAGGGTTCCCCCTTAGGAATGGAAATCTCGTACTCCCTAAACAACAGAGTGAACATCATACCGTAGGGGAGGGTGAGCCTAGGTCTATCTAGGGGCTCACACAGATATCTATAAATGAGTTTGGAGAAGTTGATTGGGGTGTCCTGAAGAATATAAAACATAAGGGCGAGGTCCCTCTCAGACACAAAATCGAAGCGGCCAGTCTTCGGAAAAATGGACCTAGACAAAATACTCAGGAGGATCCGCACCTCAACAGGAAGTGAGCTAGCGGATACCTCGTCTAAAGG
Source organism: Phoenix dactylifera (assembly GCF_009389715.1). Classification (NCBI taxonomy): domain Eukaryota; kingdom Viridiplantae; phylum Streptophyta; class Magnoliopsida; order Arecales; family Arecaceae; genus Phoenix; species Phoenix dactylifera. The sequence continues at coordinate 541,430 of NW_024067718.1, read as the reverse complement.
GGACTGAGGAGGATATCCTAGTATGGCCGTAAGGGCCTCAGTCCTGTCCTCGGGGTGTGTGGGAGCCACCCCTACTTGTGGAAGGTGGAGGATGTGGGCAATAAGATCCTCCGTAACGAACAGAGGGACACCGGCTACCGTGCCCTCGATACCCCCATCTCCCCGATGGACGGTACCGTAAAACTCTCTAACTAATCCAGGGTAAGTGGGGAGATCTAATGCAAGAAAATACTCTAAGCCCTGGACACGCAATCTCTCACCTATGGTGAAGCCCTTCCGGGAGAGATAGTCGAAATCGACGTATCTCCCGGTGGAGACCGCCTTTCCGGCGCACGGCCTCGCGGGAACCGCCCTCGACGGGGAACGAGCCGGAGGTTGTGACCTCGCGGGATCGTGCCGAGCCTTGGAGCGCCTCTCGGGACCGGCCTCGGGTTGGGGCCTCTTCCGGACGACGGCTTTACGAGGCATAGTGACCTAGAATGGGAGGAAAAGCCCTAATGGACGGTGAAAAGTCGACGAAAAAAGCTTGGGGACGACCGGGGACGACCTAGGAGTCGGCTCTAGGGCTTGTGAACAGTGGCGGCGGAGAATAGAAATGTTTTGAAAATGATGGAGCTAGGGTTAAAAAGTCGGATCCCGACTGCGAGTCGACTCCTCTGAGTCGCGAGTCGACTCGACCTCGAGTCGACTCCAAAGTATGCGCGAGTCGACTCTCCTTATGCGCCTATTGACCCCGACTCTCCTTATGCGCGAGTCGACTCCCGACTGTATGCGAGTCGACTCCACCTCTGCTGCCATCGACCTCGAGTCGACTACCGACTAAGCGCGAGTCGACTCCCCCTTACGAGCCGACTCTGAAACTTACTCGAGTCGTCTCGAACTTTGGCACGCACCTAAAAATTATGCTATGTTCGTGCCGAATGAGGGAAAATCACTAAATTATGATCTGATTTGATGATCATTGAAAAGAAACTCTATTTTAACCACAATCTAATCATCAAAATCAATGAATCTAGTGGAAACTACCACTAGGATGGATCAATCACTCCTAATCCCCTCCTAAGCACACTAAATCTCTCTTCACTTAGGGGTTTTGTAAAAATGTCAGCTAATTGATCATCAGTACAAACAAATTGGAGTGTCACATCACCATTCAGTACATGATCTCTTATGAAGTGATGTCTTATCTCAATATGTTTAGTTCTTGAATGCTGAATTGGATTTTTAGTTAGATTAATGGCACTTGTATTATCACAATTAATGGGTATTTTATCTTGTTTAATGCCATAATCTTCTAATTGTTGTTTGATCCATAAGATTTGAGCACAACAACTTCCGGCTGCAACATATTCAGCTTCAGCAGTAGATAATGCAACCGAGTTTTGTTTCTTGCTAAACCATGATATTAAGTTTTCTCCTAGGAATTGACATGACCCGCTGGTGCTTTTTCTATCAAGTTTACATCCAGCAAAGTCTGAATCTGTATATCCTATTAAGTTCAGGCTAGATTCTTTAGAATACCATAACCCTATATTCTTTGTTCCTATTAGGTATTTAAAGATTCTCTTTACTGCAATTAGATGTGATTCCTTAGGATTAGCCTGATATCTAGCACACATGCAAACACTAAACATGATATCAGGTCTACTTGCAGTAAGATACAATAAAGATCCTATCATACCTCTATATAGTTTCTGATCTACAGATTTACCTGATTCATCTTGGTCTAATTTGCATGATGAGCTCATGGGGGTGCTGATTGATTTGTTTCCCTCCATATCAAACTTCTTGAGCATCTCCTTGATGTATTTGGCTTGATTGATGAAGATGCCTCCTTCAGATTGTTTGATTTGAAGTCAAGGAAGTAATTCAGCTCTCCCATCATGCTCATCTCAAATTCACTCTGCATCAAGTTAGCAAATTCTTCGCAGAGACGATTGTTAGTAGCACCGAAAATAATATCATCAACATAAATCTGTACTAACAACATATCTTTGTTTTTCTTCTTTAGAAACAATGTAGTATCTACATTACCCCTAGAGAACTCATGTTCTAATAGGAATTTGCTAAGCCTCTCATACCATGCTCTAGGTGCTTGTTTTAAACCATAAAGTGCTTTGTTCAATTTATAAACATGATTAGGGCATTGATGATTTTCAAAACCAGGAGGTTGTTCTACATATACCTCCTCATTAATATACCCATTTAAAAATGCACTTTTTACATCCATTTGAAATAACTTAAAGTCCTTAGAGCATGCAAAAGCTAGTAAAAGTCTAATTGCTTCAAGTCTAGCTACCGGAGCAAAGGTTTCATCAAAATCTATACCTTCTTCTTGATTATAACCCTTGGCTACTAATCTAGCCTTATTCCTTATTACAGTACCATTTTCATCAAGTTTATTTTTATAAATCCATTTGGTACCTATAATTGAATATTCAGTAGGTCTTTCAACTAGATTCCATACTTTGTTTCTAGTAAATTGGTTTAATTCTTCTTGCATTGCATTTATCCAATTTACATCTTTTTCAGCTTCTTCTATGTGTTTGGGCTCAAAATGAGAAACAAAGGCTAGATGATTATTTACGTTCCTAAGGGATGCCCTAGTCCTAATAGGTTGAGATGGATCATCTAGAATTAATTCCTTAGGATGCCCGTGAGCATACCTCCAAGCTTTAGTTAGTCCATGATCCACAATAGCCTCTTGGCTTGATGATGCACCTTCAATTAATTTTTGATTATCATCTTGTAATGTCATCTCATCTATCTTTTCTTCAAGAATTTCAGCATCATCATCAAAATTAACTCTCTTGCTAGAAGAGATGTCACTAGAATCATCAAATACAACATGTATAGATTCTTCTATAACTAGGGTTCTTTTATTAAAGACTCTATAGGCTTTGCTAGTTGTAGAGTACCCCAAGAATATAGCCTCATCAGATTTTGAGTCAAATTTTCCTAGATTATCTTTCCCATTATTATGAACAAAACACCTACATCCAAAAACATGAAAGTAGTTTACCTTTGGTTTTCTGTTTTTCCAAAGTTCATAAGGTGTTTTCTTTATAATGGGTCTCAATAAAACTCTATTTAATATATGACAAGAAGTATTAATGGCTTCTCCCCAAAAGTACTTAGGGAGGTTACTTTCACATAACATAGTTCTAGCCATTTCCTCTAGAGTTCTATTTTTCCTCTCCACAACTCCATTTTGTTGTGGTGTCCTAGGTGCAGAAAAATTGTGAGTTATTCTCTTTTTACTACAAAACTCATCAAATAAATGATTTTCAAATTCGGTACCATGGTCACTTCTAATAGCTATTACTGTAGTATCTCTAGCATTGGTTACTTCCTTATGAAACTTTTTAAATACTGAAAAAGCTTGATCTTTATGTGCTAAGAACATAACCCAAGTGTATCTAGAATAATCATCTACAATGACTAGACCATATTTATTTCCACCTAGGCTTGTTGTTCTAGTTGGTCCGAATAGGTCCATGTGTAATAATTCTAGAGGTCTAGAGGTAGAGACACATTTTATGGATTTAAAGGAGTTCCTAGATTGTTTGCCATATTGACAAGCTTCACATATTTTATTCTTTTCAAATCTTAGTTTTGGCAAACCTATCACAGAATCTCTTTTAACTAGTTTAGATATTGTGTCCATGCTTACATGACCTAACTTACGGTGCCATAACCAACTAGCATCATTGTCCTTAGTTTCATTAACAACTAAGCATGGGTTGTGTTTGGCAAGATCCTCAAGATCTACAACATACACATTCCCACGTCTTATTCCTTTAAAAACTAAACTATTATCATTTGGGTTTGTTATGATGCATAGTGATGGTTTAAACATAACATTATAGCCTCTATCACATAATTGACTAATGCTTAATAAATTATGCTTAAGACCATCAACATATCGAACATTATCAATAAAAGTAGAAGGGGTAATTTGAACTTTACCTATACCAATGATGTGACCTTGGTTATTGTCTCCAAAAGTCACAGCACCTCCCTTCTTAGCTTCAAGGGTGAAGAATTGATCCTTGTCACCCGTCATGTGTCTTGAGCAGCCACTATCCAAGTACCAGCAATTTTTGTTGACCTTGGCTGCAAGACACTCCTACACAAGCAAATCATGTAATCTTAGGTACCCAAGTTTTCTTGGGTCCTTCATGGTTAGTCATGTTGGTTCCTTTTGGAACCCATACCCTTTTAATTTTTCCTTTTGTTTTTCCTTTTCTATAATTACACACATTTGCCTTATGTCCTAATTTTTCACAACAAAAACAGGTTATTTTCTTAGTTTTACTTTCTCCTGCTTTAACAAAGAAGTTACTAAAAAGTTTTTGCTTATTTTTAGGTTTATATCCTAAACCTGCTCTATTGAATACTGCACGTTGACTATTAAGTATCATATTTAATTTTTCAGAACTATAAGTAAATTTCTCAACCAAAGGTTTGTATTTTCCAAGTTCTTTAGTTAGAGTTTGTTTTTCTGTTTTTAGAGTATTCAAGTCTTTTATGAGATTTTCGTTTAAGATTTGTTTATTATTTTTAAGTTCTGAAATTTTCTTAGTTAGTTTTTCATTATCTTTACTTAAGGTGTTAGTTTTTTTAATTAAGAGTTGGTTGCTTGTCTTAAGTTCTAGATTTTCTTTGGTGATACAGTCCTTATCCTTAACTAGTTTATCATATTTATGTATGTAAGTTTGATTAGCTAGTTTTAGCTCTTTATTCTTAATGTTTATAGCCTTATATTCAATCATTAGTTCATTAAATGCATCATAAAGTTCATCAAAAGTAAAATCTAGATGCGTTTCGGATGTTACCTCATTTTCTTTGGCCATGAAGCAGAAATTGGCCTTTTCTTCTTGTTCCTCATCCGATGATGAAGATGATGCGTCGGAGTCCGATAAGGTGGTGACAAGGGCTTTCTTCTTCTTGTACTTGCTGCCCTTCTTAAGTAAGGGACACTCAACTCTGATGTGTCCCGGCTTCTTGCACTCATAGCATCCAATCCCCTCATTTTCCCTTTCCTTACCTTTATCCTTGCGATAGAAATTTGAGGGGCCTCTCCTTTGATGATAGGACTTCTTGTGGTTGATGAATTTTCTGAACTTGCGCACAAGAAGAGCCTCATCATCATCTCCCTCATGATCTTCTTCTTCACTGCTGCTACTGCAGGACAAATCTTTGTTAGATGATGTGGATTTAAGAGCTATTACCTTTTTCTTATGTGAGGACTCTTCTTCGCTGTGTTGCTTCATGGTTAGCTCGTGAGTCATTAGGGATCCAAGGAGCTCTTCAAGTGGAAGCTTGTTCAAGTCCTTAGCTTCTTGGATTGCCGTCACCTTGGCTTTCCATGACCTTGGTAGACATCGAAGAATCTTCCTGACAAGCTCACTGTTAGTATAGTTTTTGCCAAGGCTTTTTAGGCCATTGACAATGTCAGTGAATCTAGTGAACATGCAAGTGATTGTTTCATTAGAATCCATTTTAAATAGTTCATACTTATGAACCAATATATTTATTTTGGATTCTTTGACTTGATTCGTGCCCTCATGGGTCACTTCAAGTCTATCCCAAATCTCTTTTGCAGAATTGCAAGTAGAGACTCTATTGAATTCATTCCTATCTAGTGCACAGTAAAGCACATTCATTGCTTTAGAATTGAGTTGTGCCTTTCTCATGTCGTGTTCATCCCAATCCTTTTCGAGTTTGGGTACAGTGACCCCCTCTACATAAATGGATGGGATGTATGGCCCATTTGCTACAATGGTCCACATCTCATAGTCTTGGGCTTGGATGAATATTCTCATCCTAGCCTTCCAATATGAGTAGTCAGATCCATTAAAGAATGGGGGTCTTTGGGTGGACTGACCCTCAATGTGGGAAGATCCAAATGGGGTTGTCATTTTGATCTTTGACTCTTAGGGTAGAAGAGTTTAGGCTCTGATACCACTTGTTGCCCAGATAGACAACCCAAGAGGGGGGGTGAATTGGGTTTTAAAATAATTTGGCTATTAAAACTTTTGTGGATAACTAATTAATGCTTTTGCGAGATGATTAATTAGTTTCTATGTGCGGTGAATGAAATGCGAGAGATAGAGAGAGACAAACAATCACAAACACAATGTTTTATAGTGGTTCGGAGCTAACCCTTGCTCCTACGTCCACTCCCCAAGTCTCACTTGGGAATTCACTATAACCCCTTGGATTACAGCCGGTTGTTTTTCAAGCTCACAACCAAACTTGTTGTTTTACGAGCTCACAACGAACTCGGTCGGTTTTTCCAGGCTCATCGACTAGAACCAACCCGATTGTTTTCCCGGGATCACAATCGAACCTTTACACGTTGGTTTTACACTCGGCTCACCAACCAACCTCAATACCCTTGATTCAATCCCCCGATTGAACCAAGCAAAGACAAGATGGAAGTAAAAAGGAGTAACAGAAAAACAGAGCTTCTCAAAAGCAGATAAATAACAATATAAACAAAAGAGAAGTTAGAAGCCCTCAAACACGTTAGAGTTGGAGTAGAGTAGGGCTTCTTGAACTTCAGGTCTCCTCTTGAATGTCTGATCGACTTGAATACAGGAGGAGATCTCTTTCAATGTTGGGAAGAAGTAGGTGGATGCAGTTAATGTTGCTCTTCCCTCTTTTCCGTTGAAAATCAGGTTGCAGAGAGTGAAAGCTTGATTACTTTGAGTGGAATAGTTATTCTCTACCTTGCTACAGTCCTCTGTGGCTATTTAAGCCATCCCCCACGGAAACTAGCCGTTAGAGACCTTTTTTGCTGTTCTGCACACTCTGCACAGCCTGACAATATGTCCGTTGGTGGGTTGGAGTCGACTCGCGCGATCAGGAGTCGACTCGGCTGTAGCGGGAGTCGACTCATGCTTTTCTGGAGTCGACTCGGCAACTGTTCCGGATTTGAATTAAAGTCGCCTTTTCGACTGGGAGTCGACTCGACTTGACCTGGAGTCGACTCGCCAACTTCTGGAGCTGACTTGGCATTTTCGGAGTCGGCTCATCCCATGAAGTCCGTGGATCTATTTTTGAACTTGGTCCACTCGAGTCGACTCGACAATCCTGGGAGTCGACTCGGCGCTCAGAGCCCGAACTCTCGATCTACTGTCTTTTGGCTCGTCCAGTCTTGGAGTCGACTCGAACTGTTCCGGAGTCGACTCGGCTCTCAGTTTCCGAAACTTAGTCTTCTGTGTTTTTGGTGAAGCGCTGCCTTGGAGTCGACTCGAATCTCAGAGACAGCAAATTGGTCTTCTGTCTTCTTTGGGGTCGCGGTGTCTCGGAGTCGACTCGTGCAATGCGGGAGTCGACTCGAATCTCAGAGTCCGAAAACTGCTCTCTGACTTTTTCCTTGTGTTCCTCTGAGAGTCGACTCTCACTACCTTTGGAGTCGACCTGCCAACCATCGGAGTCGACTCGCGTTCCACAGGAGTCGACTCGAATCTCAGGGTCGAAAACCGCTCTCTGACTTTTCTGCCTGTGACTCCTTGGAGTCGACTCATACTTCTCCGGAGTCGACTCGGTAAACATCGGAGTCGACTCGCGCACTTCAGGAGTCGACTCGCTGACAGATTTTGAGTTGATGCTTTCTGTTTGTCTGTCTGTTCTCAGTTGGAGTCGACTCGTAATGGTCAGGAGTCGACTCGAGCCCGTGCCAGTGATCCTGATACGCTTGGAGTCGACTCGTAATACTCTGGAGTCGACTCGAGTCTCAGACTTTGGTTCAAACTGACTTCTTAACTTATCCAAAATATTATGAACCAAGTCTTGAGACACTTAGACAAAATTTTCACTGAAACTCAATTGAATTCATTAGTAAACAACATATATACTCTAATGCTTTGAGCTCATCAAAATCAAATAGGGTTTTAATCAATCACTCCACATTAATTGACATCTTCCTTCTAGTGGTCTTATCGCGGAGCACTGGTGCCAGAGAAGAAGATCTGCAATGTTCATTGTTTTCCACAAAACCATGATGCCAATTCCAACTTCCAAGAACCCATCTATAGCATTGCAATGAGCTGATCAAGTCACATTCCTCATGCTTCCTTGAGCATAGATTGGTCCACCGCTTGACATACTGCTTTGGGCTATGGGGATCACCCAAGAAATCTGATGGGGGGAAATCATGGACAGTCACTATCACTTGGAGCCAAAGAAAGGCCAAGATTGCAGGAACAGACATGATGAAAACAACAATACAACTACCTGAACTATAAAAGGCTGAGAACGACCCACACTACAATCTTGTTCCAAGAGAAGTTTTAGAGAGTGATGGGGTGCCAAGAACACTCTTCAGTGATCTCTATTTTGATATTTCTTCTACTCTATTTTCTTCACCTTTTCACCTCCCAATTATTCTCTTTTGTTGCCATCTCTAGTTAAGAGAGAGAATCAGTTGTAACATTTTGTTTGCAAGTTAAATCAATTTTTGATAGTCCTATTCTACATCAGGCTACATCAATTATCAACTGCCTAGGCAATTTTGGGTAGTGCACCCTCCCCCCTCCACAAAAAGAGAATGCCTAGGCAGCCAAGCAATACTATAGGTAATTATTTCAGTAGAAACAATTATAATTTTTCATATAGATTCTGAAGTTATTAAACAACAGTCACAACACAAGAGGAAGTTTTAACAATTAATATCAAGGGACAATAATATGTGTCCATTCAGATTTTATGATTATTCTGTGATGGGGTGCCTATAACATGTCATCCGTCAGACATTCAACAATGCAAAGAGTATTTGATGTTCAGTAGGTACAGGCATTATTGTAATGTTGTTAAAATATTATAATTCACAATCTGGATCGTATGATCAGAATCAAAATGACCCTAAATGATATGAATTGTATCTTTGGATTAGGTTCAATTAGGAAAAAATATGATCTAGATCCGTATTATGAATTACACAATCCCTTGGATCATAAGATTTGACTTGATTATGATAGTTAGATATTAAATCAGGTGTTATTCCATTTCCTAATATTTATTTGACTATATTGCTTTTTAAATTACTCATTCCTGATAAGTCTTGACTCATAAGCTAGCAAGTTTGTCATTAGAGTTTATGGAGTTAAAGAGAGGCAAGTTTTTGTAACTTTTACATTCATAAATTAAAATCTTATTCTTGTTTATTTCTTAAGAAATTATAAGTAAAATGATAATTGAACTGAAAGGTAGTGTATAGATGTCTTGAATTACCGGAAAGTCTGAAACAATGTTTGTTTCATTAGACATGCAACATATGAGCTTTATTGGTGAAAACTAGTTTCATCATTCATCTACTATATTTGAATCATATGTCAATTTTTATAGTTCTCATAGACTTGAAAATTTTGAAGGAAATAGGAAAATATTTACAATTTATGATCCACAATCCAATCCGATCTAGCCAACTCTACAATTTATGACTCGATTCTGATCTTAACAATATTGGGTACAAGTGATTGGTTTAAGAGGCGAGAAATATGTGATGGATGGTCATGAACTCATGCTAGTTCGGTGTTTAGACTTGCCTCTCCATCTAGTATATTATTTATAGATTGTATTTACTTAAAAAAAAGTTTGTATTTTTTACATGGTAATTGATATGTAACTACCATCCTCTATTTTAACACTTATCTTATGTTTTCTATTTAAAATGTGTTCTTGGGAGAAGTAAAATAGTTGAAAAGGAGGGAAACAATTTATCATAATTTAAATTGTATAAATTGAAATTACCGAGCTGCCTTTATCTACTCAGCTAAGATCAGAGTAGCTTCTTGGCCACTAATTTGCCCTTAAGTGCCTAGGCATATGCTAGGTGCCATATCCAAGCAGCAATTTTTTAAGGGCCTCCAAAAGTGTTAGGCGCCTTAGTGATGGGGATCCCAGGTGCCTAGTGGGGACCGACTAGGCCACTAGGCTGCATCCATTCATGATATTGTCTTGCTTGGGGCCATAATAATAGTCCTTCATTGTCTCCTTAGGAGGAAGTTCTTTCCCTTTTCACGTTTTGTTCTTAGTGTTTTATTAAACCCTGCTTACATAAGGGCCAGTTTTTCTTCTTAGAATAAAATTTTTGATCTCCTCTTCTTACATGGTGTGACTCCAAGCTATCAAAGTAGAACTCCTCTAGTCCTTGATGTGACTACATGAAAGATTAAAGTGGTGCTTTGCTGCCTAATCCTCTTATATCTGTTGCTGTATTTTCCCCTTCTTCTATTCAGGCATTAACAAATCCCCTTTGCATTTCTCCTTTACCTTGTCCTTAATATTAACCATTCTTGCATTTAATCTCTTATAGCTAACACAAGCAATGCCAAATTGCAATCTTTGAAATCAATCGACCCTCCAGTAACTCCTTTAATTTTTGAGACTGTATAGTTCCTTCTTCTTCATTTCAACTTCAATCCCCTTGTCAATTCCATTAGAGATTACAAACTCTCAAATCTCAAGTTTGGCTAGAGTGAAATTTGAGGTTGAAGCAGAATTATTAGCAAATTGAACTTTGGACTTTTGCAACCTTAAATCCCATTAATATTTTAATATCCTTGCTTCTATATCTTCATATGTCAATTTGGCAATATCAAAGTTTCATCTCTTTGACCATCTTTCAATTTCTATACTTTGCATATATAGATTCTGTAGCAAGGTACGCTATACAGACTCGATACGCCAAAAAAACTTCATACCATAGTGTACTGACACTGTGCTAGTGTGGCACCGGTACGAGGTCCAGTACTAAGACGGCGAATCTTATTCTGTAGCATTGACCCTTTTGTGTAGTGTATTTATGTGTTACTTGGTGTGCATCCTTTTAAAAGGTAGAATCACTGTAGATAATCCAAAAACCTTGAATCTGTTCGCACGAGGCATTTAGTATTGCCTGTGATAAAAAGAATTAATGACTGGAGACCAAACATAGCACATTCCTTTGCTTTTACCACCTCTCACTACCTCCATATGTAAGTACAGACTAATCAGTTAAGTTCTTAATATGAGGTAGAGATGCAAGAAAAATGCACCACCTTTAATATAGTGCATTTTTTAAGTTATGTGAATAATCAAAATGTTTCTAATGACATGAGAACTCACAGCCATCCATGCTTCCACTGAGGTGCATCACATGCTCCAGTGCTAGTCTGTGAAATACTAAACAATTGGGTTAGCACAAACAACCAATTTGCTAAGAAGTTACACATCACATGTTGTAGGTGATTTTGCCAACAAGTTTCCTAATTCGGCTTACAGATTTCATGTGCAGTTGCCCCAAAAATATACAGATGATGGTGATTTACCATTTCTTAGAAACTTTAATCATAAAAGTATCAGTCATTAAGAATTTCTGTATTTCAATTAAATCCAACTGCAGTGCTGGCTGATTAGAGAAGGTTGTCAGCGGAAGAAACTTAAAATGTGGAGAAATATGATGATTGCTACTTTGCGTTAATTTTCTTATGGTGTCTAACACTTAAATGAACCTTGGACATTCAACATTTGTTCTTCTTGAACTCCTTACTTTCATAACATTCTCCCTAGCTGAAAGTTTTACTTTTATTAACTGTCTCTTTTATTTTGTAGTGATTGGGGGTGAGGTAGCTAATTTTTCTGCTTATGCATTTGCTCCAGCAATACTTGTGACTCCTTTGGGAGCTCTGAGCATTATTGTCAGGTCTGGTACTGGAGGCACTCAGAAATTAAATCAGAGAATTACATGACATTTTATTACTAAATCTCTCTTTCATGCAGCGCAGTGCTAGCACATTTTGTTTTGGATGAAAAATTGCACATTTTTGGTATCCTCGGCTGCATTCTTTGTGTTGTGGGTTCGACAACTATTGTATTGCATGCCCCGAAAGAGAAAGATATTGAATCAGTGAAGGAAGTTTGGAGCCTTGCTACTGAACCAGGTTAATTGACAACAAAAACAAACAAAAATTGTTACAATTATTTGATCGCCCCCCCCCCCCCCCAAGGAATCATCCATATTAATTTGGTTTTATGACGACATTGGTATCAACTCCCTTTTGAGGAACTGAACTTAAAATATCTTTTCTTTTTTAAGGAGAAACATGGTCAGTTAAAACATCTCCTTGATACAGTTGCATTTTGTGATTAACATCAAGACTCAAGAGTCTTTCTAGTCATTTCAAGTTTTCAACTAATAATCTTTGATCTACAGGTTTCATTGCCTACAGCTGCGTGATCATTTTCTTGGTTATTTTCTTGATCATCCAGTTAGCTCCACATTATGGCAATACACATTTGGTTGTATATATTGGAATTTGCTCGCTGATGGGTTCTCTTACGGTATGTTAAAAAAGCTTTCTGAATATAATCTAGGCAAACTTCATGCTCTCTTAATCCCAAATGTTCATTTTGACAGGTAATGAGTGTGAAAGCATTGGCCATTGCCATAAAGCTAACATTTAAGGGAACAAATCGATTTATCTATGCTCAGACTTGGCTTTTTGCTGCTGTTGTAGTTATATGTTGTCTCTTGCAGTTGAACTACCTAAACAAGGTAATTATAATATGTACGAAATTCTGTTTAATGAGTATAATGAGGCATATAAGGTTGAGATTGATTATTTAAAATCTAATAGTTTTAATTCTTATTGAGGTTCTGAACATTACTTGGCCATTCCTGTAACTAAAGCGAATTAACTTAATACTACAAGGCTTCAGAGATTAAAACACCTTGTGAATTTCTTGTAATATGGCAGAGAATGATGCCAACAATGTCTTGTCCTGGTTGCTTTGACAATCAGCTAGTTTCTATTCCATACTTTTTGATTTGTGTGGGTTATATTGCGCTCTATTACAGGATGCATTGTGCAACAATTTTCCAGTATCTGCATTTTTTCAGTGCATACAAGTCTCTCTTCTTGTGCTTAATGCATAAAAGTCTGAGAGAAGGTCATCACAACACCCTGCCACTTCTGTTCTTCTTAGAAACTCGACATTTATGTGCTACTTAGAGAAGAGGCAAAATGGTTCCCTTTTTATGAAATTTTAAGGTGATGATGGAGAAAGATGATTGGGTTCCATTACAAGATAAAGAGAAGAGGCAAAATGGTTCCCTTTTTATGAAATTTTAAGGTGATGATGGAGAAAGATGATTGGGTTCCATTACAAGATACCAAATTAGAGCTCTGTAATGTACAAACTTTAAAAGTGCTGTTGCCTTAGACAATACCATGTCATCTTCATAAGCAGGATAAGTGTAAACCCTATAGGTAACTGGAGATCTTTTGTGCTCCAAAAGAGAATGTACACACATGAATGTCATAGCACATGCACAGGATTAACAGACTTTATAGAAGAGAGATGCATAGTGTGTTCCGTGAGTCCCACAAGGTGCCATGTAGAAACCTGGGCCATTATCTGATCATGTGTGGATCTATTGTATCCTATAAGAGGATTTCTTAGTGCTTTGTGATGATATGAATTATACGAAGCATGAAGTCATAATGTATTGTTATTTTTCTCTGAAGTTATTAATTGATAATAACATTGCTTCTTTCTATTGTGCAGGCATTGGACACATTTAATACTGCTGTGGTTTCTCCTGTCTATTATGTGATGTTCACTACTTTCACTATCTTTGCTAGCATGATCATGTTCAAGGTGATATGCTAGATTGAAATTTTAAATTTAGTTTTTATCTCAATATAAGTGTTAGTTCCTTTCATATTTTCTAGTGCTAATTCCTTTTAGTTATCTATATTAGAGCATGAGAGCTTTGTTAGAAAAAGTTGGATTTAAGAGTATCTTATCTTAATGTTGATGGTTGCTGCTACCTTTTACCTCAAAGAAAAGAAGAGTATATCATCTTATATCAGCTTTTCAAACTTACTCATAAGTTGCAGTCATTAAACTTACTCAATCTAGTCTATGTTAGCAAATATATGAAGAAGGATATTTATCAAATCCAAGGTACGCGGTATTGACTGAACCGACGTACTGGTGGAGACTGGTACCGGTTGGAACCAGTACCGAACCGGTTCAGAAAAAAAAGCGCAGACGCGCACGAGTCTGCGTTATGCCAACTCTGTGGAATTAAAAACCCACGTGGGTTGCCCCGTGCAGCGAGCCGCGTGGATGCGTGGTTTGCACCGCATGGAACGCGCGCGAGCGCGAGTCAGGGACATGTTTCCCCACTCGCGCCCACGCCCCCACGCACGGGCACGCTGCCCTGACCTCTCTCTTTTTTTTTCTCTTCTTCTCTTCTTCTCTTCTTCTCTTCTTCTTTCCGAGCCGCTCTTTTCTTCCCCTCTCTCCTCCTCTTTTCTCTTCTCTTTCCCCCTTCTCCCGCGAGCAAGGGAGGTCTTCTTCCCCGCGAGGTAGTCTTCTTTCCTGCGAGGTGCTCGGGAGGAAGAAAGAGACCCGGTAGGCAAAAATTCCCGCAAGAGAGGTCTTCTTTCCCCCTTCGATAGGTAGTCTTCTCCTCTTCTCTTCTTCTTCGTTTTCTTTCTTCCGCTTCTTTCCTCTTCTTTCCTCTTCTTCCCTGCGAGTACCGATGCGAATCGGTGTGGTTCGTAGCGGTAATGGGCTTGTACCGGTGGGAACCGCACCGGTTCGCATCAGTACGGGCAAGGAACTGTTCGGTTCCAACTCCTTTAGGATCGAAACTGTAATGTCCGGGCCCAATACTAACTGGGCCCAATACTTTTGAGGCCCAGTTTAAGGGTATTTGGGCCAGGTATTAGTGAGTCGTATTGGACCCATGGATGGCAGCCCATGGAGGGCTGCCACCTCACGCCTGAGGGCAGAAATGATAGGGCCCCAGCTAGCCAGTAGAGAGAAGGCCAGCTGTTGGCCCTTAACCAAGCAAATTAGGAGCTCGCCACCTCTCATCCTCGGTTAATAGAGGAACTTAGGTGGCCTGAGAAAGGGGGGCAGCTGGAGGCTCCCAGAGCAAGGGGGGAGGAGAGGATGCCACCTCTCCAAGGGGTCATTTCTTAAGCAGCATTATATAAACCCTCAGCTTCTTAACCTAAGATTTGCTATACCTTCTTAATCTCTAGCCCTTTGGAGTACTGCACCAGAGAAGCTGGACCCCTCGAGCTGGAGGCTAAAGGAGATCTAAAGCCCTAGGAGAGGATGGAGGGATTTCGTGAAGGTGATACTACTCGGATGCAACCAACCGAAGCAAGGTAAGATATGTTTTACTTAAGTAGATAGGGTTTAAATGAAGTATGAGGGGTGGGCATTTCTCTGTGGAGTACTTCTCCCCCCTGTTTCAACAGTGAAACAGAGAGGAGAAGACCCTTGCACAGGGGAAAGGCCGCCGGATTCCACCACAGACCAGACTCACAGGCCGTGGGTCGACTGGCCTGAGAATGACCCAAGTCCGGCCTAGGCCCAGGCTCGGTGTTCATCCGGGCCGAGCCCAACCGGACTCAGCCTGTCGATGAATAGGGCACCGCAGCCTCAGCTGCGGCTGTCCTAGGGCACAGGGGGCGACCACGGGCCGCCAGGTCTGGCCGAGTTGGCACCAAACGCGGCCACAGGGCCGCCAGCCCCAGTTGAGCCCCCACCTCTTCTTCGGTGAAGAGGTGGTGGCAACATTATTAAAAAAAAAAAGATCCGAGAAAGACCCCTTAAGCGGGTTGGCCTAACGGGTCGGATCCGGATTCGGATCCGAAACCCGTAGGCCCAAATAAAAGAAAATAGGTTTGGTAAACCCAATAAGACCTGAACCTGAGCCCAATTGAATAAAATAGGCTAAATTCAAGCCCAAATGACGTTGACTCTGAACCTAACTAAACTGAGCCGAGTTTGAACGGACCCAATTGAGCAAATTGGGTTAAATCAAAACTCAATTAAGCCCAATTGAGCTGGGTCCGAGCCCCATTTATGTTATACTGGTCCCAACATACCCAATTAATTTTAAATCAGGCCCAGTTCAAGTCCAATTCAACTGACAGAAGGCCAAATTGATCTTGGGCTGATCCAAACTCAGGCCCAAATGAGCCACATTGATCCTAAACCAAAATTTAAGCCCAATTAAACTTGAGACTAAGTCTATTGGCCAAATCAAAAGGCCAAATTGGCTAGAAAAGGCTGGATTCAATCATAAATCAGGCCCAATCCTTTCATTAAAAGCCAATTAACCCATGTAGACTCAATTTGGTTTTAATTGAACCCCAAAGGCTTCAAATTGGGTAAATTGGATTGGGCTAAGATCTTTGGATGGGATTCAAGCAAGTCCATAGTAAGATAAACTAAATTGTATAATAAATAAATAGAGAATAATGTGATCCTTATGATGTGGTTTTGGGTGATTAAGGATCTGTCACCTGGACTTAAGAATTACTGTAACTGTAAGTAACTTGCCTTAATCTTTTATGGATCATGCTATGTTTATGTCTTCTTACATGAATTATCAAGTATAAGTTATTTGTCCTCATCTTGTTGGATCATGCATGCAAGTAGCCTGTTCTTTAATCTTAATATGGATCATGTGAGCATCATGGTTATTAAGATTTTCTAAGTATTATCCATATACATACTTCATGTATGGCATATCATGAAAAGTAAGTAATTGACCTCATAATTTATGGTTATGCATGCATCAGGTTTATGCTGATTTTAAAGTATCATGCAAGCAAGTTGATATAGTAATTGCATTTAGCTATGTGTACTGCTTGCAAGAGGTACTATGGGCTCTTGATACTACGGGTTGAATGCAACTGAGCCGGCCTTGCCAGTGGCCGAGAATGACTGAGCCGGCCCCGCCAGTGGCTGATAAAAAACTGAGCTGGCCCTGCCAGTGACCATTAATGAATTCGCCGTAGCATCCAAGAGGTACTACTTGCAAGAGGTACTATTAATGGGCTCTTAGATGCTACTAATCGAATGCAACTGAGCTGGCCTTGCTAGTGGCTGAGAATGATGAGCCGACCCCGCCAATGGCCGATAATAACTGAGCTGGACCCGCCAGTGGCCGATAACGATTTCGCAGTAGCATCCGAGAGTATGAACCACGACATGCCGGGGGTGCGGTTTTTACAATATATATTTTTATGAAAATTCTTGATGACATAAAATACTAATTTATTTTCTCAGTATAAATGTTTTATCGTGATGAATTGTTAGGTAGTGTACATGTCAGCTTCTCAAACCCCGTTAAATATGTTTAGCATTATAGTTGATCCAATAAGATTATGCAGGATTACTTACTGAACCGTATAACTCATACCCGTTCATTTATATTTTCTCTCAGATTACCACCAATGATAGCAGTCAGAGACACTGTTCTTTTGTAACAGGGCTTCTTTCTTTTTGGGGTGAAACATATATACTTTTGTGTACATGTACTATATAGAAGCTCTGTATTTTGTAACAACCAGCAAGTTGTACCAAAAATATTTTAATATATGAAAATTTGACTGTTTTGGCTACCTATTACCCATGTATGAGGCTTCATGCTATTGTGGGCGGTAGTCGGCAATAACACGGCCGTGTCACGGATCCGGGTTCGGGGCGTGACATCTTTTGGTATCAGAGCCCTAGGTTTAACAAGAAAATAATCGTAAAAATATGGGATAATGGGTAGTTAAGAATGTTATAACTTATAGAGATTGTCATAATATGTTAGTTTATTGTAATCTTACTCTAAATTTTTTGATTGCTAGGTGACCGTTAAGAGTTATGGATGATGATAGGAGAGCACCCTCCCAGAGCCTAGCTATCAGTCGGTTTTCCAGGATTCTCCATATTCTGTAGCAGGCCATGCAGACCTGGCCGGGGTATATCAGTTGATGGCACAACTGCTCCAACAATAGTAGCAGATGCAGTTGGCTGTTATACAACTGGCAGATTCCTACTATGAGAGATTTCATAGACTGAACCCACCAATGTTTGATGGTGGACCCGATCCCATGGTAGCAGAAGCATGGATTAGGAAAATGGAGAAAATGTTCCGAGCACTCCATTTTTCGGATGAAGTAATAGTCAAACTGGCTATCCCTATGCTAAAAGGGAATGCCGAATTTTGGTGAACGGCCTTGGAGACGGCCTATGCCGTCAATGAAATAACCTAGAGGGACATTAAAAGGTTATTCCATACTCAGTACTTCCCGGACTCAGTCAGCCAGATGAAGCAAAATGAATTTTTGGCGCTGATCCAGTCCGATCATATGTCTATTCTGGAGTATGCTAATAGATCTAATGAGCTGGAACGATTTTGTCCCCAGTTCATGGAGGATGAAAAAAGCAAAGTAAAACGGTTTGAGCAAGGATTGAGATACGGGATTAGGTCCCGGATATCCTCCCACCTATTCACTAGCTACAGAGATGTGTTGGACCGAGCTTTAAAGGTTGAGGCTGACTTGATAAAGTCTGACAGAGAAAGAAATGACTTGAAGAGGACCAGGTCGACTGGAGGGCAGAGCAGTGGGCCCGGAGGCATCAAGAGGCCTACGATTAAGAAGAGACAAAATCGAGGTTGCCCCAGCTGTGGCAAACACCATAGTGGGACCTGCTTGAAGAAAATTGGGGCCTGGTTTACCTGCGGGCAGACGGGACATATTGCGCACAACTGCCCGAGCCGGAAAAGGAATGAGCCCAGACCTTCTGCACCAGAGGACTAGAGACCGCGGAGTAACTCTCGAGTTTTTGCACTGACTCGTCAAGACGCCAGTGCTAGCGATCAAGTGGTGACAAGTATATTACCAGTCAACTCGGTTCATGCCTCTGTTTAGTTCGATTCTGGTTTTACGCATTCTTTCGTGTCAGTTAGTTTTTCCAGACAATTACACTGCACATATGATAAATTAGAAGAACCATGACATGTTGCTACACCCTTTCAGAAAACAGAATTTATAGACACTAAATACAAAAACTGCATAATTCAGATAGGAAAAAGAGAATTAGAGACAATCTTTTGCAGCTTGACATGCAAGACTTCAACATCATTTTGGAAATGGAGTGGATGTCTCAGTACTACGCCCATATTGATTGTTACAATAAAAGAGTGGTATTCCGGATGCCTGGAGAACAAGAGTTCTTTCAGAGCGACACATCACTTCAAGGTAATTCAACACTGCATTTTATTTTCGCTTTGAAAGCTCGAAAGGCGCTAAGAAAGGGGTGTACAACTTATCTGGCCTATGTAATGGATACCCGAGAAGAGATCAAACTGGAAGATATTCCAGTAGTCAGGAAATACCCAGATGAATTACTGGGATTACCCCCTGATCGAGAGATCGAATTCACTATCGATCTCGCACCAGGAGTGGGACCTATCTCCAAGGCTCCTTATTGGATGGCTCCTGCTGAGCTAAGGGAATTGAAGATACAATTACAAGAACTCCTGGACAAAAAGTTTATTCAGCCCAGTGTGTCTCCATGGGGAGCTCCTGTCTTGTTTGTGAAAAAGAAAGATGGAAGTATGCGGCTATTTATCGATTACCGAAAATTGAATAAGATAATAATAAAGAATAAATATTCTCTGCCCCGGATCGATGACATGTTTGATCAGCTGTAAGGTGCCTAAGTCTTCTCCAAGATAGATTTGCGGTCCGGTTACCATCAGTTGAAGATCAAAGCTGATGATGTGCCAAAAACTGCATTTCGAACTAGGTACGGGCATTATGAATTTCTAGTTATACCTTTTGGACTGACCAATGCTCCGGCTGCGTTTATGGACTTAATGAACAGAGTCTTTAGGCAACATTTGGATCAGTTCGTGATAGTCTTCATTGACGATAGACTAATCTACTTAAGGAGCAGGGAAGAACACAAATGTCACGACCCCCGCTTCGTTCCCGACGGGCCGCCGCGACGGTCCTAGGGTGCGGGTAGGCATAAGGCCGCCAGCCACCACGTAGAACTGAGGA
Organism: Phoenix dactylifera; assembly: GCF_009389715.1. Lineage (NCBI taxonomy): Eukaryota > Viridiplantae > Streptophyta > Magnoliopsida > Arecales > Arecaceae > Phoenix > Phoenix dactylifera. The sequence goes on along the minus strand of NW_024067718.1, from coordinate 521,559 downwards.
TGATAGTGTTATTTTGATGATTAACAAGCAATAATCAAGAGTATGTTACAAGTTAATTCGATACTTCATTTATAAGTCTGTTACTCTCATTATATTCGTATAATAAGATAAAGATGTATTTCATTGTTTATATGGATGAATCTAACCTTGAGTTGCAGCAAAGTGTGGATTGAGTCGACCCCAAGGTTGATTGGGTCGACCCCGGCACATAAAGAAAGCATCTGGCACACTTCTGCAAAAATGGCACGGATGAACAGTAGTTGGGTCGACCCAAGGAAAGCATGAGTCGACCCAAACCTCAAGCCTCAAAAAAACAGTTCTCTGGAAATACTGAGAGGGTCGACCCAAGAGGAAGTTGAGTCGACCCAAGCTTGAGTCAACCTAAACACTGAGAGGGTCGACCCAAAGGCAGTGACAGAATACATTGACAGAATAGGTTCTCTGGAAACCCTGAGAGGGTCGACCCAAGTGAAAGTTGAGTCGACCCAACTGAACCTTGAGTCGACCCAAAGAAATGTTGAGTCGACCCAAGTGAAGAAAGGCTGAATTACAAGTTTCTGTGGTTCTGAGAGGGTCGACCCAAGGAAAGGTTGAGTCGACCCAAGTGAAAGTTGGGTCGACCCAAGGAAAGGTTGAGTCGACCCAAGCACGGGCAGAAGCATAACGGCTAGTTCTGCAGAAGTACTTTTTGTCCTTCCAACAGTGAGTAACGGCTAGTTTTTGAATTCTAACCATTGGGGCTTGTCCAATGGATGAAAAAAACTATTTAAAGTGGCACTATTCATCAGAGAGAATATCCTTTTGCAAAATATCAAAGAGTACACAAGAAAGACAAAGTGCCCTAATCTTCTTCATCCAAGTGCTTCATTCAAGAGTCAAAAGAAAGTGGTTGAGCAGATTCCAAGAGTCATTAAGAGCTCTATCCACCCTTGAAGAGTGAAGCATCCTTGACAAAGAAGAGAGAAGTCACATCAAGCGATAACTATTCTCTAAACTCTTCTTTGTAAATTATATTGTTATATTTGCTCATCTAGGAGCTTAAATCTTCTTACTTTGTTTATTAAACTCATTGTAAAGGTTAGTTGGTAAGCCCGCAAAACCAACGGTATAGGTTGATTGGTGAACCCGTAAAATCAATTGTAAAGGTTCGTTGGTGAGCCCGGAAAACCAACATAGGTTCGTTGGTGAGCCCGTAAAACCAACATAGGTTTTTGGTGAACCCGGAAAACCAAAGTGTAAAGGTTTTTGGATTGTGAGCCCGGAAAACAATCCAACTGTAATCCGCGGGATTATAGTGAATTCCCAAGGGGTCGCTTGGGGAGTGGACGTAGGTGCTTAGGAGAGCACCGAACCACTATACTTCTTGTTGTTTGTATTGTGATTTGTTTTAATTCCACTAACTCATCAATTAACATAAGTAAGATAGTTAAAATTAAGAGAAACCAATTCACCCCCCCCTCTTGGCTTGTCACCTTGGGCAACAAGTGGTATCAGAGCAAGGTGCTCCAATAGTACTTATTGATCTCACAATCAAGAGTTAAAGATCATGACAACCCAAGTGGGATGTTCTATGAGTGAGGGGCAATCCACAAATAGACCTCCTCTATTTAATGGCACAAATTACACATACTGGAAAGCTAGGATGAGGATATTCATTCAAGCTTTAGACTATGAATTGTGGTATATCATTACTAGACTATGAAGGGACTAATCAAGTTAAGGAGTCAAAAATAAACATATTAGTACATAAGTATGAATTGTTTAAAATGAAATCCACTGAGTCCATAACTGATATGTTTACTCGTTTTACTGAAATTATAAATGGGCTAAAGAGTTTAGGAAAGTCTTATACTAACTCTGAATTGGTGCGAAAAATTCTCAGGTCTCTACCAAGAGTTTGGAAGGCCAAAGTAACTGCAATTCAGGAAGCTAAGGATCTCAATATACTGCAATTAGAGGAACTTCTAGGATCACTCATGACCCATGAGTTGACCATGAGGCAAAATTCAGAAGATGAGGTCAAGAGAAGAAAGACTATTGCCCTAGAGTCAACCACTCCAAAACAACAAACTGAGTCGGAAGATTCAGATGATGATGATGAATTTGATGAAGAAGGAATGACTATGCTTGGAAGAAAATTCAGAAAATTTATGAGAGGTAAGAATAGATTTCATAAAAAGAAATCCTTCTTCAAAGGTAGCTCAAGCAAAGAAAAGGGTAAGGACAAAGAAAAGGAAAAAGAATCACCTATTTGTTATGAGTGTAACAAGCCCGGGTATTATAAGATAGATTGTCCGGAATTAAAGTGGATGGCAAGAAAACTGAAAAAGAAGAACTTCATGGCTGAATGGAGTGAAAGTGAGGAGTCAAGTTCGGAAGAGGAAGATCATCAAGAGACGGCCCAAATATGTCATATGGCCAATGACGATGAGGTAGAATCTGAACTTGAATGTGATTTTACTATTGATGAATTACATGATGCATTTTTAGAACTCATGGAAGAACATAAAAAACTAATCAATAAAAATAAAGTTCTAAAAGAAGAAAATCAATCTCTTATCAAAGATAAGTTAAAACTATCTCATAACTATGAAACATTAAGTAGGAAACTCACAAATGAAACCAAGAATCTAATTGCTGAAAATGTCAAGTTAAAAGAAGATGCTGAAAAATATAAATCCTTAGTAGATAAGTTTACACTTAGTTCTACCAAATTAAATATGATTCTTGATAGTCAAAAAGCTGTATATAATAAGGCTGGATTAGGATATAAAACAAATAGGAAACAAAAATACTTAAAGAACATTTTTGTAAAAGCTAAAAATGAAAATATTACTTGTCATTGCTGCAATAAATTAGGACATAAAGCATATGAATGTAACTATAGAAAGTCCAGTCAAAACAAATTGAGTAATAATCATAAGCTTAAATTAAAGAAAGTTTGGGTTCCAAAAGGAACATCAAGTACTAACCCTAAAGGACCCAACATAGTTTGGGTACCTAAAGCTCTTTCTTGATCTTTATTATAGGGGTGTCTTGCAGCTAATAAAGTGGAAAAACGATGGTATCTAGATAGCGGCTGTTCAAGACACATGACCGGTGACGTAGATCAATTTGTCACCTTGGAATCTAAGAAGGGTAGAGTAGTAACCTATGGAGACAATGAAAAAGGGTATATCATTGGAAAAGGTAAAATTTTCATTACTCCATCTACTTTAATAGAAAATGTCTTATTAGTTAAGGATTTGAAACATAACCTACTTAGCATAAGTCAATTTTGTGATAAAGGGTTTAAAGTCACATTTGAAGCATCAGTATGCATAATCACAAATCTTAAAGATAATCATTGTACTAGTAGGACAAAGGCAAAGAAATATTTACATGGTAGATCTTCATGATTTAGGCAAGAAAAATGGATTATGTTTAATTACTAATGAAGAAAAGAAAAATGAAACAAGTTGGCTTTGGCATCGTAGACTAGGACATGCTAGTATGGAATTAATATCAAAACTAGTCAAGAAGAAATTAATAAAAGATGTGGCAAAATTGATTTTTGAAAAGGACAAAATCTGTGGACCATGCTCATTAGGAAAACAAACTAAATCATCTTTCAAATCAAAGAATATAGTGTCAACAACTAGGCCTTTTGAACTCATACACATGGATCTATTTGGACCTACTAGAACTGCGAGTCTAGGAGGGAAGAAGTATGGACTAGTTATTGTAGATGACTTTTCAAGATATACATGGGTTTCTTTTTTGGCACATAAGAATGAAGCATTTTCAGAATTCTTGAAATACTATAATTATATCATAAATGAAAAGAAGCTCACCTTAGTAGCAATTCGAAGTGATCATGGAACTGAATTTGAAAATCAACACTTTGAAGAATTTTGTAATAAAAACGGTATCGGACATCAATTTTCAGCACCTAGAATGCCTCAACAAAATGGGATTGTTGAAAGGAAAAACAGGACATTGGCAGAAATGGCACGCACGATGTTGTGCGAGTCAAATCTTTCAAAGTACTTTTGGGCTGAAGCTATAAGCACTGCTTGCCATATTCTAAATCGGGTTCTAATACGACCAATAACCAAGAAAACTCCTTATGAACTTTGGAAGAATAAGAAACCAACTGCTAAATATCTTAGAGTATTTGGATGTAGATGTTTCATTTTAAACAATGGCAAGGAGGATTTAAGTAAATTTGATGCCAAGTCAGATGAAGGTATCTTCTTAGGATACTCCACATCTAGCAGGGCATACAGAGTATTCAATAAAAGAACTCTTGTAGTCGAAGAGTCAGTTAATATCATATTTGATGAGTCTGATAGTGAGTCTGCTAGGAAAGAAAATATTTTTGATGATGATACAGGAATTATTAACTTTGAAAAGTTGAATATTGATGACGTGCCAATTCAAGATAAGGGAGATGATTGCGTGCCACCACAATCTCAAAACTTGCCAAAGGAATGGAGGTATGCATATGGGCACCCTAAAGACTTAATCATTGGTGATCCATCTCAAGGGGTAAAAACTCGATCATCTCTTAGAAATTTAAATGATTATCTTGCTTTTGTTTCACAGTTAGAACCTAAGACTTATGAAGAAGCTGAAAAAGATACCAATTGGATAAATGCCATGCAAGAAGAATTAAATCAATTCAAAAGAAGTAATGTATGGACATTAACTGAAAGACTAAAGCATAACTCTGTAATTGGAACAAAATGGATCTTTAGAAATAAATTAGATGAAAATGGGTTAGTTATAAGAAATAAAGCTAGACTTGTAGCTAAGGGATACAATCAAGAAGAAGGGATAGATTTTGATGAAACATTTGCTCCTGTAGCTAGATTAGAGGCTATTAGATTACTTCTAGCTTTTGCATGTTTCATGGATTTCAAATTGTATCAAATGGATGTAAAAAGTGCATTCTTAAACGGTTTTATAGAGGAAGAAGTATATGTAGAGCAACCTCCTGGTTTTGAGAATCATGAATTGCCAAATCATGTGTTTAGACTACATAAGGCATTATATGGATTGAAGCAAGCACCTAGGGCTTGGTATGATCGATTAAGTAAATTTCTACTAAATAATGACTTTAGTAGAGGCAATGTAGATAAAACACTGTTTCTCAAAAGAAAGAACGAAAATCTACTAGTGGTACAAATATATGTAGATGACATAATCTTTGGTGCCACAAATGATACTCTTTGCAAAGAATTTGCTGATTTAATGCACGGAGAATTCGAAATGAGTTTGATGGGAGAACTAAGTTTCTTTCTAGGATTACAAATCAAACAAACTAAAGAAGGTATCTTCATTCATCAAACTAAGTATACAAAGGAAATACTAAAGAAGTTTGGGAATGAAAATCATAAGGGAGTAGGCACTCCAATGAATCCTATTAGTAAGCTAGACAAAGATGAGAAAGAAAAGAGTATTGATATTAAGCTTTATAGAGGACTAATTGGATCCTTGCTCTACCTTACTGCTAGTAGACCAGACATCGTGTTTAGTGTAGGAATATGTGCTAGATACCAATCAGATCCTAAGAAGTCATATTTAAGTGCTGTTAAAAGAATCCTTAGGTATTTAAGAGGAACTACGAACATAGGATTATGGTACTCAAGATACTCCTGTCTAGATTTGCTTGCATACTCAGATGCTGATTTTGCTGGATGCAAATTAGATAGGAAGAGCACTAGTGGAACATGTCAATTTTTAGGAAACAACTTAGTATCATGGTTTAGCAAAAAGCAGAATTCAGTGGCACTGTCAACAGCTGAAGCTGAATATATAGTTGCTGGCAGTTGTTGTGCTCAAGTACTATGGCTTAAGCAACAACTAGAGGACTATGGAGTTAAGCTAGATAACATTCCTATTAAGTGTGATAATACTAGTGCCATCAACCTCACTAAAAATCCGGTTTAGCATTCTAAAGCCAAACACATAGAAATAAGATATCATTTTATTAGGGATCATGTGCAGAATGGAAACATATGTATTGAGCATATATGCACTGAAAAACAATTAGCTGACATATTCACAAAACCCTTGAGTGAAGATAGATTCTGCACGCTAAGGAGGGAATTAGGCATATATGATCCTTTTATTGAAGAGATATAAAAGGGAGCAAGCAGTCTCATGATACATTCCTTCCATTTCTAAAAAACCCATGAAACATGAGTCAAACTTGTCATCTATAGATTCCTTGCTCATGTATCATTGTCCCAGAAAGAATTTGTAAGGATTGGAAGCAAAAAAAAAATTTTTAGAAGCGAAAAGGAAGAGAAAGGAAAAATTTCTGAACTTGGGTCGACCCAACCCAAAATAGAGTCGACCCAACGTTGAGTCGACCCAAGAAAATTCTTGAGTCGACCCAACGTCGGGACCCCACTGTTAAAAGGGGGACCCGTGAGCTATCTAGGGCACTGTTTACACTTTGTCCTCTTCCGAAAATCCTATTCCCCACTCTCCAATCTCCTCCAATCATCTCCAAATAGTAGATTACTTCACAATCTTGGAGAAATGGGACCCAAAAGAGCCGTAGCCAAGCGATCCGGGAGAGTCTCACGGATCCAACGTGCGGAAAGAGAAGCTACGGAGCCATCTACAGTGTCTCCACAAGGTGAGACACGTGTAGAGCCACCTCCTCCTCCCTCCCCTTCAGTACAACTTGCAAAGTTTGCGGGGAGACCGGTTACAACGGGGAGAAGGATCCATTCCGAGTTCTTGGATCAAGAAGGATTCCGTTTGGAGGAATGGATCCGAAGGCAAGGATGGGAGTATCTCTGCTCCCTAGATGTGGTGATATACCCGGGACTAGTCCGGGAGTTCTATGCCTTCCTCAAAACTGGGATGGGAGGGCTCATATCGGAAGTTCGAGGAGTTAGGGTTCGAGTTTCCGAAGAGAGTTTGAGTGAGTTGCTTCATCTCCCCTGCGAAGGAGCAACTCCAGAAAAGCCAGAAAACAAGTTGAGAGCCCTGCAGTTAATTCTTGAGAATGAAGACTTCGACTTCTCGGAGCAGGTTATAGCGAGCTCTCTTTCTGCAGAGATGAGGTTGTTGCACAACATCATTGATAGGATTTTATTTCCGAAGAGCGGGAGATTTGATCTCATTTCAGAGCGAGATCTAGTTGTGATGGAGCATATTATTCAGGGTATTCCCCTGAATCTCCCGGCTATGATACTGAGGCAGATGAGGAAGGTGATCTGCAACTCCAGAGTATCCCTGCCTTATGGTATGATACTCACCTTGATCTTTCGACAGCACGACATATCTGTCGAGGGGGAGATCTCCAGGCATCTGCTTTTTACTGATACATACACTGCACGATCACTTATTCGCATGGGCTATGAGAAAGTGAACGGGCAGTGGGTTCGTGCTGGAGCAGGGATTCAGGGTGATGCACCAGAGGGTGATGCACCAGATATTGGAGACCCTATCCCTGAGGATGAGGAGCATATGGATCATCCTACTGCACCTTCAGAGGCTGGACCATCGTCATCTGTTCCTGCGGGAGACACAGATGAGTTCTGGAGTAGGATGACTGAGCTTATGTCAGCTCAGGCGAGGACTATCACTAATGGGCTGACGAGCAGACTAGATATCATGTCTGCTGAGATCAGTGATCTGAGAGAGCAGATAGGAGCTCTACGGCGAGAGAGAGAGACTCATGGACCATCTGTGCCACAGGCAGCTGAGTTAGAGATTTCGGCACAGAGTCATCCAGCTCACCGTGCTCCACGCCAGACTCAGTCTCATCAGGCTCGACCTCCCCTCGCCACTTATACTAGGAGGATGAGGACTAGATCACAGCCATTAGATACTCCCTAGGCTGATATTAGTATTTCTGTTTAGAGCCTAGGATATGTATCTAGTTCTCATATGTATTTTGTGTTGATCATGTATTTTAAACTTTGATTGAGGAACATTGTATTTGTTTTTGTTTTTGGCATTAATTGTACTAAAATGTTCCTATTTTGATCAATGAAGTTTAAATGTTTGTTAATTATTGTGTATATTCCCATGCACCTATTTGATGATAACAAAAAGGGGGAGAAGTAAGGAAAGACAAATAAGTTGTGTAAGAAAGAGAAATAAGTTGTCAAACAAGTTGAAAATTATAATAGGAAAGCATATACATTTAAGGGGGAGCAATTTGTAACAATGAAAATGATCAAATCTAAAATTTCTATTGAATTTCAGAATTTGGCACATAGAATTTCAGAATTTGGCACATACCTTTCACACCTCGATACATAATCTGAAACTCATGCTTTATCTCAAATTTTTGAAGTTTCATCTTTAATGAAATATAAATGAAAGGGGGAGCAATTCAAAAAGTCAAATTGGAAATATTTGGATGAAATAGGGGGAGACTTCACTCTCATATTTGAAAAGCTGAAATTCAGCAACTTGAGCCCTTTTAAAATTGATTTTAAGATAAGTATCAATAGGCTCATACTCTATATTTTGTAATCATCAAAAAGGGGGAGATTGAGGATGATAGTGTTATTTTGATGATTAACAAGCAATAATCAATAGTATGTTACAAGTTAATTCGATACTTCATTTATAAGTCTGTTACTCTCATTATATTCGTATAATAAGATAAAGATGCATTTCATTGTTTATATGGATGAATCTAATCTTGAGTTGCAGCAAAGTGTGGATTGAGTCGACCCCAAGGTTGATTGGGTCGACCCCGGCTCATAAAGAAAACATCTGGCACACTTCTGCAAAAATGGCACGGATGAACAGTAGTTGGGTCGACCCAAGGAAAGCATGAGTCGACCCAAACCTCAAGCCTCTCAAGCCTCAAGAAAACAGTTCTCTGGAAACACTGAGAGGGTCGACCCAAGAGGAAGTTGAGTCGACCCAAGCTTGAGTCGACCCAAACACTGAGAGGGTCGACCCAAAGGCAGTGACAGAATACATTGACAGAATAGGTTCTCTGGAAACCCTGAGAGGGTCGACCCAAGTGAAAGTTGAGTCGACCCAACTGAACCTTAAGTCGACCCAAAGAAATGTTGAGCCGACCCAAGTGAAGGAAGGCTGAATTACAAGTTTCTGTGGTTCTGAGAGGGTCGACCCAAGGAAAGGTTGAGTCGACCCAAGTGAAAGTTGGGTCGACCCAAGGAAAGGTTGAGTCGACCCAAGCACGGGCAGAAGCATAACGGCTAGTTCTGCAGAAGTACTTTTTATCCTTCCAACAGTGAGTAACGGCTAGTTTTTGAATTCTAACTATTGGGGCTTGTCCAATGGATGAAGGAAATTATTTAAAGTGGCACTATTCATCAGAGAGAACATTCTTTTGCAAAATATCAAAGAGTACACAAGAAAGACAAAGTGCCCTAATCTTCTTCATCCAAGTGCTTTATTCAAGAGTCAAAAGAAAGTGGTTGAGCAGATTCCAAGAGTCATTAAGAGCTCCATCCACCCTTGAAGAGTGAAGCATCCTTGACAAAGAAGAGAAAAGTCACATCAAGCGATAACTATTCTCTAAACTCTTCTTTGTAAATTATATTGTTATATTTGCTCATCTAAGAGCTTAAATCTTCTTACTTTGTTTATTAAACTCATTGTAAAGGTTAGTTGGTAAGCCCGCAAAACCAACGGTATAGGTTGATTGGTGAACCCGTAAAACCAATTGTAAAGGTTCGTTGATGAGCCCGGAAAACCAACATAGGTTCGTTGGTGAGCCCGTAAAACCAACATAGGTTTTTGGTGAACCCGGAAAACCAAAGTGTAAAGGTTTTTGGATTGTGAGCCCGGAAAACAATCCAACTGTAATCCGCGGGATTATAGTGAATTCCCAAGGGGTCACTTGGGAAGTGGACGTAGGTGCTTAGGAGAGCACCGAACCACTATACTTCTTGTTGTTTGTATTGTGATTTGTTTTAATTCCACTAACTCATCAATTAACATAAGTAAGATAGTTAAAATTAAGAGAAACCAATTCACCCCCCCTCTTGGCTTGTCACCTTGGGCAACAAGAACCCTACTACCTATCAATCATCCATAAATTCTGAAAATTTTTGGCATGATGCATGCACAAAATGATCACCTTTCCAATGGTAACCTGTCAGGATTATCTCATTACATACAACAACACTACCTGTCAGAGCAGCAATCATATAATCTGTCATATAATGAACCTGGACAATATATATCAATACATCATCACAGGCATATAACTCATCTGTATAAAAATCTGGTTCCTATTCCATCCATGGTTAAATCCATATCCATAACAGGATCTATGACTGTAACTATACACTATATATAACAGAAGGTTTATAATACACCAAAAGGTATAAACCTCTATCTACATTATACTATACTATGGAGCGGCACAGCTAGCAGGCAGCCACTAATCCTGCTCCTCTCTATACAATACCTGCCCTGCAATCAAAAATACCAAACTGGGGAGTGAATATATCAATACTCAGTGAGTGGAGTAGAGAGTACTATGCACATGAGACAGAATATAATCATGGCTCGATATGAAATCTCAAGATCAATAACAAGATGAACATGAACTCAATATAGAGAATATGGAGTAAATCATCAATACCACCACAATCACAATCAACTCATCTGGAGCACATATGGAATAATCAAGTAATCATATATGCTACCCATGAATATGCTCGACAGATCATAATGCTGGAATATACAAATCAGGTGTCAATATGCTGAAACATTGATATATAGCTATCGGGAGGTAGGTCTTACGCCCCAAGCGAACCACAACAACTCCCTACTGCCATATGCATGCATAGAATATGACACCACACCAATATGTAAATTAGGGTGTCCATATGCAAAGTCATCACTAGACAGCTATCGGGAGGTGGGTCTTACGCCCCAGGCGAACCACAACAACTGCCTACTGTCACATGCATATGCAGGATAAGACACCACACTGATCATGTAAATGCTGGCCAGTATCCAGAACAGAAATATATAGAAACATCTCACATCTATATACTAAACGGCACCTCGCGGGAATTCTATATCCGCGGAAAGCCGTACTGCACCTCGCGGGGTCTTACTATGCCCGGCGGCAAGCAGAATATAAGTCGTAGGACCGGCCGATCCTATGCCTAGGGCCGTGTCCCCCCTAGGAAGGGACTGGGCTCCGCCCACCCAGAAGGCTACTATGTGCACACAGGCCGATGTTCAACCCCATCGACTATAGGTATCCTGTAGATACTGCCAAGCCATGCATAAATGCCATAATGCACCTTCCCAATACTCTACTAAAAAGGAGCATAATCAAGACTACCACTCACTCGGCTACGACCCAATCATAACTGACATCAGGGTTGGGAGTGAGGAATCACGGGAGTACAATGCAACTCAATATACCATGAGAAGGGCTCTACAAGTCTTTGAAATAGAGGAAATGAAATCAATTTACAAAAGAAGTCATTTCACAATTCGGATCCAATTTAACTACTCATAAAGGAGTATAATCAAGGCTACCACTCACAAGTCTTTGAAAAAGAGGAAATGAAATCAATTTACAAAAGAAGTCATTTCACAATTCAGATCCAATTTAATTACTCATAAAGGAGTATAATCAAAGCTACGACTCACAAGTCTTTAAAATAGAGGAACTGAAATCAATTTACAAAAGAAGTCATTTCACAATTTGGAACCAATTTAACTACTCATCTACCCCTTGTAATTCCTCTCAATGTTCCCTCAAATGCATGTACAAAATAATCAAGCATGGAGAATCAAGATTATAGAAGAATCTACTACAATATCAATCAATATGCTCAAGTAGAATCAATTCACACTTGGCGACATTCATGAAAATGAATAAGGATGCTCATGGTGCAAAGTACATGACTCCCACTCATCTGTCAATCTGGCACAACCCTGATACGCCTCTAGAACTTTATGGTAGGCAGTAGGGGACTTCCTCCTCTTGTTCCCTAGCTTCTTGCCCAACTGATACATGCATTTACAATACATTTAGTCTGTATCAAGGACCATAATTTACGTGCCAATCATAAATATAGAAAACTTTAATTGATTCAACTCCCCCTTTTTCTAAATCCTTTCCTTTTTCCCTTTATTCTTATTAAATTAATCCTCAATTTACATGAATCATGATGCAAGAGTATCCCACACACACCCTGGGACCAATGCTATAGGGTCAAGGTGTGCGAAAGGATCGAATCCCTTTTAATCCAAAATTTTACTAAATCTTGGATTGACCCCAACTTTGAGAGTCGACCCCCGCTTGGATCGACCCCAGCTTACCCTGAGTCGACCCCCAGCACAGAGCCGAAAATCTCCATTCTCTGGGATTTTCTGAGAGAGTCGATCCTACCAAACTTGGGTCGACCCCACTCAGCCCTGAGTCGACTCCGGCTTACTTTGAGTCGACCCAACACCACTTTTTCATCTTTTTTATCTCGGATGAACAGTAACCCAGACCGACAGTGGGTCACTTCATCCCGATTTTGATCCACTTTTCGAACTCCAATTTTTATGAAATTTATACCCAATGTTCTACACTCATAGGGGATTCCAAAAAGGTAACATGCATCACTATCGGAGGCCGTTTGACCTCCGAAATAATTCGCCGAAGTTGAGACTTTGACACGATTTTTCCGTAGTGCCGGAAAAATTTGTCGAAATCCGATTGTTCCCCTTTTAACACCCTTTACAACTGTCATCTACCCTTTCTATAGCATAAATTCTTTAGAATACCAGGTAGGGATGGGTATTTACCTTTTTCTTCTTGTGAAACTTGGGTCGTTGCGTAGAGGGGAAGGAGACCTACGTTTTTTCCTTCAGCTCGCAGTGCAACCGGAGCTTCCTTCTACCTCGAATCCCTCTTCCTTCTTCTTTTTTCTTTTTCTTCTTCTCCTTCTCTTTTTTTTTTCTTTCTCTTTGTTTCACGCCTGAGACTCCCCCTCTCTGTGACTCTCTCTCGGTTTCCATCCAAAAGCCACAGCAAACCCTCCCTAATTAAGTCACATCAAAACACTATTCACCTTTTGTTTAATATTATTAAATTCCCATTTTGCCCCTAACACTTCAACATATCTACTGTTATGCCATTAACTTTTCTCCTTCCAATTTTACCCTTGCCACTTCAACACATCTACAACTATGCCATTATGTTTTGATTCCTTCCAATTTTACCCCTTATATCAATTTTAAAGGACTATTCTATCCCTTTTTATATATATTTTTTTTAGGGTTATTACATCCTCCCCCCCTTATATAAAATTCGTCCTCGAATTTAAAAGAGTAATTTACCTGATTACTCAAAGAGGTGAGGGTATTTGCTCTTCATGCTTTGCTCCGACTCCCAAGTGCATTCTTCAACATTGTGCCGGTGCCTTGTACCTTCACCATACATATTTTCTTATTTCGCAGCTTCCTGATCTGAGTATCAAGAATAGCTACAGGAAACTCTTCATAAGAAAGGTTTTCCTCTACTGTAACTTCCTGCACTAGTAGCACATGGGATGGATCCGGCACATACTTCCGGAGCATAGATACATGGAATACTGGTTGCACATGGCTGAGGTTTGGAGGCAATGTTAATCTGTAAGATACAGTGCCAACTTTATCTAATATCTCAAAGGGGCCAATGTATCGGGGACTAAGCTTGCCTCTTTTTCCAAACCTCATTACCCCTTTCATAGAAGAGATTTTTAGGAACACATGATCCCCCGTGCTAAACTGCACATCTCTCCTCCTGACATCTGCGTACTCTTCTGCCTACTAAACATTGTCCTCAACCTTTCCTGTATCACTAACACCTTTTCTGATCACTGCATCTACCACAACATTAGCTTTTTTCCGGATGTGAGTAGAGTAGCAATGCTACCAGAAACTTTTCAGCTCGGTGTATCTACCTCAACATTAGCTTTTTCCGAGGAGTAGTATATAGACAAGGCATAATTTTTATCAATTCCAATCATCTTCTCTATCTCATATTGAGTTCCTTTTAGGTAAAAAGATATTTTAGACTTTTATGATTCGTATACATCTTACAAGATTCATCAATCCGGACCAGAAGGTATTTATTCTTTATTGTTACCTTGTCAATCCTCGATAACCAATACATAACCTCAAACTTCCATCTTTATAAACAATACTAGAGCTCCCCCAAAGTGACACACTAAGTCGAATGAAGCCTTTATCAAGCAGATCTTGCAACTGCTCCTTTAATTATTTCATTTCAACTGGAGCCATTCTATAGGGGGTTTTTGAAAGTTGGTGTGGTATTGGGAGTCAAATTAATTACAAATTCAATCTCTCTTTGGTGGCAAACCAAGAAGATCTTCCGGAAAAACATCAAGATATTCATTCACTACTGGAATATCCTCCAATTTGGTCTCCCTTCAAGTATCCATTGCACAGACTAAATAAGTCTTACACTCCTTTCTTAATGCCTTCCTAACTTTAAGGGCAGAAATTAAATGTAATGATGAATTACATTACACAGATGCATCGCTTTGAAAGAAGAACCCTGGTTCTTCAGATATCTAGAATATCACTCTTTTACTGTAGCAATCAATATGAGTGTGGTACTGAGACATCCGGCCTATTTTCAAAATGATGTCAAAATCTTGTATGTCAAATTATATAAGATTTGTCACTAACTCTCCTACCCCTATTTGAATTATGCAATTCTTGCACTAATGTCAATAATTACTGTTTTCTATAGGGGTGTAGGAACATACAATTGTTCTTCTAGTTTCTCAAGTATGCAGTGTAATTATCTAGAAAAACTAACTGTAATAAAGGAATGCATAGTGCCAGAATCGAACAAAATAGAGGGATCAATCAAACTGACTGGTAATATACCTGTTACCACCCGATCATTGGCACTAGCATCTTGGTAGGTCAGTGCAAAACTCGAGCATTGCTTCTTGGCCTCTGGTCACCAAGTACAGGAGGTCTGGGCTCATTCCTCCTCTTGTACAGGCAATCATGTGCCAGGTGTCCAGTCCGCCCACAACTATAACATGCCCTCGCTCTCCTCATATAGGGCCCACTATGGAATCTGCTAGAGTAAGTGCGGGCCCTGGGCTTCTTTTGAATTGGGGTGTCTCCGAAATCCCATGGCCTGCCACTCTGACTTCTAGCGGGTCTATATCTCATCAGGTCAGCCCTTTCTTTATCGGATCTTTTTAATTCAGCCTCCACTTTCAAAGCTCTATCCAAAATATCCTTATAACTGGAAATTATCTATAAAGATGTTCAGGACCTGATTCTGTATCTAAGCCCTTGTTCGAACCGGTTGGCTCTACTCATATCGTCCTCCATGAACTGGGGGCAAAATCGACTCAGCTCCTCGAACCTATTGGCATAATCCAGGACAGTCATATATTCGGACTGAGACAGTGATAAAAACTCATTCTGTTTTATTTGCCTGACTGAGTTCGAAAAGTACTTAGTATAAAATATCCTCTTAAAATCTTTCCAGGTCATTCCGTCGACCTCATATGCTGTCTTCATAGCAGTCCACCAATAATCAGCACTTCCCCTTAGCATAGAGGTAGCTAATTTGACTTTTACCTCCTCGGAAAATTGGAGTAACTCATACATCTTCTCCATTTCCCGGATCCAGGTCTCAGCTATCATGGGATTGAATCCACCATCAAACATCGGTGGATTCAGCCTACGGAACCTCTCGTAATAGGATTCCATCGGCTGTACAGGTTGGGCAGCCAACTGCATCTGCTGCTGTTGCTCAAGCAGTTGTGCTATTAACTGGTACACTCCTGCCAAATCTGCTTGGGTTGCTATGGAGCATGGAGTAGTTTGTGAAATTGATTGGCTATCAGGGTCCGGGGAAGGTGCCCTTATTTCTCTTTCATCCTCCATGTTGCTTATGGCTACCTAGCAGTCAAGAATTTATGATGAGTTTACATAAATTATCTCTTAACATAGCCAAATAGCAAAAACCATCAGAGAGGTCACATAGTCATATCATAATTAATTCGAGAATCTACAATATTCACCTTCTCTTATTAACACAAATCTTCATTATTGAAAAATCTAGTCTCCCATCACAGTCAATATTTTTGACCAATTTAAATTGACTCGATCCACTATACTTTCGCTGCACAACTCTGATCAATATCCTCCGAATTGATTAATTGACTTTCTATCAAAATACAAATCTTGATTGTAAACTGAATGATATAAAATTTTGTCTCAAGTAGAGCCAAAAAGAACTCTAAAATCTCATCCCCAAATATATTTTACTGAATTGTAAATGACTCATAAAATAACATACAGAAAAATCCTATGCTCTATAGTATAATCCTATACTTAATCCTGACTCACCCTATTGCTCTGACAAGACTCTTCTTAACCTTTGCTCTGATACCACCTCTGTCACGACCCCCGCTTCGTTCCCGGCGGGCCGCCGCGACGGTCCTAGGGTGCGGGTAGGCATAAGGCCACCAGCCACCACGTAGAACCCTACTACCTATCAATCATCCATAAATTCTGAAAAATTTTGGCATGATGCATGCACAAAATGATCACCTTTCCAATGGTGACCTATCAGGATTATCTCATTACATACAACAACACTACTTGTCAGAGCAGCAATCACATAATCTGTCACATAATGAACCTGGACAATATATATCAATACATTATCACAGGCATATAACTCATCTGTATAAAAATCTGGTTCCCATTCCATCCATGGTTAAACCCATATCCACAACAGGATCTATGACTGTAACTATACACTATATACAACAGAAGGTTTATAATACACCAAAAGGTATAAACCTCTATCTACATTATACTATACTATGGAGCGGCACAGCTAGCAGACAACCACTAATCCTGCTCCTCTCTATACAATACCTGCCCTGCAATCAAAAACACCAAACTGGAGAGTGAGTATATCAATACTCAGTGAGTGGAGTAGAGAGTACTATGCACATGAGACAGAATATAATCATGGCTCGAGATGAAATCTCAAGATCAATAACAAGATGAACATGAACTCAATATAGAGAATATGGAGTAAATCATCAATATCACCACAATCACAATCAACTCATCTGGAGCACATATGGAATAATCAAGTAATCATATATGCTACCCATGAATATGCTCGACAGATCATAATGCTGGAATATACAAATCAGGTGTCAATATGCTGAAACATTGATATATAGCTATCGGGAGGTAGGTCTTACGCCCCAGGCGAACCACAACAACTCCCTACTGCCATATGCATGCATAGAATATGACACCACACCAATATGTAAATTAGGGTGTCCATATGCAAAGTCATCACTAGACAGCTATCGGGAGGTGGGTCTTACGCCCCAGGCGAACCACAACAACTGCCTACTGTCACATGCATATGCAGGATAAGACACCACACTGATCATGTAAATGCTGGCCAGTATCCAGAACAGAAATCTATAGAAACATCTCACATCTATATACTAAACGGCACCTCGCGGGAATTCTATATCCGCGGAAAGCCGTACTGCACCTCACGGGGTCTTACTATGCCCGGTGGCAAGCAGAATATAAGTCGTAGGACCGGCCGATCCTACGCCTAGGGCCGTGTCCCCGATAGGAAGGGACTGGGCTCCGCCCACCCAGAAGGCTACTATGTGCACACAGGCCGATGTTCAACCCCATCGACTATAGGTGTCCTGTAGATACTGCCAAGCCATGCATAAATGCCATAATGCACCTTCCCAATACTCTACTAAAAAGGAGCATAATCAAGACTACCACTCACTCGGCTACGACCCAATCATAACTGACATCAGGGTTGGGAGTGAGGAATCACGGGAGTACAATGCAACTCAATATACCATGAGAAGGGCTCTACAAGTCTTTGAAATAGAGGAAATGAAATCAATTTACAAAAGAAGTCATTTCACAATTCGGATCCAATTTAACTACTCATAAAGGAGTATAATCAAGGCTACCACTCACAAGTCTTTGAAATAGAGGAAATGAAATCAATTTACAAAAGAAGTCATTTGACAATTCAGATCCAATTTAATTACTCATAAAGGAGTATAATCAGAGCTACGACTCACAAGTCTTTAAAATAGAGGAAATGAAATCAATTTACAAAAGAAGTCATTTTACAATTTGGAACTAATTTAACTACTCATCTACCCCTTGTAATTCCTCTCAATGTTCCCTCAAATGCATGTACAAAATAATCAAGCATGGAGAATCAAGATTATAGAGGAATCTACTACAATATCAATCAATATGCTCAAGTGGAATCAATTCACACTTGGCGACATTCATGAAAATGAATTAAGGATGCTCATGGTGCAAAATACATGACTCCCACTCACCTGTCAATCTGGCACAGCCCTGATACGCCTCTAGTACTTTATGGTAGGCAGTAGGAGACTTCCTCCTCTTATTCCCTAGCTTCTTGCCCAACTGATACATGCATTTACAATACATTTAGTCTTGTATCAAGGGCCATAATCTACGTGCCAATCATAAATATAGAAAACTTTAATTGATTCAACTCTTCCTTTTTCTAAATCTTTTCCTTTTTCCCTTTATTCTTATTAAATTAATCCTCAATTTACATGAATCATGATGCAAGAGTATCCCACACACACCCTGGGACCAATGCTATAGGGTCAAGGTGTGCGAAAGGATCGAATCCCTTTTAATCCAAAATTTTACTAAATCTTGGGTTGACCCCAACTTTGAGAGTCGACCCCCGCTTGGATCGGCCCCAGCTTACCCTGAGTCGACCCCCAGCACAGAGCCGAAAATCTCCATTCTCTAGGATTTTCTGAGAGAGTCGATCCTACCAAACTTGGGTCGACCCCACTCAGCCCTAAGTCGACTCCGGCTTACTTTGAGTCGACCCAACACCACTTTTTCATCTTTTTTATCTCGGATGAATAGTAACCCGGACCGACAGTGGGTCACTTCATCCTGATTTTGATCCACTTTCCGAACTCTAATTTTTATGAAATTTATACCCAATGTTCTACACTCATAGGGGATTCCAAAAAGGTAACATGCATCATTATCGGAGGCCGTTTGACCCCCGAAATAATTTGCCGAAGTTGAGACTTCGACACGGTTTTTCCGTAGTGCTGGAAAAATTTGTCGAAATCCGATTCTTCCCCTTTTAACACCCTTTACAACTGTCATCTACCCTTTCTATAGCATAAATTCTTTAGAATACTAGGTAGGGACGAGTATTTACCTTTTTCTTCTTGTGAAACTTGGGTCCTTGCGTAGAGGGGAAGGAGACCTACGTTTTTTCCTTCAGCTCGCAGTGCAACCGGAGCTCCCTTCTATCTCGAATCCCTTTCTTTTTCTTTTTTCTTCTTCTTCTTCTCCTTCTCTTTTTTTTTTCTTTCTCTCTGTTTCACGCCTGAGACTCCCCCTCTCTGTGACTCTCTTTCGGTTTCCATCCAAAAGCCATAGCAAACCCTCCCTAATTAAGTCACATTAAAACACTATTCACCCTTTGTTTAATATTATTAAATTTTCATTTTGCCTCTAACACTTCAACATATCTACTCTTATGCCATTAACTTTTGATTTCTTCCAATTTTACCCTTGCCACTTCAACACATCTACAACTATGCCATTATCTTTTGATTCCTTCCAATTTTACCCCTTATATCAATTTTAAAGGACTATTCTATCCCTTTTTATAATTTTTTTTTTTTGGGTTATTACAACAAAGATCATTTGAGAGTGGTGCTACAAACTCTTCGAGAGAAAAGGTTATATGCCAAGCTGAGCAAATGTGAATTCTGGTTGAACAGTGTGGCATTTCTCGGTCATGTGATCTCGAAGAATGGAGTATCGGTAGACCCCAAGAAGATAGAAGTGGTGGTGGATTGGCCTCGTCCCACCAATGTCAAAGAAATTAGAAGCTTCTTAGGACTGGTCGGGTATTACCGACGATTTGTGGAAGGATTCTCCAAGATAGCCACTCCCTTGAGCCGTTTGACTAAGAAACGGGCCAAGTTTATTTGGGACGACAATTGCGAGAAAATTTTTCAGGAGCTTAAACAGAGGTTAGTATCTGCTCTAATTTTAATCTTGCCGTCCTCAACCGGAGAATTTATTATTTATAGTGATGCCTCCAAGAACGGGCTAGGTTGTGTACTCATGCAAAATGGCAAGGTAGTAGTCTATGCCTCAAGATAGATAAAACCTTATGAGTAGAATTACCCGACCCATGACCTAGAGCTAGCTGCAGTAGTTTTCGCCTTGAAACTTTCGAGACACTATCTATATGGCGAACACTGTGAAGTATATACTGACCATAAGAGTCTAAAATATATATTCACCCAGAAGGAATTGAATATGAGGCAAAGAAGGTGGTTGAAGCTTTTGAAGGATTATGATTTGAGCATTAAGTACCACCCAGAAAAGGCCAACGTGGTGGCTGATGCTTCAAGCAGAAAGTCGGCAATGGGCTCCGCTGCATTACTTACCACTCAGCCGCAGATTCAGAGGGATCTTGACAAATTGCAGGTTGAGGTGGTTATACAAACTGCAAGAAGTCTACTGGCCACTTTGAGAGTGCAACCAACACTGATTGACAGAATAAAAGTCGCTCAGCAGTCTGATGTGCACACCTGTCAGCTCAAGGACGAAGTAGAGAAAGGGTTGCGACCCGAACTCTAGATCCACCCAGATGACATCCTGAGATTTGGCCACCGGTTGTATGTTCCAGCTGATGCTAACCGAAGAAGGAAATCTTGAAAGAGGCCCACCAATCTCGTTTCTCTATCCACCCTGGCGGTACCAAGATGTACAGGGATCTTCGAGAACATTACTGGTGGAAGGGTATGAAGAGAGAAATAGCTGAGTTTGTGGCCCGATGCTTGACCTGTCAGCTGGTAAAAGCAGAACACCAGAGGCCGGCTGGATTACTGGAAGCAATAGAAATCCCAGAGTGGAAATGGGAGCATATTACTATGGACTTTGTTATTGGGCTTCCTAGAATAGTAAGAAAGAATGATGCAGTGTGGGTGATTGTTGATCGTCTCACGAAATCGGCTCACTTCCTACCTTTCAGGATTGGTAACCCATTGGACAAACTGGCTCAAATATATATTGATGAGATTGTGCGCCTGCATGGAGTGCCAGTGAGTATTATTTCTGATCACGACCCCCGATTCGTATCCAGATTCTGGGGAAGCTTTCAGAAGGCTATGGGTACCGAATTGAGACTCAGTACAGCATATCACCCCCAGACTGATGGTCAGTCAGAGTGGACAATCCAAACTCTGGAGGACATATTGAGAGCTTGTACTGTGGATTTAGGTGGAAGCTGGGATGATCACATACCTCTAGTAGAGTTTGCTTACAACAATAGTTACCATTCCAGCATTCAGATGGCCCTATATGAAGCTCTTTATGGAAGAAAATGCCGATCTTCTCTGCATTGGGATGATGTCGGGGAGCGAAAGTTACTGGGTCCTGAACTAGTTTAGAATACTAGAGATAAAGTGCTTTTAATTAAGCGAAGGCTTCAGGCTACCCAGGACAGACAGAAAAGATGGGCTGACAGAGGGAGAAGGGCATTGGAATTTTTGGAGGGAAACTTTGTCTTCCTAAAAATTTCTCCTTCGAAGGGTGTTACCCAATTTGGGCGACACGGCAAGTTAAGTCCTCGCTATATCAGTCCATTCGAGGTTCTTGCCAGAGTAGGCAAGGTTGCCTACAGGTTGGCCTTGCCTCCAGAGCTATCAGGCTACACGATGTCTTTCATGTCTCTCTTCTACGAAGGTACATCCCGGATCCTAACCATGTGGTGCCATATGAACCTTTGCAAATAAATGAAGATTTGACCTATGAAGAGGTTCCCCTGCACATTGTTGATAGAAAAAAACAGATTCTACGAAAGCACACTATTCCCTATGTTAAAGTCTAGTAGACCAATCACACTAAAAGGGAAGCTACTTAGGAACTGGAAGAAGAGATGCGTCAGAGTTACCCCCCAGCTCTTCGAGAATTGAGGTATGTTTAATTTCGAGGACGAAATTTATTTAAGGAGGGAAGAATGTAATGTCCGAGCCCAATACTAACTGGGCCAATACTTTTGAGGTTCAGTTTAAGGGTATTTGGGCCAGGTATTATTGGGCCATATTGGACCCATGGATGGCAGCCATGGAGGGCTGCCACCTCACGCCTGAGGGCAGAAATGAGAGGGCCCCAGCTGGCCAGTGGAGAGAAGGCCAGCTCTTGGCCCCTAACCATGCAAATTAGGAGCCCGCCACCTCTCATCCTCGGTTAATGGAGGCAGGGGCGGCCTAATGCATTTGGGGGCCTAAGGCAAACTCACTAAGGAGGGGCCTTTTTTTTTTTTTTTGAAATGGTGAAAGAATTTTTGAAGACTTCCTCTTGTTGACGGGAATCTATGCTTAGTTACGTATCACAGATTCTTTTTTTTAAACCTTGTTTACTATGCTTCAATCTTGAATAAGAATTAGTATATCTTTACACCCTTACGGGTTCATTACCGTATTTGCTCATTGTGTGCAAACAATATCGCACTGTTTTCATCTCATCTCAGCTCACTGCTTGGTATCCTAGTTTATCCAGTGATCCACTATCAAAATTAGTCTAAGAGAGGAGCCAATACCTTCTTCCTTGCTTCAGCTCAGTATTGAATATTTTTTCTCTAACCTGTTTGAGTTTGGAAACATCCAAACAATGCCAGCGTCCGCCAATTCTCATGATCGTACTACTTAAAATGTCTAATCCAAGGCCCCACATAGCATATGTGCTTGAGACTCTACAATTGCCCCAGCATGGAACTGATAGTCTGTGTTACCTTTCATGATCGAACTGCAACCACACATTTTTTGTATTCCATTTTCCACCATTCTCCTCCTTATCCTCTCTGCTTCTTCCCATTTTTCTGAAGCAGCATAAATATTCGATAGCACTACATATTGTGCATCATTAGTGGATCCAGCACTAGAATTCATGGTTCCAATCTCATTCCTCTCAAGCATTTCATCGAATAACTTACGAGCAACAGCGGGCTGATGACATTTACAGTACACAGAGACAAATGTGGCAGACATTGTGTTGATACCAATAAGCATAGACAGGCAAATCAAAAAATATATTGCTGTATGCAGTTACAAGATTCATAATCATATGTTGTTACAAGACATACACAACCTAAAGACATATAGTTGCATATAGTGGGTGAATAGGTGTCAGATCAAATTTGTTGGAGTTGTGACAGGGGACTACCAAATGGGAAAGACTCAAAAATCATAGAATGAGGTCATCTGACAATCAAAGAAGTAAAAACAGTACCATCTCGCCGATGCTCAAAATCCATTTGGAATCTAGAAAATGTCTGATTTTTGCAATTGGTTAAACAAAAGATTGAAAAACCCCAAATGTATGACCAGCCTTTAGAATGCTCGCATCGAGAGCAACTGGAAAGAACCATCAGAATCTAAACTGGGGCTCCATGATGAGTTCAGTAACCAGCTGAAAAAGAAAAAAGAAGGCGAAACCCACCTGAACAGCTAAAAAGATCTCTCTTTTCCACCATTTTTACATTTAAATGCAAGCTATAAATGAGAAAGCGACGGAAAAAAACACTAAAAAAAAACCATTTCCCCCCTGCGATTTTTCTTGTATAAATTGCAAATTATCAACAGGAAACCAGGTAAATCTGTTAAAAAAGGTAGTATTTTGATACGGTTTCGGCAACAATAGACCCAGAACAGACAACAAACAGCGATAAAACTCAAGTCCAAACTCAAATCTGCCCCTCCACTTCTCAAAACCCGCAAACACAGGAAACCCAGCACCATCCAAGAAACAAAAATGATCTATACAGCACGATTATTGCCCTCTAAGGCTCTAAATCACATGGATGAGCGAAAAATCCATTTTTAAGGGATTCTGGAAGGAAAGAGGAAGAAGAGCAGGAGAAGAAGGCTCACCCAAAAATCGTAGGCAATGGAGGTGTGATCACTTGACAGCTATTCCTCAGCTCTCAGCTATTCCTCACCTCATCCCAGCCGTAAACGTATCCCAAATCCTTTGTCCCCACTCCACAGCGGCGTAGTTCAGGCTTTTGGGGCGGGGCCTTTTATAGGGCCGGGGCCTTAGGCGACCGCCTAGGTCGCCTAGGGGTCGGGCCGGCCCTGAATGGAGGAACTTAGCTGACCTGAGGAAGGGAGGCAGCTGGAGGCTCCCGGAGCAAGGGGGAAAGAGAGGATGCCACCTCTCCAAGGGGTCATTTCTTAAGCAGCATTATATAAACACTCAGCTTTTTAACCTAAGGTTTGCTATACCCTCTTAAGCCCTGGTTGGGGGAGCTGTTAGTAGTAGAGCTTTTGGAAGTAGAGCTGTTGGAAGTAGAGCTGTCTGAAGCAGAGCGTTTATAAAAAGCTGTTTGCTGTTTGGTAACTACATTTCTAAAGTGCTGTGGCACTTTAACATGTATTTGGTAAACAAACTGAGGAAGTACTTTTGTGTGACAAAATAATCATAAAGGACATTACCAGTATTATACAACAGAACATAATAAAATATAATACGTATTAATACATAAATATATGATATAATATAATATTATTATAATATAGTACTATAACATTATGTATTATAAAATAATAATTTAATATAATATTAAATTATTTAACATAACATATCAATGTATTATGTATAATGTAATATAATATTATATTTATAGTATAATACAATAATAAATATATAAAATATTATAATTATTAGTGTAAATTAATTTTTCATCCTTCTAATGACCATTTATCTCTCTAACCATGGTCTGCCGTACCGTCGGTACCGGCCGGTACATATCGGTACCGGACCCTACCGGTACGGTACAGCTACATATTTCGGTACCGATGCGTACCGATCTGGTACCGACGCGTATCGATCCAGTACCGATGCGTACCGATCCGGTACCGGACCGAACGGACCGAACCGACAGTCCGTACCGGCTCCAAATTTTTTTTGGCTTTTAGTCCCATCGGTACAGTACCGATTCGGCTCGGTTTGGTTTGGTACCGTACCGGTACCGATGCCCACCGGTACGTCGGTACAGTCGGTACCGCATACTTTGTCTCTAACAAATTTTCTAGCTAGGTGATAAAATTGGTTAAATAATTACTAATATTTTTATTTATTTATTTATTTAGATCAGATTATTTGCCGCTCACTCATTATTTTTCTTTTTATTTATGTTATTTATATTATTTATTTATTTATTATTTTATTTCATTGAAATATAGAAGGATCGCCGACCATGGGTGGTGGCCAGCATGGTGGCTGCCACCATGGGCAGCCACGTGCTCTCAAAACAAAAAAAAAAAAAAAAAGAAGAAGAAGGAACAGAGGCGGCGGCGTTGAGAGGAAGAAGAAGATAGAGAGGGAGAGGGAGAGGATGGGTGAGAGAGGAAGAGATGGGATGAGGGTTTTGGGGAAAAAAATGAGATATAAATGGGGGTATTTTGGTCCAAAAAACAGCTTCCCGACAAAGCTGAAAACAACATTTTCGGAAAGCTCCAAATTGAAGCTTCTCCCCAAAAGCTGTTTTCAGCTTCCCGCAAAAGCTAAAACAGCTTTCTGAAACTTTTACCAAACATCATTTTTTATCTAAAAGTACTTTTGGAGGGCCAGAAAGTGCTTTTTGGCCCTCCAAAAGCTCCCCCAAATAGGGCCTTAATCTCTAGCCCTCTGGAGTACTGCATCAGAGAAGCCGGACCCTTGGAGTTGGAGGCTAAAAGAGCTCTAAAGTCCTAGGGGAGGAAGGAGGGATTTCGTGAAGGTGATACTGCTCGGCTGCAACCAACCGAAGCAAGGTAAGATGTGTTTTACTTAAGCAGATAGGGTTTAAATGAAGTGGGGTGGATGTTCCTCTGTGGAGTACTTCTCCCCCTTGTTTCAATAGTGAAACAGAGAGGAGAAGACCCTGGCACGGGGGAAAGGCCGTCGGATTCCACTGTGGGCCAGACTCAGGCTGCGGGTTGGCCAGCCTGAGAATGACCCAGGTCCGGCCCAGGCCCAGGCTCGGTGGTCATCCGGGCCGAGCCTCCCGTCCTTTGCTGCTCCGAGGTGGGAGCACCACCTCAGACGGTGGGCCGAGGGAGTCTCACCCCCCGGTTGCCAGCGAGAGGAAGGGGAGGAGACGGTGGGCTGTAAGGGAAGAGGAAAAGGCCGGAGGAGGACAAGGCCGGGGGTTCGGTCGAAGGGGCTAGAGTTCCAGTGGAGACGAAGGAGAGAAAGAGAGAGACAGAGAGAGGGAGAGACCAAAAGAGAGAGAGGGGAGCAGGAGACGAAGAGGCGGAAGCCTCTGGAAGACCCGAGAAAGACCCCTTAAGCGGGTCGGCCTAACGGGTCGGATCCGGGTTCGGGTCCAAGACTCGTTAGGCCCAAATAAAAGAAAATAGGTTTGGTAAACCCAATAAGACCTGAACCCGAGCCCAATTGAATAAAACGGGCTAAATTCAAGCCCAAATGACATCGGATCTGAACCTAACTAAACTGAGCCGGGTCTGAACAACTCAATTGAGCAAATTAGGTTAAATCCGAACCCAATTAAGCCTAATTGAGCTGGGTCCGAATCCCATTTAAGTTTTGTTGGTCTCAGCAGACCGAATTAATTTTAAATCAGGCCCAGTTCAAGTCCAATTCAACTGACAGAAGGCCAAATTAATCTCGGGCTGACCCAGACTTAGGCCCAAATGAGCCACATTGACCCTGAACCAAAATTTAAGCCTAATGAAACTTGGGACTAAGTCTATCGACCAAATCAAAAGGCCAAATTGGCTAGAAAAGGCTGGACTCAATTATAAATCAGGCCCAACCCTTTTATTAAAAGCCCAATTAACCCATGAGGACCCAATTTGGTTTTAATTGAACCCCAAAGGCTTCAGATGGGATAAATTGGATTGGGCTAAGATTCTTGGATGGGACCCAAGCAAGTCCATAGTAAGATGAACTAAATTGTATAATAAATAAATAGAGAATAATGTAATCCTTATGATGTGGTTTTAGGTGATAAGGATCTATCACCTGAACTTAAGAAATTTGGATAATGAATTACTGTAAGTAACTTGCCTTAATCTTTTATGGATCATGTTATGTTTATGTTTTCTTACATGAATTATCAAGTATAAGTTATTTGTCCTCATCTTGTTGGATCATGTATGCAAATAGCCTGTTCTTTAATCTTAATATGGATCATGTGAGCATCATGGTTATTAAGATAGAAGTATTATTCATATACATACTTCATGCATGGCATATTAAAATAAAGTAAGTAACATGCCTGATCTCATAATTTATGGTTATGCATGCATCATGTTTATCCTGATTTTAAAGTATCATGCATGCAAGTTGATATAGTAATTGCATCTAGCTATGTGTACTGCTTGCAAGAGGTACTATGGGCTCTTGATGCTACGGACTGAATGCAACTGAGCCGGCCTTGCTAGTGGCCGAGAATGATTGAGCCGGCCCCGCCAGTGGCTGATAAAAAACTGAGCTGGCCCCGCCAGCGACCGTTAATGAATTTGCCGTAGTATCCAAGGGGTACTACTTGCAAGAGGTACTATTAATGGGCTATTAGATGCTATTGATCGAATGTAACTGAGCCGGCCTTGCCAGTGGCTAAGAATGACTGAGCCGGCCCCACCAGTGACCGATAATAACTGAGCTGGCTCCGCTAGTGGCCGATAACGACTTCACAGTAACATCTGAGAGTATGAACCACGGTATGCCGGGGGTACGGTTTTTACGATATATATTTTTATGAAAATTCTTGATGACATAAAACACTAATTTATTTTCTCAGTATAAATGTTTTATCATGATGAATTGTTAGGTAGTGTACATGTCAGCTTCTCAAACCCTGTTAAACATGTTTAGCATTATAGTTGATCCAATAAGATTATGCAGGATTACTAAAGATGGGCATCGGGCCGTGCCGGGCCCGGCTTGGCCCAGGCCCACCGGGCCACAGACCAAACGGGCCGTGCCTGGCCCGGCCTGTTACTAAACAGGCCGTGCCTGGCACGGCCCGCTTAACCTAAAGGCTAAGCCCGGCACGACCCTAGGCCCGTGGGGTGGCGGGCCGTGCCGGGCTCGGTGCGGGCCGTGCCGGGCTCGGCACGGGCCGTCCCAGAAGAGTCTTCTGTTAAGTCCAGAAGAGTCTCAAACACCCTTGTGGAAGTAGGGATAAACGCCACTCCCCATTTTGAGTAATTTTAGCAACAGAAATGAGCTCTCCCTCCAATTCAAGGTGAACTCGTCACTAGCCAGCTAGGTAACTCAGCCCTCTGTCAAGCCATGGAGCACTCTGGAGTACAGAGCCCATCCCTAACACTTCTTTTTATGAGACCAGAAACTACAGTGACAGGGGCGGTGGTGGTGGTGGAAGGGAAATCCGGCGACGGGGGCGACGGCGGTGGAGGAGGCGAAAGAAGGGGGAGGGGGGAGGGGGGAGCCGGTGCCGAGGGGGAAGTTGGTCTTGGCTTTGGGGCTGCGGAGGGCGCAGGCAGCGGCATCGTAGGCGCGAGCTGCATCCTTGGCGGAGTCGAAGGTGCCGAGCTAGACACGGCTCTTCTTCCAGGGGTCCCGGATCTCCACCGCGAACCACCCCCATGGTCGCTTCCTCATGTCACGGAACCGTGCCTCCTTCACCGATCTGGCTCCTCCCGCGGCCGCCGCCGCCATCGCCGTGGTCGCCGCCGCTCGCCCCTTTCTCATCGCCGACCGGGACGAAAGCTGATATAGATGTGGGAAGGCAGAGCAATGGAGGGGAGAGAGAAGAGAGATTTAAGGGGACAGGAATGGAGTCCGCTTCCTTGCTTCTCCTTCCAAGAATGATAGATATTAAGAGGAGATCAGGAGTCTTGATCTCTCTCCATCTTTTTCTCTCTCTCTCTCTCTCGCTCGCTCGCTTCCTCGCTTCCGTAACAGAATTGGTGGATTTTCAATTTTCCAGTTGTCAATTCATATAGGTCTTTCCCCCATGGTGTTCTCTTACCTGGACTGGCAGAGGAGTTGAATTGACTTGATTGTCAATTCAGGCCCTTATGGGCCATTCCGGGCTGGCCCGCGGGCCGTGCTGTGTTTGGCCCATGAATCGTGCCAGCCCAGGCCCTTATGGGCCGTGCCGGGCTCGGCCCGCGAGTCAGAAATCCTTAACCCAGCCCGGCCCCTTTTTATAAGCCATGCCTAGCACGGCCCGTTACTGTAGCAAGCGGCCCGTTTCGTGCCGGGCCGTGCCGGGCCATGGGCGGCCCGGCCCAATGCCCACCTCTAAGGATTACTTACTGAGTCGTGTAGCTCATACCCGTTCATTTATATTTTCTTTCAGATCACCACCAGTGATAGCAGTCAGAGACACTGTTCTTTTGTAACAGGGCTTCTTTCTTTTTGGGGTGAAACATATATACTTTTGTGTACATGTACTGTATAGAAGCACTGTATTTTATAACAACCAGCAAGTTGTACCGAAAATACTTTAATATATGAAAATTTGACTGTTTTGGCTACTTGTTACCAATGTATGGGGCTTTGTGCTATTGTGGACGGTAGTCGGCAATAGCATGGCCGTGTCACGGATCCAGATCCGAGGCATGACAGGAACCTAATTTAACCAAATTTTATGATTGTACCATACCGATGCCGACCGGTACCCAGTACGGTACAGGCTGAATCGGTCGATTCCGACCGATTCAGCAGACCTTGATCAAACCCAACTTGAAATAACCCGGGTGGTGCTTATAAAGCCTTTCCGTTTGCCTATGTACAAATTAAACTACATAAAATTACTTTTATTAGCAAAATGGACCTTGAGATTGGTTAACGCTAACATATGAGCTCATGATTGTTTTTTTCATTGTTTGGTGGAACCATTATAAGTTAGGGGCCAAAATTATTCCCATCTTCTTTAGTATTTTGGGTGGACCCAATGTTGAATTCATTGACCAAATCAAACACTCTGTAAGAAGGATATTAACTAGAGTGGTGAAGACTACTAGGTCAACCCACACCACGTCCTGGTTCATATGGAGAGTTATAGAGATGCTGTCGCCACCATCCTCTGGCATTAGCTTCTCCTTCACCCCTATATGAAGCATCCTTTCCATGACATCTACTGTGATAACATGATCATCGACTTTGGTTCTTATGCAGTCTTAAAATTTACATGCACGGGCTGCAAAGATTTAACAAGTCTTAAAATTCTTATCCAGTCTCAAAATCCATACCTAGACCACTCCTGTAATAAATGCTGGGTTGTCCCTACTGCTCCTTTTTTCTTAAAAAAGAAAAGAAAAGAGGATTAAATTAGACTCTATTTATTGGGTCATGTGACTCCAATTGGTTTCTTGGATCCCACTCATTTGAGGCATATGCAGAAGGATATAGTTGTCATTCTTTGCTATTGAACATGTGTGGAATTTCTAGCTTTAAATTTTATTTTTTATTCAAATAAATGCAAAACTCCATGCGTTAGTTCTTTATTTTGGTTCATAATTTATGCTCCTTATTAACAATCTTGCACCAAATTAATTATTTGAGACTTAAGTTCAACCATCTGTTGTGGGATATATGGCACATGGTCACTACCCTTCAATGCTTGTTACAACTGACCTCTCCTTTCTCAATAGCACTTCTCTGCCTTCTCATTTTTATTCTTTTGCTTTAGCTGATCATGCAAGCCAAAACTATTTGAATTTTGAGGATTGTCCCTCTTTATCCAAAAAAGAGAGTTTTGAGCAAGCTATAGTATTTATCTTATTGGCTGACTACAATAAGTGAAATGTTAATCTATTTAAGGAGCTGATCCAACAAATATGCACTTGTAACATAGAATATGTCACTTGAGATAAAGAATAGTCATAACATGAATTATCATTGCTATCTACCCAAGGTATCAAGCAATCATAACTTGCCTTTTTGAGGTTAAAACTAAAGAGTTAAATAAAGTTACTCAATTTCTGCTTCATCAAAATATGAGAGCATTAGTGATGGTCAACCTAATATCACTTACAAGGCTGGAGTCATGCATGAAGGAGGAGCATGATGATGAGCCGACTTAGAATAATTCTGTAGCTCATGAAGACACATTACCTCAACAAAGGTTCTTATCCAAGAGCAAGCTATTGACAATAAGGTAATCAACAGTGTTCGATGATTTATCTAACATGAGGGCATGATGAAAACATTGTGCTTACACTATCAGCTTCAAGCTGTCCCTGAACATGCCAAGAATCTTTGGACAATGTGCAATTGTGCATACATGAAGACATGCTCCCATCAACAATTAAGTGCAGTAAGGCAGGGAAGGTAGCAACGGGAGTTCTCATCATGATGGCCCTAAACTCAAATTAACATACACAATGAGACTAAATGATATCAAACTGCATACTTGGAGTCTTGGACTTCTTATTGATATTTTGATGTGGAGGTGTGGTCACTTTCACTTTGATGAATATCTTTAGGATTGGGAATATCTTCTAAGCCAGTCAGCTGGAAGGCTACATTTGGATTCGGTAACATCACCAAGACTTTCTAGGTTTCTTCCTGTTGGACGTTTTTTTAGCATTATTCTGTTAGTGTTTGTGGTATTTATAATGGACAAATCATTAATCAATTGGATTCATGAACCTGTTTCAACAAATTTACTAGGCCCTGAAAAGACTTGCCCCAAAATATATCTTTACCATCATTGCTTTTAGGTTATTTGTGATTTTAGTATTTACTCTAATGTTTCTATACTTCTTAGGCGTAGGTCCTTCAAAGAACTGTGTATAAAGCAAAGCCTGTATGTTGCAACAGTCTTCACAATTGAATGAAATTTTTCAAGATAATACTGTTTTAGTTTTTTATTAGTTTGATTATTGTGACTTCTGTTAGTTTCACATTTATACAGCTGTATCTAGGCTTAGTTCAAGTTGGGAGTATAATCCTTGTCCAAGAACAGAGTTGATAGTAGTTAGTAGGCAACTGGTTTACATCTCAGTGGAAGTTTCAGAGAAACCAAATTGAGAAACTGGTGTGATTCTTGAGAAACTCGTTCCAAAACATAAACAGGAAAAAAAAGCATAGTTTTGGAAACCAGACTCCTAAATCCTAATGGATTAGTGCTGAAGAAAATGTCATGACAAGGGGTGGGGGGTGGCGGGGGGCGCAGAGAGAGAGACCTGCTGTTGGCGCTTGCCCCTGCTTATCATCTACTCCAACCCACCACATAGAGGTTTCAATCCCAGATGTTTTAAAACTATAAGGGGAAAAGGGAGGAAAAACTGAAATGAAGTTCTCCTTTATGGTCTTGATAAAACCACTTTCCATTTCTTTGATACATTAAACTCTCTTTGTTTTCTTATAGGAAGAGAGAGACCAAACACTCTCAAAAGAGAAGTTCCTTTATAAATATCCATAACTTCAGTTTTAGCTATTTATGAAATTGAGTCCAACATCAAAAACTAGTGATGATCCACTTGGAAACCAGTTTCTAAGTGGTTTTTGCGCATGTGTTGTATAAGCTATTCTGTTTACTTGGTGACCATATTTCCCATTTCCTGCATTAGGTTATTTTCTCAATTATCACTTCCCATTCTTCGCTTTCATATCATTTCCTGCATCACTTTCCCCTAACAGCTTTGCTTGTGGCACCTCCAGTTATCCCTTTATATATTTTAGTTGTCCCTTGTCCTATATATTCCAAGTTGAGTTGTCATGTTGGTAGAAGACATGGTAGCATGATCGAATTCTTACTCACTGATGCCTTCTATAACTATTGAGCCATCTATTCAAGGTTCATAGTCTAAATATTCTATTTCTAATTCAGGACTGGGACTCACAGAATGCTATGCAGATTGCATTACCATTCTGTCAGGAATTTTCCTGCTGCACAAGACAAAGGATATGGGCAACTCCGTCACCACAGAACCAACTAGGCTGCCTGAATCCGAACTTCAAAACCAGTAAATGTCTATGCCATCATGCTTCAAAGATTGTTGCTTCCCAGGATCTGTTTCTTTGCACAAACTTTGACCTCAAAGACACTAAGAACCTCAGGTCCTTACATCCAAAATAATGATGGGGTTCACAATTGGCTGGTACATACATTCTGAGGCCAGACTTTCTTCAGGGATCTTGACATGCTTTTATTGCTTTCAAGAACCGTGAGGCTTAACTCTGCAGATTACTTAAGGAGAGCTTATCACTTGCTGTGTTATAATAGGCAGACTATTCTATTCTACCAAAATAAGAGAAGAAAAAAGAAACGAAAAAATGATGTACATATGACTTCGTTTTTTTTTTTTTTTTTTTTTTTTTTTTTTTTTTTTTTTTTTTTGCTGTAAGGATGAAACATTTTACTTCCAATTCATATCATAGAAAAGCTGTTTCAGCAGACCATCTACACCCTTAAATTATCATGCAGCAATTTTAGTACTAAATTTTCTTTACAGGATGGATGGATTGATTGTATATAGGTGGATCAATCGAAGGCTGTCTCCGGGATGCATTGTCGACCATTTGAGAACATTATAAGTACCGTCCTACATGTATTAAGAAAACAGACCCCACCTGATGCATCCATTTGACAAAGAAGTCATAATTCATATTATTTATTCACTTCTTCTACTTATTCCAGCTCCATCTTGTTAGATGTCTCTGAAACTATATATGCAGCCTTGGCTTTTGGCAAACTTCTTTGCAGCATAGGAAATAGCAGAACATAGTAGTGGAAAGAACCAAGGTTCAAGGACGAATTAAATTCAAAGTATTGTAATGCAGTTTGATTTTATTTTCTAAGTCAACAGCTTTAATCAATGAATGGTAAAACAAGCTAGAGTTGCATTTTGGTTGCATTATTGTTGTATGCAGAAGAAAAAGAATGTAAAGTTGTTTCATGAAAAGAAATATCTCAGATTCTACTAACGGAGGTTCAACAAAGAAGATTTTGCTCTTTTTTTGAGAGAGAGACTTGGGAATTCCTGAGAATGAATACCGTAGTGGAAGGTGGAAATGTTTTTGGATAGCTTATTTCATTTCTTGTAATAACTATACAAATGGGAGGTTTTAAAATTGGTCCTTTTAAGTTTTTTGTTTTGTTATACCAAAAGGCTGTATGAGTTTTTTTACTTAAATTAGCTGTGAAGATCATCATTGAAGGATAAAATAACAACCTAAAAAGAATAGCTTATTTCATTTCTTATAATAACCATACAATGGGGAGGTTTAAAAATTGGTCCACAAGCCTTTTGTTTTGTTAAACCACAATGTTGTATGAGTTTTTCCTAAAATTAAAAGAAAAAACTATGAAGATCATCACTGAGGTATAAAATAATAACATAAAACAAACCCCTCCAATTATTTTAAAAGTAAAAAGCCACTAGTTAATATCATAGCTTGGGCATTCCGCAGCCATCCTACTCCAAAAAAATTACAATCATGATAATATGCTCTTTTTATTTTCTCTTATTTTTTACTTTTTAGAGTGATGCTACTTGGCCAACTATGTGTTATTGACTTGCAACTCAAAAAGCTTAAATTGTTGGAAGGAGGATCAGCTCAGGCTAATAAACCTATGTGGCACCATTTTTATTAGTTAGTATTGGACTATGACAAGCTTTCCTACCCAATCTCATGATGCCCTCATCATAATTGGCTCCTACTCGAAAGAGGGGGGACCTATCCATTCTTCAGGAACTATTCGACCATACCGTATCCTCCTCGATCTTGATATCACCCAATAAAGAGCCCATATGACTAATAAAGATTGTGAAGCATGGACTTGGCTCTAATACCACTTGTCATGGATTCATGGTCTAAAAACTTAAGCTATTAGGAGGATTGGATTAGGCTAATAAACTCATGTGGCACCCCTCTTATTAGTCAATATGGAACTATGACACATGCCATCTTACAACAGCTTGATGATATATGGCATAAGTGAATTACCATGATTTGCAAGTTTGATGCAATATATAGTGGATGTAATGTTACATGATCATTGGTTGTTTTATTTGTCA
Organism: Phoenix dactylifera; assembly: GCF_009389715.1. Lineage (NCBI taxonomy): Eukaryota > Viridiplantae > Streptophyta > Magnoliopsida > Arecales > Arecaceae > Phoenix > Phoenix dactylifera. The sequence continues at coordinate 486,511 of NW_024067718.1, read as the reverse complement.
TAAATTTCTTCAACTTTTTCTTCAATAATATGCTCTTTTCATTTCATTTTATTTTTGTAGTTTTTTGAGTGATGCCACTAGGAGCATGGATGTATGGCACAAGTGGATTGCTGTTCAGGGCTCGTTTGGTTCGCGGGAAGCATTTTCCTTCCTAGGAATATGATTCCCGGGAAACAAATTCCTAGGAAGAGGATGCCTAGAAAAGTACTTTTGGCATGTTTGGTTGACCATGGGAAAGTGACAAATTTCCAAGATGCTTATGTTTGGTTGGCCATCCACTTTCCTAGGAAAGTTATATATAATTCCTATTATGCCCTTAATAAAAATTAGATTTTTAATGCCTCTTTAATGCTTCTTTAATGTTGAAGGGACTTTTTGGAAAAAAGTAAAAATGGAGCGATTCCCGCCTCATGGGAAAGTAACTTTCCCATGTTTCTCATGGGAAAGACTTTTCCATGAAATGTGGGAATCACATTCCCATGGAAATACAACTTTTCCTTCTCTCTCCTTTGAAAACTCCAACCAAACAAGAGGCATTTCATTACTTTTCCGTTGACCACACTTTCCCTCCTTCTTTTCCCGCGAACCAAACGAGCCCTCAATGTACTAAACAGTGAAGGCATCACATAATCATCGGTTGCATCATGTGTCATAAAATTATATACTCTCTTTATTTTATTTTATCTTATTTTTTGTATTCATTTCTTTTATTTTTTTAGAGCGATGCTGCTAGGCCAACCATGGCACCCCTTAACAGTTTTATGACGTATGACATAAGTGGATTGCCATGATTTATAGTTTCAGTGTAATACATAGTAGTGGCATCGTATAATCATCAGTTTTCTTATTTATTATAAAATTTCTTCTTCCTCTTCTTCAATTATATGCTCTTTTTATTCTATTCTATTATATTTTTTAGAGTGATGCTATTCGGCCGATCATGACATCCCATAAGAACACTATGATATATGGCACGAGTGGAATGTTGTGATTTGTAGGTTTGGTGTTGTACATATTGGAAGCAACGTATAATCAACAACCGCCTTATTTATCATAAAATTTCTTTTCTTCTTCTTCTTCTTCAATAATATGCTTTTTTATTTTATTTTATTTTATTTTTTATATTTATTTTATGGCAAGTTTAATGCAATACCTAGTGGAGGTGTCATATGATTATCAGTTATCTCATTTGTATTAAATTCCATCTTCTTATGCTTCAACTTCTTCAACGAGGCGCTCTTTTTATTTTTTTCTGCATTTATTTTATAATAGGTTCAATGAAACACCCCACCTATAATCATCAATTGCTTTATTAATCATAAAACTACTTTTGCTATTTTTATATTTTATTTATTTTATATGATTTTATTTTATTGCATCTATTTTACGGCAAGTACAGTGCACTAATGTGCTCATTTGTCTTAAAATTCCTTCTTCCTCCAAAACAAACATCAACCCATCAAATGCCAATTACTTTCAAGTGAGTCATTATTTTGTACATCCATATTAAATCTCGAGGCTAGGTGGCTCTCCGCACTCCCACCACAACACATACTTTTTTCTCTCTTTTTCTCCAGAGTCCAAGATTATATAGATACTTCATTTTTTTTCTTTTTTCTTTTTCTATTTTATCCTCACCTAGGTTGGAGTCTAGACCTACAGTTAAACCAAATTACTGCTCATGGAACTGGGAATTTATATGTACAAAGATCGAAGCGAGAGGGTTGACAACCTTCGAAACCAAACCCCACCCCTTCGAAACCAAACCGTCCAGACCAAGATTCAGGAGTCAGATGTCCTAATCTTTCTTAAGTACCCTTCCACCTACTGTCGTCATCTCTATAATTAGTTCAGTCTTTATCAAGATATGCAGAACGGGATCCAATTTAGAAAAGGAGATATGTGCAGGGGCTACTAAAATGATGTCTCATCTCACTGAATGCAGCTGAACCTAGCAGAAAAACAGATCTAGTTTGCCATTCCAAAAGTACTACAGAAACATATTCCAATCGGTGAAATTTTCAGAAGTTTCAGTTGAGTTAAATCTCATCTGCAAAACATTCTATAGAAATTTAAATACAGTATTGGGGTGATAATAATTTGTCTGGATTTGACAAGAACAGTATGTTATCCTCGCCGCTAGCGTTGTGATGTTGTCCAGCTTTTGACTAGTTTGTCAATTGAGCTATTTTCAAGGAAAGATAGTCGAAATGATAGCAACAAATATAGACCTCAAAGCAAGTCAGGGCACCAATAAAGAATTTAAACAATAGTATGCAAAGATGCCTCAGAAATCTCCTACAAAATCTAGGTAGTTTAACATAAACAACTAGTGCATCTACAATTTCATCTGTCAACAAGTCACTTTTAAACTTACTGAGACAATAAGATATTAACACTATAGGAATGTACTATGAAGACGTTCTGTATGGTAAAGGTTACAAACAAAAGGATAAAGCATGACAACCTCGAGCAGCATCAGTTCTATAATTGTAATAGTTGGAGTTTCCATGAACAAGTGTTTGCAATCTTTAAAGTAAAATACCACAGGACTAAGATTAGTTAACTGCTGATTGGGTAGTATTGAGAAAGATAGAACCATAGCAGACCTTAGAAATCCCCAAAATAAACATGTAACATAAACAGACTCAGGTTACGGTATGGCCCAAAAACACAACCCAGAAACACTATGTAAAATATCACCTTAGAAAATGATCAACCTGTTTTCCTCTTTTTCCTTTCAATAGTCATGGGTACACTTCATTAGATCATCATGTATTTAAAGAACAAGAGTAGTAAATGTAGAATAGCACCCCATTCTCTTTCTCAATATAATCCTGTATCTCCAGGATACAGAATCCACAACACCTCAAAGACAAAGTTAAGAAAACCAAAAATCAATTGGTCCTGGGAGTATATGGGTGAAAAAATTACTTGAACTTGAGACATAGTCATATTGTTAACTTATCAGCAGGAAATTAGGATCAAGACAATGGCAAAAATGAATTCATCCATGTTAATCATTGAAGCAAATTGGAGGATCAAAAACTAGATAAATTTCTTTGGCAACTAATTACAATTTCAGTTAAAGGCTTTACTTGACCTGTGACTCTTGAGAAAATCTTAAACCATATACCTGTAGTATATTCAAATTGTCAAATTCTAGCATCTGCTCAATGAATCTGAAGCACAAAAATCTAGAAGAGCATACAATATGAACAATGCTACAAGCAAATTCATAACAATGGTGCTGATTAGAAAAGACCGAAGCAATGCTATGGGGTAGTCACAGGGTGCCTGAGTTAACAACCCCTCACCCCATTATCATGTCACTTGAACAAAAGGTAGAGAAAGTGCACACATGCAGTCATACTTTAATTGGAGAAATAGTCCCTGACGTCAAATTATCACATGTATGTATACTTGATGTATACCTTGAATATTCAACAATACATCTCATCCTTTATCAACAAGACCTCCCATCAAAGTAAGAGAACAATTTACAATGCCTTTTACCATTGCACCATGCAAATGGCCCCCACAATTATAAATAAATGCCAGTATAAAATCCTCTATCAAGCAAATCCATAAGATGTGATGCGTTGTTTTTCCTCAACCACGACATAAAGTGAGAAAATGACCCTTTAATGTATATTCTCTCCTTGATCATCCATTTAATTAACATAATCCCGTTCACAATATTCCTGCATCAATTTAACAAGTTCTGGTACATCTCTGTTCCTCAGACTAATAATCCATACATGATAGCCTCTTATTAAAAAAAGAAAAAAAAACTCTTTGGCAATGGAGAAAGCATTTTGTAGGCCGACATCTCTTAAACCTTATTAAGTCCAAAATAGCTCCAACTCTAATTTAAATCAACCAAATCATATTTTTTTTCACTTTAAAGCAACCTAAAGTTTCCCTTCAAAACATTACCCAGCTCAACCTAGCCTTGCAAACCAAGTCCAAGGCATTCTCAATACAAACACAAAGAATGAACTAAGCTTTATGGGTTATTCTCCCAACTGATACGGATGCTATACTTGACATTTACTTGCATCATATAAGTTTGAGAGACAAATAAAGTGCAATAAGAAATTATATCTTAGAAGGGTGCAGAGGACAAAACTTTATAGTTAAGAAAGTGATAGTAGACATTCATAGTTAAATAAGTGACTAGACTTTCTCTTCTCCAAATCCTAGAGGCAGTTGATGCTCAACTATTGGGTACTCAAATATCCAATTCAAACATCTAAAGGAGTTTAAGGTTCAACTAAGTTGGTTGGCAAATCATAGAACTCGCAATGCATTCATACGGAGCGGATACATTTTGATTTTTGAACACAAGGTGGTCAGCCTTCTCGGTCACATGCTCGTAAAAATATTATCAGTTTAGTTCTTGGCAACAAGAATGCAACATTTATGAAGACACGCTTAACTATAGTTGCCTCACCTACTCTCTCAGATCATACAACTTAATACCTCCCACCAGCCAAAGATTTTAACCATCCTTCCCTCCTCCCTTGCAAAAGGAACTTAAGCATGCTGACACAGGAATTTCTTTCAAAAATGTAATATTAAAAAAACATTCATAAGTTCTAGTTGGACAAAGCTTCATAATACCTTGAGAGACTTCTTATGCACCAATCTTTTTTTTGTGTGTGATAGAGCTTGAAAATCACACCTGGTAGCTTTTGATCAACCTTGGGAAAAGTTACTAACTCATAGGACATATTATTAAGGTGTGTATAATTTCTAGAGTGTCAATATATCATAAACCCTCCACATTCTTTTTTTGAGGCTTCCAACAGAACAAATGAGGAACAACCAATTTAGATGTTATGACACGAGCAACAAAACATCTAAAGAAGATATAGGAAGAAGATGTTGTCCATTCCACGTCAAAATGTCAAGAGGGATAAAAACATGTAAGCACTCATGGATGGATGTTTTGAGAATGAACTTGGAAATGCATGTAACGAAACTGCAAGTAGCACTTTAATTTAGGGTCAAATATGGATGCCTAAAGCCAATTAAAAATCGTTAGGATTTCGGACAAGGCTTTATGGCAATGGTTGTTTAGCATGCTTGAACCTTTAATTTAGGGATTAATCGGACACGTCTAGGCAATCAGGTCTCAGGGTTTGGACACATTTAGGTTTGTTGGAAGGATAAGGCTTTGCAAATCATGGAATGTGATTTAGATTGCAATAATTATGAGATTTTATATTATCTTCTTTACTTTTCATGAAACAGGAGGTATGAAATGAGAAAAGAAGATGAGAAGCAAAATGAACTCTGAGCAAATTCTTCTATTATGTTTCTGACTCTTACCAAAAAAGTCAAACTTGAAATAAATCTCTTATAATTAAACAGCTGTTTGAAACCTTCCCTACCACTCTTCCCAAAATTAAATAAAAGAAAAAGGTAAAAAAAGAAAAACCTAATTTTTTAACATGTCTCTGTTTTATAAGATATCATCTTGCTCACATTCTGAGACTTTGAAACTCCAAACAAGGCCAATAGAAGTCCTGTTTTAAGCTTTACAATCCCAATACTCTGGGCTGCATCATCATGTCTTCTTGTCCAAGATAGTACACTAATAGGCTAAGACATGGCAAATTTATTCAGATTGGTTTCATTGTGGCCCATGATTATATTCATTCTCCACAATTTGAGAACCATCAGATCAGACTGGCAAATGCATGTTATCTGATGAACTGATTCTCATGTTAGTTAAGTAAAAATTCCCTATGTTAGCAAATAGGTGTATGAGTGACTTTTTTTTACTAGTACAGGCAGGTCAAGGCCTACAACAAGGAGAGCCAACCCTCTTTTCTTTTTTTTCTTTTTTGCACTCATAGAGTATACCAGTATAACCTTGGCCATGAGTTAATTGAGATAGAGTGAGGCAAACCCTAGATAAGGTCCTAAAGCACATAAAATTCACACTAAATTCATCAGAAAGGCTTTAACAAGATCCTACAACTATATAAGACTGTACATACTTTTCTAGGAGCTAAAAATCAACTTCCAGGATCTCCAGCTAAGGAGTCGTGCCATCTTCCAAATTTCAGTGTTATATCAATGTTTTGTAGTGCACACTGAGATCAAAGGCCCAATTTGCTATGTCCCAACTCACCATCTTTTTGTTGTACCAAATTTCAATTTTGATTAATGAAAAATCATCTCTCTTTCCTCAACCAATAAGAATTTAGCTTTTCACAAGCTAAGGCAATATGAACTTCAAATAAGAGCATGGTATGGCCAATTCAACTTATTTGGAAGCAGAGGGATCTCAAATTTTACAGACATCTATTCTTAAGAGTTGTAGAATTCACTAGAGGATCTGGGTTGAATCTTAGGAGCTTTTAATTTGTTTTGCTTGAAGGAACTTCTCATATAGTTGGAAAATTAGAATATCGCGTATATCTTTTTTATTCTTCAAGGATTGATTTTAGGCTTCGCTTGAAAAGATTCATATTGCTAATACAATCACAAAATAAAACAATAATAAGCATGAAAGTATAACATTTTGGAAAATAAGGACCAATTATACAAGCATAATGAAAAATATTTGACATGAGTAGATAAGTAATGGGCATAAAGTTTCTATATGGAAGTATTATAATCAATGTCACAAAGAGAAATGACACCAATAAAAAAACAAAATACATACTTATAATAAGGTCATGGCATTTAGATGTGTCATTGCCAACAAAGCACAGAGAAACACAAAAAATGGAAGTTAGCTAAATTAGAAACAAACAAGCTTATTATTTCTTAAGCATATTACAAAAAATATAAGGGCTAGGAGACCTTTGAAAATGTTATTAGATAAGTCTAATGTATCAAAGATATAACACTAGATGCATGTGGATAAAGACAAAAGATTTTTCAATAGAGAGCTGAAATATTACAATTTCGGAGAAACTTTTAACATGTCTATGCTCGATGAATAAGAGCATCTAATCATTTGAAGGGACTGCAACAAAATTTTAAAAACAAATACAAGTTGCTGAACCGTACACCATACTTCTCTGGTTCTCCATAGAAGCTTTGGCTATGCACATTCTCCTTTATGATGCAAAATTGCATTGGCGGATAAACTCCATATCGTAGTCCACATACTTTGTCCAGAGGTGTCGAAACTGGTTCATGGCAATATCTAGCCAGGGTTTCATATTCCCATTGAAATGCACAACAGCAGCATTCTTTATCTCTTCCATGCTTATGCTTGGATTATATCCAAGCCCAAGCACATGCCAAGATTTGTCCAAAGGTTTTGTTGTCGAGTAAAATGTGATCAAACCTGGTGGCAGGGTTCCCAATTTCCACAAGGTTCGGTTCTCATTCTGCAAAAGTTTCAAACAACCTCCAGATTATCCACATATGAGATGCAATATAACATTAAGGGACCAAAGAACGAAGATCATTATCAAGAAGATTTTCATATAGAGCCTCCTCATGTTCTAAAATCATCCAGCATTATAGCTCAATCTTGATAGGCATTGGAATACATAAAACAGAGCATGTCTCGGTATACATCAATTAAGATTGGAAAAGGATCTATTTCTTAGGTAAAGAAAAGTGCCATATGAGATCTATGTCAGAGTGGACTAACTCAAATATTAGTTTATTTGTTTCTTTCCACTAAAATTCTCATATTAAATCATCAATCAAGGATTATATCTACATTCTTCATAGTAGAAAATTCTTGTGGACAGTTTTTTTATGGATAATATCTTTAATATACAAACACAAAGCAAGCCCAAATGAACACAATCATATTCTTACAAATGAAAACTTATTAAAATTATTGATTAACTACCAATGTGGAGACACTTCCTAGTCTAACCCAATTTAGCACTTCATTGCATGTAAGCTGGGAAGAATAACACATTCCAGTTATAAAATACTAGTTTTAATGTCAAGCTTATATTTTAGTTTTTACTAGCTCAGAATAATAATAAGCAAGATTTATAAATATAAAGCATGTAGACAGCCACAATTTAATCATATAGTAAGACAATCCACCAAATGGTAGACAATTTATAAGATACCCACTTACCAGATTCTGCCAGTAATGGTACTGCTCAGTACACTTCTCCTTCCTCCATGCATCAAGATCGAAGAAGTTCATTCCATATGCCCAGCCGCAAGCCTTTGGATTGAACCTCTCCTTGATCAATGGGTGTGAGAAGTTCATGTACTGGGCATACCGGTGGAACGACCCGAAGCACGTCTCCACCGCCCCATTCACCTTCCCTTCCATGTCGATCTTCCATAGTCCCGTGAGGTCCCGCTGCACGACCACATCATCGTCCAAGAACAGAATCCGGTGCAGCTTCGGGTACATCTCCGGCAAGTAGAATCTGAGATGGTTGAGCATGGACAAGTACTTGGGATTCCTGAACTTCATGTTGGTGGTGTCCTTGGTGGCATTCTCGAGCTTGTTCTCAAAGTAGAACCTTTGAAGGTTGGCAGACTCGAGCTGCCGGAGGACAGGCACGTAGGAGGAGTTGAGGAACTTGTAGTCCTCGACGGCCGTGACCTCAATGTGGGCGCCATTGTAGTCCTTGAGGCGGAACATCACCTGCATGGCGCCGAGGTTCATGCGGTCCGTGACGACATGAAAGACGTGCTTCCAGGGCTCCCTGGCGTTGCGGACGGCGGAGTTGACGACGACGGACGCGGCAAGGACGTTGTCAGAGAAAATGGCGTAGTGGTAGAGACGAGGGTCCGCGAGCTCGGGGGGAGGGGAAGGGGGGTCCGTGTAGCGGTCGGGGCGGGCGATGCGCTGCTCCATGAGGCGCATGGCGAGGCAGTGGAGGCTCTTGGGGATGGATTTGGCGGCGATGAGACTGGAGAAGGCTCCCTGCTTCTTGGCCTTGGAAAGTTGCTCGTTGACGGCAAAGATGGTGTCTTTGAGCCTTTGGATCTTCAGCTGGTTGTTGAAGGCGTCCTTGGCATCGGAGATGAGCAGCCGAGCGGCGCGGATACGGTCCTTGACCTCGCGCTCGAAGCGGAGGAGGGCAACCTCGTCGAGCGAGGCGGCGGGGTCGAGGAGGGGCCGGTGGGCGGCGAGGAGGGCGGAGAAGTTCCGGCTGAGCTCCGCGAAGAGACGTACCTGCTTCGAGTTCTCCAGCTTGAGCTTGCGAGCGTACGAGGCGTACGCCGCCGCGAGGGCGGCGTGGTCGCCGGTCTGCTTGCGGATCAGCTTCGCGCGCTCCCGAACGGGTTCAGATCGGACGGCGAGGACCGATCGCCGGAGTAATGGGATCCCGGAAAAGTACGGATCTGATGATATCTCCGTGGCTCCGTCCGCCGCTGCGGATGAGGAGGGGGTGGTGGTGGAAAGGAGGAAGAGGACGGCAGCAGCGAAGAAGAGGGAGGCAGCGACGGGGAGGAGGAGAGAGAGCCCGATCCGGCGATAAGGGATTCGTTTTCGATCGGAGATAGCCATTTTTCTTAGGGTTTTGAGGGTTTCGGATCGAAATGGAGTAAGAGGAGAAGAAGGGAGTGGGGAGAACGCTGCTCGATTTCGCTCGAGCTTCTCTCAGTAGGCAATAATACTAGCGTATAATTAAACTAATTAATTAGAGAATAAGATGTACTTAGAACATGGTTTAGTGTTAATTGATAGTTAATTAATGAATCTTAGAAAAAGTGCTCGTTATAGTATCTCGCGGACAAGTTTAGATTAACGTGAGCTGTGAGAAAAGAGTGGGAATTGGCCAGCTTTCGGGTGGGCTGCCATTTGGGCGATGGAGCGTATGATTGGGTGGGTGACAATGAGTGGAGATGTCGCGCGGAGGAATGGAAGCGGAAGTGGAAGGCCTTTGTGCTTGAATACCGACTTTCAGATATGGTTACGTGGCTAATGACGTTTGTAATTAATATTATAATTAGGAGTGCGGGTGGACCGTGGACCGGTGGGCGACCGGTCCGGCCTAGCGTTGACACGGACGGGTCGGATATGGGCCCATATGTTGTCGGGCCTTCTTCAGTTGGGGCCACAACTCATTATGATATAAGGTGGTGTTTAGTTGGACCATAAGAAATATGTGAACTAGGAAAGCTAACGAGGGTAGTTATGCTAAGCGTTTATGAAATAACTTGATAATTGAAATAAACTATCTAACATTTTTAAAATGATAAAACTACCTATAATCTATTATAGTATAGCTTATATAGCAATATTAATATTGAAATATTGGATGATGGGGGTGTGACATCGGTGATCTTTGCTATTAGATATGATCTAGTATATCTAAATTGTGTAACATTAAAAATCATGTGATTTGAAGACTTCTAGTCTATAGATGAAATGGTTAAAAATTAGATAATTTAAATTTAACAAAACAATACATATTTTTTGACCACTTGACGTAGGACAAGAATTTGTTTATTGTTGTCATTACTTGACTTGATCTAGACTTGACCCAACCTATTGCCACCTCTACCTGCCATTGTAACAATTTCTTCCACTACTATCACCTAACCTGAGCTTGGTTAAAGTTAACCATAGTTGGAAAAAATCAAAATGCCCTTTAGGGTTTGTTTGTTTGGGGTAGGCTTATGAGATATTCTGACAATTTTTGAAATCATTTATTTGAAAAAAATGATTGCGGAGAAAAATAAATTTTACCATATTTAGTTGGTAAAAAATTACTCTAAAAAATATCAACGGAAAAATATTACTATGTTTGGTTCGAAGTAACTTATATAGGAATATTGCCAAATTTTCAACAATACCCTTGAGTAAATTTAAGTAATAACATTTTTTTCTCAATCCATTTATTAGCTATTCATAGCCCATTATATAAACATTATCAATATTGGCTATTTCGAATATTGAAATATATTTACATAAATTAATAAAAAAATTTAAATTAATAATATATATTAAAAATATATTTCTTTTATAAACAAATTTTAATATATTTTGGTTAAAAAATAAATATATTTATTATTAATAAAGATTATGTTAGATTTATTGATAAGTAATAAATATTTGTTAATTGTTTATTAATAATTAATATTCATTAATAAATATATGAATATATTTATAATAATTAATATAATATATTATAAAATTAATACTAATTATACAGTATAATTAATATAATATTAATATAGTTTTAGATTACCTCCACTCGATAATCTAATATAGAGTTTTTAGTACATAACAACTTAAAATTTCAAAACTCTATTAAGCCTTTGTAATGTTGAGTTTTTAAACTTCAAGATGCAGATTTCAATTTGAGCATAATGTCACATTCATAGTCATGAGACACAATCTTAAAAGTAGATGAGGCAATCATGAAGCCATGCTAGCCATAATACCATAAGGGCATAAGGCATAAAAGGTATTAAAAAATGTTTAAGCCTATTTCAAAGGCATTAGAGCTCAATATAACCAAATTTTAGAGTTGGAATTTATTTGTCTGGCTTCTCTCTAGGCATGCCACAGAACTTATTGACCTACTGGCATGAGACACAATCTTGAAAGGAGACGAGGCGATCATGGAGCCATGCTAGCCCTAATACCATAAGGGCATAAGGCATAAAAGGTATTAAAAAATGTTTAAGCCTATTTCAAAGGCATTAGAGCTCAATATAACCAAATTTTAGAGTTGGAATTTATTTGTCTGGCTTCTCTCTAGGCGTGCCACAGAGCTTATTGACCTACTGGCATGCCACCAGCACTAGAGCAGCTAGAAAAGGAATAATCGAAGGAAGGATATAAGAGTAGCATGGGTCTAGGTGCCTTGATCTTCAAGAATTTTCGCCTCTGTCACACCACCATTCGAAGAAGATGGATCTGGTTAAAGATAGGGTATAGCTTAGGCTACAGTAGTAAAGATCTAAATTAGCAATACTCCTAAAGTAGAGTCCTACTAGTAAATAAAGTATAAGGTAAAATAAAGCTAAGATAGGATAAAATAGAATTTTGATATGTTGGATATCCAAAAGTTTTTTGGGAGTACAACTCTACTTATTTATACATAACAAAATAACTGTAAACCAACTGCTGATCTCTGTAAACTGCCCTGTCGCCACAAATCTCAGCAGTTCCAAAGGTTCGCTCCCATGATCCCACGTGTAGTATAACTACGAACCAAACCACAAGCTAACATCCTTCGGGCTGTAACTCGCACCCGTGCATCGTGGTTGATCATGACCAGATTTTGATCCTTCAGCCTATTTATCTATATTATAACCGAATTCTACGTCTTTGGCTTGTGCCTTCACATTTGGTGAAATTTATCACGGCCAAAACCGGTTATCTCATCAAGGGTCATGCGACTTTCATCTGCTTTGGGCCTGCCTAATTTTGTCCACATGGCGCTTGCCTACAGTCTCCAGCTAGCTTGTTGAGATGGGATATAAACAGAAGTACAAACAACAATCTATTCTATTTGTCTTGGTTCTGTGAATTAGATCACAGGATGCACACCTTTCTAGGGAAAGGTGCTTCAAAATTCTTTCAAATATTTTGGCTAATAAATTGTTCATGCAGAGCAAAACTACTTAAGAGCTATTTGAGAGCATATTTTAAATAATACATGGAAAGTTGGCATCTTTCAATATTTTAAGTGTTCATTTTGCAATAAAGGTAGCTGATCTCCACTTACCATTCAAAACTTCCAGTGTTTATACTCCCATGAATTTATCCAAGGCACATTCTAGTTTGAGCTTAAGTAGATTTAAGCCTATGTAATGTTGAGTTTTTAGTACATAACAACTTAAAATTTCAAACTCTATTTTCACATAGTATTTGTTTTACCTTCTCTCTTAGAATAATAAATATAGAATCCATCATTTATTTCATTATCTTTATATCTAGTTTTCATATCAAAATAATAATTTGATATGAAATTTATTTTTTCATGCTAAATTATCTCCAATCAAAGGGGCCTTGATGAAGCCAAAATTTCTTCCTCTCCTTTCCTTGTCCTCTATCCACTCACAAGAAAGGGTTCCTCCAATCCTCTTCCCTCTTGTCTACAATCCTTTTGTTGCCATCGCCTCCTTGGCTATATTTGCCATCTCCTTTACTATCTACGCCGCCGCTACCTTTTTTTTTTGTTGATACTACGAAGACTCACACTAATCGAGCATGAGTACAACTAATAAGATCATAAAAGTAAAGTTGATGGAGAGGAGATGAAACAAACTTGTGACTCTCCCAGAAGATCTCTTCCGAATGATGTGTAGCATAGAAGGCGACCCAGTCAACAGCACTGTTCTTCTTCTGATAAACATGAGTGGCCTGAAAAAAGCCAAAGCCTCTCGAGAGCCTGCATATGTCCCGAAGCAGTGGGTGCCGGTCATCATTCCTGTACTGGCCTTGAATCCACTCGATTACCATAGCCGAATCTCCTTCAAGGTAGATATTGTTCGTACCCAGAACTAGTCTCACATGGGTGATGCCCTCCTATGTAGTTCTCAGTTTTGCTTCGATGACAGTCTCATCGAAGATGCATTGACCCCCGGCTGCGATAAGTCTAGAGTCATGATCTCCTATTACAAAGCCCACTCTTCCTCCGTCTCCATCCTCAAAAACACTACCATCAAAGTTTACCTTAAGAAAGCTAGGGAGTGGGGGCTTTTAGGAGACAAAAGCAATCCTGGTCACTGCAAAAGTTGAGTGAAAATTTCAGATATCTCTAGCCGACCCAAGTAATACCACCATAGTAATACTAGTAAACTCTGCAATATAAAGTAATGCTCTGTTCACCACTATCCTTGGGTGCACCCTTCTGTCCTTGAAGATCCGGACATTTCTCTCTAACAATATATGATAGGCCACATAGGCACATCTGATGCCCTACTCCATAGTGATAGGCCTCCGCAATGACTCTTTCAGATGGCCTAAGAAGTCCTCAGTTGAGGCTGTAATCCACAACATATTGGGTGAATCCATAGCACACCCCCAAATTTGAGACGCTTGTAGGCGACCAAAAAGAACATAATAGATTCCTTCATGTGAGGGCACCCCTCGCATACTAAAGTGACTATCACTCCCCTCCTAGCCAGCACGCCTCTGGTCGGCAGGCATCCCCAGACCACCTTCCATACAAATAAGGCAACATGCGGGCGTCACCATTACCTTCACTCCTATCATCTCCACCCCACCATTTACTCCATCACCCTCGCAACATCTGCTCTATTCCACCATATCTTCGGCTTATTCCTCCTTAATCCACATCATCGACCCTACCTTTGTCCATCCAAAATCCCAACCCTTTCTTTGCCCTCAAGGGAGGTATTTGCTTGATGATAAGGTGGTCACGATAGTCAAGAAGGGCCAATACTTCGCTAGCATTAGTGGGATTACGACATCCATTTTGCCAAGCTCCTTCAATACATTAGATTTAATTTCTATATCTATAATCCATTTATCATTTTATTCCCATCTATTGATTTTGTCCTAAGCTAACATAGATAGAAGTTGTTGGAAAGGATTTGTAATTGCTTGCCAAAAAGCTTGAGTTATCTCTTGATAAGAATGACCGTCCAATAAGGATTATAAAGCTGACAAGATAAAGAAAACATGGCCAATCTCTGAGAGGCATTCCTCTGGGTCCCATTCATCATGCGTTCATCTCGATGATTGGCTCACAAGATTGCGTCTTGGTGGTGGTGCACGGCCATATTGGTGCACATGGTGTAGAATATAATTTCTTCTGGGGAAGCAGTTAATATATCACTCCAAAAAAAAAAAATTTAGGTCTAGTCCTACCTTCTGGTTTGAACAAAGAGCCATGCTCATGCTTGAACCCGAATCTAGATCAAGCCAATATTAATAATACTTCCATGAGAAAGAGTAAGCTCCTTTCAAAGCTTAGATGTCAGTTCACTTATTTTTCAAATCCAATACTGTGAATTGTTCAATTTCAGTATTTGTTGATTGATATGAAGTTCCTAGATAAATTACTTCGGTAGAAACACATTTTGGGGATCACCATTTGGAGTAGCATTCAAAGGAGAATTTTAAGTACAATATTAGATTAGGATAAAGAATTATTGCATTGAATGAAGAATTGCGATAAAACAGAGGTTTAGATAATGGCTAAGTTAATCTTCATGAAGAAAAAGGAAACCATCACAGGCTAAGCAGTTGCATCACGATGTGCAATGCCGAGTTTGCGACGAGTTATCTACCTTCATTAGGAGATTAGCTAAGTGTCTTGCTTTGGTAGGTAGTCGATCTAATGGATAGAGAGAATGCTGTTAGAGCTAGAATCTGAAGAAGCTCTTTGCATCAGGTGATGCTTCCAAAGTGGAAGACATGGAAGAACTTTCAGCATGACAAGGACAAAGTGAGAGTAAAAGAATGGACTCTTGATGGGCTTCTTTTGGGAATCAATATGATCACGAAATATGGGAGTTTGTCTGTATTTCTTGGGGATCAATTATGTGGACTAAAATTCACCTTTCTTTGCACCTGAACTCTTGTCAACTGTGGAAACTCCACAACAAGAACAAACAAGCTAAAATAGTTGTTTGGAAATGGATTGAATCAGCCTGCATGCTAATTGTTCATAATCTATTTGCTATTCAAGCATGAAAATGGATCCCCATAATGTAAAGATGATGATGATGATGATGATTAAAGATCGCCATTTACAAGATAACTGCTTGATTTCATTGTCAGAATTGATGGTAAACATATGACAGCGTAAGCTTCGGCGTCACGGGAGATGTGGAAATACCATGGTTATTTATAAATATTTCTATTTAGATTCATAGGGCTCAAGATGAGCACAATTTTACAAAAATGATCCAAGAGAAGCCAGTAAGTTGTTTCAAAAGTGAAATGGAAAAAAGAGAAGAATTGATAGCTAATAGCTGGGAAAAACATTTATCTAGAAAACAAGTTACAAGATTCTATATACTATAGACATGGTACCTTAAGGTGTTTCTATAGACTTGGAGGCCACATATCAAGCTTATTGTTTAACTAATATCTGCTCATATAAACTTCTTATCTATAAGTTGCTCAATTTCATCCCTTTCTGCTACTTCGTCTACCGATATGTTGAAATATCGCCATTCCTTTCAAGACCTTGGATATCTTCATCAGATTAGGTTTCCCCACTCCCAAATTCATCTTTCTTGTCGATAGCCTTAAT
Source organism: Phoenix dactylifera (assembly GCF_009389715.1). Lineage (NCBI taxonomy): Eukaryota > Viridiplantae > Streptophyta > Magnoliopsida > Arecales > Arecaceae > Phoenix > Phoenix dactylifera. The sequence goes on along the minus strand of NW_024067718.1, from coordinate 470,363 downwards.
GCTTGTAGGCAACACAATTGGCCGACCTCTGCCTGATCTTCCTCTTCCTTCTCAACTTTCTTTTCTTTCTTTCCATTGTTCTTCAGCTTATCATCCTTAGAAGCACTAACCTCATAAGCCTCCCAAAGCAGATCCATCTCTTCACCACTTTCGATGACTATTCGCTCCTCGCATAGCTTATATGTCATTCGCTCCTCGTAGAGCTTGTAAGCTAATGTCCTCTTCCACTCTTTCTCCTTTCTCATAAAATTATCTCTTTGAAGGTAGTCGGAGCTTCTATATGTACTCTGATTTCTTCTTCTTGAATTAGATCTCATAAGTTCTCCTCCTACATTGTCAGCAGCTAACTCAAGTATCCTGCTTGAGTTGTTGAGCTCAAAAGCTTTCGACAAATCCTCTGCAACCCTGCTGGTTAACTGTGCCTTGTTAGCTGCACCTTGATCTCCAATTCCAAAGGTTGGAACCAAAAGCTCACTCTCTTTAGAGTCCTCCAAAGCATCCATAAACGGGCTCTCTCCTAATTCACTATTAAAACTTTCATCTCCAATTCCATGGTTGGAAACCAAAAGCTTGCTCTCTTGAGAATTCTCTGGAGCAAGCTTAATTGGGCCCTCTTCTACTACACAATGTCGACTAGAATGATTGCAGAACTCACCCATGGTTTGGAACTCCAACTCAAACAACCCATCACCATCCAATGCTGGCATGATCGGATCTTTGAAGTACGGCCTAGCATCGTCAGTTGGCACAAGAACCATCAACGCCAGTTGCTCTAGTAGCCCGACTGAGGAGTCACCTTCGAGCTCTACCTTTAAAGTATTAAGTACAATAGAGCAAGTGTTTCCAAATAGCACATGTGGTGAGAAATGGAAGCCATCAAGGTGGGGGGAGATGGTGAGGAGGGCAAGGAGGAGGAGGGAGGTGGAGAGGATGAGTGGAGAGAGGAACGAGAGAAGCCGGAAAAGGTAAGGGAAGAAGTAGACAAAGTAGGCCGATTGGAGAGGGTGGGAGGCTAAGAAGGAGCAAAAGGAGAGCAAGTCATCTAGTATGAGGCCCAGGAGGAGGCGGGTATCAGAGTTGCATAGTTGGGTCATGTCTTCTTCGCCTCAGCTTTCTTTGTTGTGTGGTGGGGGAGGAGGAGAAGAAAGAGATGGGAAAGAGGAAGAGGTAAAAGAAGAGAAGGTAATTGTGGTGTTCCTTTTCCTTCTAGTAATGAAGGCAGGGAAGGAAAGATAATTCAGCGTGAATTGGGCTGGCAAAGGTGGCGTGAATAAAGGTGGGATGGAAAAGACTACCAAAAACACCTTTCAGAAGGATAATGTTTTCCAAATTTGTGCATATCTTTCCTATCTTATGGTAAGAATGGCAAGGTAGGATTTTATAGATATGGTTAATAGTGACAAACCAAGATGGTAGAGAAGCATTAAGAAAGCCAGCTATGATGATCACAACCTTCTAATCTCTAGACTTTATTGTGGTAAGAGTCCACAAGAGTTCAGAGGTTGAAATCAAAAGTTTGGAGGGATGAAAAGAACCAAGACAAAGGAGATGGGAGGCAAAAGGAGAGGTAAGATGGAAGGAGAAGGGATGGGGAAGAAGAGCTTGGAGGAGTTGCGAGTACATGCACATGAAAATCATTGGTGATATTCCTCTCTCTCTATACTCAAGTGGGAGTGCCGTTGAGCTCATGCACAAGTCTTCTACCCTTCAGTCCTTAGTCTTTGCTTTAGCTCTACCTAGCGGCCCCATATGTCCCCCTTCTTTTTATTGATTTGGTTGCATGGGATTCTCTCCCCACCACTGCAACCACCACCTATTTTTCCGTTCCTTCTCATATATTTAGTTTTGTTCACATGCCAGCCTATTAAACATACTTTGATAGCATAAATCATATACTGCTTTTGCAGCGCCTAATATTTTATAAATTGTAGGGTAAATTACAAAAAAAATAATTAAGAATTACATTTTTTTTAGATTAAATGTAAAATCTACACTTGCATCTAGTTAAATTAACACTATTATTAAAATCATTTATTTTATATAAAAAGTCAAAATTACTTTTGAATAAAAAGAATGATGCACATATTTTCTTACCTCTTTAGATGGTTGTTATATCACTTAAGATTATTTTGATTATTTTTGCATTTTTTTCTGACATAGTATTCCAATCCCATCTACGATTAACAGTTTAATGAACATTCTGCTAAGTTATGGATTAAAGTGTTGGATAAAATTAAACATCAGAAGAAATAAGTATAGATTTTTCAAACTATTGTGTGAGTATAATTTACCTCTAATCTTATAAAGATTTTTATAATTTATTCTAAATTATATCAACGGATCTTGCTGAATGTTATTAAGCACTCCCAATTTCAGGGCAGAAGACCGATCACAGCTCAGCTGTAGCTTTGCAATATTTTCCATCGGACTGATGCGATTAGTGGTAGATTGGATGGTAAACGCATTGCCAAGTAGAAAATCATTCTTGTACTCTTATCAAAATTTCACTCACAAGGACCTCAGCAGAGACTTACCTCCTCAAAGATAGCTTTATAAAAGATAATTGGCAGTTTGCTGTATATGAAAAGCCACCAGCATCTGCGCAGAAAAGTATGTCAATTTAGCTAGAGATCTGATTGAGCAGCACACATAAAGATGATGAAACTTTGGATTCCATGCAACATGTGAAAAGATCCATGGTAGGAGACCTTTCGCATCCTTCCACTGTGACTCTGAGGTAGGTTGCGAGCTTGCCAACAACAACCCATCAGAAAAAACGACCCCTTTGGTCCCTTTGGCGACCAACGAGGGGTAGTGGGATTCAGCATTTCATTCCAGCAAGGTCCACATGCCCTGCAACCAAACAAAAGAAACAAGCAGGAATAGACCACCTCCAGTTTCCTCTAATATATGCCAATGACTCCAAAGTAATCTTTGGATCAAAGCACAACTGCTTAAAAACAGCTTACTCTAGTAGAAGAAAAGGTTTAACAGCTGTTAAACTATCAATTGACCATCAAAATTCGGGTATATACCCATGTCAGTCATCAAAATGCATTAAAGTTTAAGCTAGAAGGAGATGGTTACAACCATAATCCAGATAAATTCTGATGTCACACAACCCTACACAAGCATATCCATTGCCTTTGGTCAATTAGGCAGTCTTGCTCACGTAATTCTCATTCTGTCATCACAGGCTTGTTCTCAGAAGCCTTTGGCCTCTGCTCCTTTGGCTTTTGTTCTTCAGATCTCCTGTTTCCAGTGAAAATGACAAACGCTCAGAAAACAAAATAGCTGTGATGTCAAGAATCTAGTGCAATCAGTGATTCTCCAATAAAATAAAATGGCAATATATCAACTAAGACAACTAGACAAGATCCAATATACACATTCCCCTTTTTAGCGCACACATTTTCGAAACATGATTGAAAAAGCTGGCTCATTCTAGCAAATTTACTAAATTTATGGCTATGACTATCTAGATAGCAGCTCTCGCTCGTATCTAAATCTTCTTGAAAAGGTGAGGGGCCATTAAACCTCAAACGAGTCTTACAAAACAGGTTTTCTACTGTTCTACAGTTGCATACAAGCAAAGTGTTAAACTAAGTGATATGACCAGAAGTGCATATCAGGACACAGCCAGAAAAGAAGCTGCACAGCAGATGCCATATGGGGCCCCAGGGGGAGGGGGGGGGGGGTTGGTGTAGGGTTTTGGGGTTGTGAGGGGTGGGAATAAGAGAGATAACATGCTGACAAATGGAAGTCTGGCCAGTAACAAGTAATGACCAAGAAAATGGCAAGATTACATCATGTCAATAGGTTTCAGTTAATCTAAAATTCTTGATTTTCGTTTAAGGTTCAAATCACATATCGGTCTGTTTTAGTTTAGGCAAAGCGTTGTTCTCGTTCGTTCAAAAGCAAGAAGTTATATTTCATTAGAAAATGCTTATGAAACTGCAGCATTGACACTACTTCCATCATGGAAAACATCCAGTTTTGGTCATAAAAAGTGTGATTTGGTAGGATTTTAACTTTTTTTAGATACTAGGTTCACAGGAATTCTATTAAGATCTTCAGGCATTTTTTTTCTAATACATGACAAACAAGAAGATATAACCATCTTGCAAGTATATGAGAGATCCAAGTATTCAAATCCACTTATTAAAGACAATAAATGAATTATTTTTTTATATCAAATTTGTCATAAAATATTTCCTATTTATTTATCTAGAGCTACTTACCTAGCACACTCTTGACAGACCCAAAATTCATGGCATTGATGTGTTGGGACCACCAACCACATAAGGTGGGCTCAATCCTAAAGAATAAGAGCAGTCTTGGGTGTTCTGGAAGTGGGTACCTTAGGTATTTTTCTTTTATTATTGGTATCTTATGTGCATTTGTTCTCTATGAGTATTATATTTCATACTTCTCTACATTCCATTTACTTTCAACATGTTTATTTAAGATTGAGAAAATCAAACATCTGAAATACAGAACTTTCATCCAAACTAAATCAAGCATCTGGAATGCAGCATATTAACTTCATTCAACTATATTCCTAGGCAACCCCAAGTAAGCATCCAATAATTGCTCATCATTTCATTGAAATTTTACCATATCTTTGTGCAAATTCCTACTTCAAGCAAATAAGAGCACAAAATCAAACATAAACTTACCTTGTTGTACAAATATAATATTGTTGCACCAAGGAAAGAGTAAACTAAAAGGCTTGAGTTGCCTCGAATGCCTTATGAGACAGGTTACCGTCATCGAGTAATGCATCTTTTCCCAAGGAAGATTGTTTTTTTAAACTATCACAGGGTAAATCTTCGTTGAAACCAAATATTCTAACCCAAATCAAGTCTGAAAAATGTTCACAGATCTTCAAAATAGATGCCAGCCCCATATAAAAGGAACATAATTGCACCTGTTTAGTTTAAATAAAATCAGTTTCCATATGTATCCCTAGATGTCATGGTGAATGATTTCAAATGAAGGCACAAGGATTTCAAGATTGGAACTAATAAGGTTACGTATTACTATCACAAATCTGTTCTGAAACAGACTCAAGCAGAAAAGCTAAAATTTACAGGCAAACTGGACTAAATTCCAAAGGTTAAAATCTGGTTATAGATTTGAGCAACGCTAGAAACAACATTTCAAAGAGAAAGGCATAGGACAAAATATTCATGCTTTCACTGAGGTGAGGCATAAGCCTCAACAGTTACCTCAATGAGTTAATAATCAACAAAAAACATCATGAGAAACAAAGCAAGGTGATGGATGTGCATGTTGGACTAGGACTTGGTTATTAACAATGGTAAGCATTATAAATTAGAGAACACCAGATGTAAACAAACCGTAGATGGTTAGCACACAGTAACATCTTATGGTAAGTAGCTCTAAAGTTGTCCATGACAGCATCATGCAAAGATTTTGTGAAAAAGATAAATCCCTCCCCTTTCAATGGCCTTGCTGACATGAAACCACAATCAGGGTGCCTTAAGATTTGTGCCACACTTAACCTTTGACATATATGCCTCACTATCTACAGCCTCGCCCATAGGCCCCAAAACAATTTTGAAAAGATTTACCCAGAAGGGTGAGATGAGGTAAGCCTCAAATAAGTCAAGTCAAACAAAGGGTCCAATTATGAGCTTAAATTGGATTGCAAGAATGGCAGCGGAGGCAAAACAAGGAAAGGAAAAAGATAGAGAAGGAAAATGGTAGAATAGCAAGAAAGACAAAAATGGTATAAAGAGCTGAACATCTTCCCATCTCAATCAACTTGATTTAGTTGCCTAAAGCATCCTGATCTTACTTTTACAGTGTCGCTAGGAATTACGAACAAAACAAACAGTAAACACAACTTCCAAGTCATAACTTGTTAAGGTGCCAGGCATTAGAATATAAGTTAGAAACAAGAGAAGGAATGAAAATAATGAGACCTTCTAAAGTGTGCTAGAAAACAGAGTTGATAATTTTTAATAATATGATCAAAAGAACTCACTTTTTCTTATATTCATAAATATTACTAGCACTGAAAATATATACTCAGTACCCATAAAATCCCAAATCCTGTTTCTTGCTTTTACCAATGTAAATCCCTTAACAATTGCTGACCTCATATCTATATCCATAAGTATTGCTCCCTTATGACAAGAGGGTTGGAATATTGGTTTTTTCCAATTTGGCACGATTTTAGATATTTATACCTAAAGACTTAAACTTTTGGTGCTTTGTCGCCTCCGGCTGTTAAACTATCAGGGCCTTGAATAGAAACATCTAAATTTTTAGTCCTTGGCCCTTTTATAAGCATGCCAAACTGTCAAAAACAATGTGTATATAAATTCAAAAAGAGGCACTAGTGTGTATATAACAAGCACAAGCATGTGTCTACACAATGCATAACAGAGACTAGAATATGGGCAGGCCATAATTTGGAAGTGATAGTGAAACTACTACCCAGGAATTAATTTCCCAAAAAAAATAATTGAAAGTTCAAACTACGTAATACCTATTACTTTTCGTGTGCATTCTTTAAGAAGTAAAAGGGGGAAGGAGAAGAGACAGAGAGATCTTATATTGGCTAGTTAAGGCCTCATGGTGTGAAAGATATCTATAGTGTTTTACAATTGTGTGCTGGGTAGATCTTGGGCACTTATATAGGACCAAGGAACTCAAATAACAACTTAACTATCTTTTTTGAGTGAGGTCCTGGGTCATTACAAATGGTACCTCTATGGGATCTCATATACTCTCTCTATTTAAGTCAAAATCTAATTAAATCAAATCACAAACACTACAACCGGCTCATGGTCAATCCAAAAGTCCTGTGTTGTAATGTTCCCTAGCCCACATAGGCCAAATGCCGAATTTACTCAGATACTAGTTGTAATGCCTAGGATCTCACCCAAAAAAACTAGCCATAATATTCTTTGGAGGTTCCTTGGCCTTGTATAAGTATGCAAGATCTCCTCCATAAATAACTGACTAAACTAACACCCGCACAAGTTCTTACATATACCTCTTATTTAAGTCCTAGCATCCTTACAAGACTAAGGAGATCAAATTCTAAACAAATCTAATCACAAATACCACGACTGGCTCATGGACAAGCCCAAAAGGATCTAAAGTGCAATTTCCTCTAGTTAAAATGGGCCAAGAAGCAAGTCCGCTCCAATACCATTTGTAATGATACAGAACCTCACCCAAACAGACTAACCAAAAAGTTATTATTTGGATTCTTTCGCCCTATCTAAGTACCCAAAATCTTCCTAACATACAACCACTATAGAACTAAACAAACACCCGCATAGGTCCTCACATAGACCTCAAACACAATAAAGATAAAGTTGACTTCATCATTAGATCCAAAATCTCTTGATAGCATCAATGTTTATATTTCACAAACCCCATCCATGAGCTTAGTACCTTCATATCTAGCTCCTCCAAACATCTTGTCTGTTGTCAACTATCACTTCTAGTACAAGTGGGAGAAGGATATGAATTTAGTAAGTCCAATCGACGGTCTCTTACTTCAAGGGTGTTGCTTATGTCTTGTTTAACCCATGGAGCAATAATTGGCTCAAACATCATGCTCTAAATTAAATCAAATAATGATAATTTTCTCATTAGGATATGCATTACCCCTTATACTTCTTGCCAAAAAAAAAGACTCGCCATTCTAATGTTTATGTTTATGTTGGCATAGGTACCTTCCCTATCAATTATCATCTAACGCAACTTACTACCAGGTTTTGCTTCCAATTAGGTCATTTTTTGGCTTTTCTATCATCATAGACATTTACAGAAAGGATTCTTTTCTGCTTTATTAATATCCAATGAAAATGAATACTTCTTATAACTTTTAATGCACACTAATCATCATGATCTCTAAAATGCAAAACTAAAGTTTTTGCAGTAGTAAAGATGAGAGGTGTGTGATTTAGAATTAGCTTCCATTATATCTATATTTTTCATTATTTCACCCTTGTCATTCAAGTGTGTGCAGTCTAGACTTTTGATAATCAAAAGGCTTATAAAATGGAGAGGCTAAATGGATGGATCATAGGTGACAATTCAACTTTGAAATACAAAGTTTTCTTGACATCTATCTTTAATGCCTCAATCTTAACTCTTATTAACAAAGAAGGATCTCCAATCTTGAAATCCATAGTCTTATTGAATCCTTCATGCACATCAGAAGATCACTTGTTTCATACCAAAATGATGAAATAGTTAGTTTATCTTTTGAAGATTAAGGCTGCATTTAGTTATTTTTAACACTGGATAATTCTCGCATGTTCATTTATTCCTGGGTCAGTTATCCCTTGTTTGGTTGAAGTTTGAGGATTGTTGGGATAGTGTGTGGGATAAAGTGAAAAAAAGTTTGAGGGAGAAAAGAGAACTTTCCATGTTAAACTTATTTTACCTGGAGAGGTGAAATAAGCTTGTCATGGTTATACACCTTTTTTGTTGCTGAAGGGGAAAACTTTTGGAGATGGGCAGAGTTTGACAATGGGAGAGGGGTGCACTTAATACTGACTATAGATGTAATTTGTTCAAATTCAAATCTATTTTACAGCAAAGAGCTGGAGGGACAGTAGGAGAAGAAGGTAGACTATCCAATTGAAGAAGAAAAGAAATGCATAAATGATCTAACACTTGTAACTTTAACTCTAGTTACTATTGAATCTCAAATTTGATCATAATTTTTTGTGCCACAAAATTTGATGTATTGTGTCATAGGTCTTAGATAGACCTAGGCAAAAACCATCCCAGCTTGCTCGACCCTATTTTTGCCAAACTGAGTTAAGGTTTTCAAACTGCTTTTTTTTTTGGGTGGGGGGGGGGGGGGTGTTTGCCACTAGGACTACATCTTTTAGGCCCAAATCAAATGAAGTCATGTTCGAGCTTGCTAAATTTCAATCTAACAAAGCCCGTCCTAGCCTAATTTTTGATCTTATATAAATCTTATATATAAATTATAGGATTTACAAAAACAAAATTCTAATCTAAATTCCCTCTACCCTTCTCTAGTCATCGCCCCTACACACCCCCTACCCCATAACCCACCCTACCCTTATCTGTCCAATCCCTCCCACTTCCTCTCTCTAGCCCCCTCCCAACGCCAAAGCCTCTCTTTATCTCTCTGTTCGACCATCCTGTTGATCCCTCCCTTTCCTCTCCATCACACCACCTCCCCCTAGCTGCCAAAGCCATTTAGTTGATTCCAACCCCTCCTTTCATACCCATTCCTCCCCCCTCTTCCCGATCTGGTTGTTGGAGCCACTTGGCTTAGGTCATGCTTAGGTTAAATCAAGCTAAGCCGGACTTTTCTAGGCCGAGTTAGGTGAGGCCTGGGTCTCTATTTTATCACCAAGCTAGAGGCTCCAATCCCAGTCAAGCTTAGGCCAGCCTATTTTTATTGGTATAAAGTATCGGCCCACCTTGAACCCAACACTGGCCGAGAAATGCTAAGGTTTAGTTTTGGATGCACAAGTCCCTACCATTTTATAACAAAGAATTACTCTAAAGATCTTTCACTTGAATTACCTAGCATTTCATGATAAAATGGCACCTAGGGGGCTCAACCTTTAAAAGCTATCATCTATTGACATATTGCTGTTCTTTTTATAAATAGTGATGGCAACAGGTCGGATATGGGTCGAGTAGGCCATTATCCGTACCCGCTCCATACTTGTCTCGGGACAGTGCGGGGTGAGTTGAGTTAGATGAGACGGGTTGGACGGATCAAAATAAGTAAAACTACAAAAATCATTTTTTTGCATACAAATCTTTTTTTTTTGTTTCAAGGAGATTTATGAAGAGTTAAATATATTCAGATCGGGTTCGAGGCAGATTTTACCATTATCCATACCTGTCCCAAATCTGTTACGAGTCAGCTAAAACCCACCCCATTAGGGTGGTCAGGTCAAGTACCCAATGAGACAGAGTAAATTTCCACCCATACTTATAAGAAAGTACATGTCAATAAACTTGACATGATGACCATTCCAACCATTGCCCTAAAATTATAGAAGGATTGAGCATATGTTTATTTCCACTTCTTTAATTTTTTTCAAAAAAGAGGGGAAGAAGTTTCCTTAATTAAAATGTACATCACAAGCAAAAACAATGTCCCACTTGCTTTGGAGGTAAAAGCAGCATTAACTAGGAAAAAAGTGAGATCTACAAGCTTCTGCACTTCGATGTTAATCCGACATGATTGTTTTCTTAGTTTCAACATTCTTCTTTCCATTCATTTTTAATGATTTGCTGTTAGTGTGCAAGTTTTTTGACAAAGAAACTTAACCAAAAACTCACACTGATATTCGGAATTTGATGGAGCTCAATTGGATGTGCAGACAAGAAAATCTTGGGCGACTGTATGTGATTATGTTTTGAAAGAAGACAATGATCCTTCATAGCTTATCCTGATCTTAAGATGTGCCAGAATCTAGTTGACATCATAAACAAAATAGGGATTTGCTAAAAAATTGCTGCTAGCTTCTCACGCTAAAACCTTATCTGCAATACCCTAAGCATTAAGATGTGCCATAGCTTCTCTACCTCCTCCCCAACACATTTGGAAGTACCATGATCACAAATGGCCATCTTTCTTTCCCGACGCAATACATACCCTAACCATAGATCACCAACATATATTTAAAATTGTTAATTTTCCATGACTGAGAGCCAACCCTCTAACGCCACAAGACAAATATTCATGGAGGAATTTGGTACAATTCCCTTGATTCATATCTTTTGCAACGCTTGATTCGTATCCTTTGCCTTTCTTATGTCTCTCTTTCTCTTCAGTAATAAAGATCATAGATAACATCTTATAAAGAGATTTTTCACTACAATAAGATATAGCATGATACCATTCCCAAGTGTCAACCCATCACAAGTTGGTCACCTCTCCAAGTCTTCTTTCTCCACAAGAAGAATTATTTTCAAGGAAAACACATAAGCAGCAAAGTTTAGCCACATACCAACACATCATATGCATAAAACCAACCAAACATAAAACCAACGCATACATAACAGTCCCATCCGCACAAACTCTGACCCCAAGGGATTTTATTAAATTTTTTAACATATACACTCCCAATTTCTTTTGTTGTTCATTTTGCATCTCTAAAATATGCAATATTTTAAACTTTATTATGTGATTTTCCACCGAACGTCCCAAGCCATATCCATCTCTATAAGTTGCCCTGGCCCACAACTCCAAGTTTTCTTTGTGAATAATAATCATTTTCTCCACGATAATAATACTTATATTATCATCCAAATAATGTTTTGAGTTAGAAATGTTATTCAAAAAAAAAAAGAATTTTTTTTCCTAATATATGACCATCCACCCTGTGCTACCCTCCCATTGTTTAATCCACCAAATGTAACCTATCCTGAAATATTTCTTTAACACCAAATCGCGAATTTAATATCGACAAATAGAAAAATTTCAGCTACCAATCAATCAGAAACGATCGGACATCAGAATCTTTAAAGCTCCAAGCATCGAAAACATGGAACGAAATCCAAATAAACGAAACAAGAAATAGAATCCCACAAGCCCGAGGCACCGATTAAAGCCACAAAATTGCCTGCATTACATAGCAATCTTATAGATAGAGATTGAAAGAGCTGACCTTCAGATAAGGGCTTCATCTATAGGAAGAACAGGCGATTTTATTAACAATACAAAGATATAATGACGAGAAGTAGAGGAGAAGAAAAGGAGAATACCTCTTGTCGAAGGAGCCTCCCTTCTGGCTGAGGAAGGAGCGGAAGAGAGGGGAGTTCACGTCGTAGATCATGGTGTTAGCCGCTAGACTTTGGCGTACAGTGACCTCCTGAGAAAACCCTCGAGAGACCGAAAGATACGAGCTTTTCTTGGCCGAGTCCGAGCTGCTATTAATATCTTCGAAAACGCCATGCCGTCAGGGTCCACTGATCGGTATAATATTAGAAATGCTTTAAGAGCTGTGCAAGATACGATCCAACGGCTATTGTCGTGAAAAAAAGACCAATCATTCTTTCCTCCAAAGATACAACTCGAACTGCTACTTTCTAACGTATACTTGTAAATAGTATTTTTGAAAGGATAGCTATGCAAAATTAAATGTTTATGAGAGTAAATATGCTAAAAAATAATAATAACAATAATAATAAATATTCTCAGTATCTATTAAAGACAAGAAAAGAATTTCCTCTAAAGCAATGGCAAGATGTCAGTAGCGTCAAAGTGGTACACAAGAAATAGATCAATTTTGCAAAGATCCTGAACAGTTCATTGGCATCATTTGTCTTGCATAAATTCTAAAAACCACTCTCAAGATATTTACACAAAATCTAATATATGTGGATCGGTTATAATAAATTATTGATGATGAGAATCAACTAAGATTTAGTGAATTGTTAATGCAGCATAATGGGAAATTGTTCAAACAAGAAAGAATAAGTGGCCATCACCGCCTAGGAAGAGTTACTGCATAAAATAATTTTCACTTTTATGGTAAAAGCATAAAGAAGTTGTTGAAAATATTTTACCTAAACTTGTTATTGCCTAGATATGCAGCCCAAGAGAAGGGGTGAATTAGGTTTTTAAACAATCTTTAACTAGAATGCAACGGATAAACAATAATTTGATTGTGAAAGAAATAATGTGCTTTGAGCAATGAATGAATAATGGGAGAGATTAAAGTGCAATAGTGTAAAGAGAAAACACACACATATATAGAAAATTTATAGTAGTTCGGTGTAACTTACACCTACATCCACTCTCCAAAACTCTTGAAAATTTCACTATAACCACCCAGATTACAGTATGATTGTTTTTCGAGCTCACAACTCAACTCGCTGTTTTTTCGGGATCACAACGAATCCAGTCGGTTTTCATAGGATCACCAATCACAATCTTAAACCGTTTGTTTTCCAAGTTCTCAAACAACCCAGTCAGTTTTTATAGGCTCACCAACCAAAACCTTGCATAATTGTTTTCCGGGTTCACAAACAATCCAGTCAGTTTTCACAGGCTCACCAACCAAAATCTTAAACGATTGTTTTCCGGGTTCACAAACAACCCAGTTTGTTTTCACAGGCTCACCAACAAAAATCTTATACGATTGTTTTCCAAGTTCACAAACAAACTAGTCGGTTTTCACAGGCTCACTAACCAAAACCTTAACCTTGTTGAATCTCCTGATTCAACAACTTCCAATTAAGGTTTGGAAGAACCTTTATCAATTTTAGAGCAGATAGAACTGTTACAGTAGAGTTTAAGGAATATGTAATAAATGTTGTAATTATGTAAACAAGTTTTCAAGGTAAACAAAATAATAAATATGGATTAGAAGCTTTGAAGATGGTTGTTGGCTGCAGTCGAAGATCTTGATAGCACAGCAACAACTCCTTTGTTGAGTATTTCAACTGATTTCCTCACAATATGATTTTTCCTGAAAGGTTCTTTTGTGAGAATTTATCTTTTGAAGCTTAGATTTTGGATGATATGATTTTCTTACTTGATCCTCTCCCTCGTCTTATTATTCCCTTGGCGTTCCTTTAAATTTATAGACTGTAAGCTTTTCAGAAAGTACCAGATAGCCGTCACACCAAAAAACTATCCGTTGTCACCTAGAAGAAGTACTGTTGAAAGTAGCCGTTGGAGCTAATAGGATGCCAGAGGTCGACTCACTAGTTTCGAGGGTCGTCCCATGTACCAAAAGAGACGGCTCACTAAGCATATGAGTCGGCTCTTTCCTTCAATCCATACAAAGTTCTTGCATTTGCCTCTAAGGTCGACTCGTCAATATCGGGAGTCGACTAGTGTGGATATTGGGTCGGCTCTTCAAACACAAGAGTTGCCTCATTCCTTTAATGCACATAAGTTTTCTGTGCTTCCCCAAAGGTCGACTCATCAATGTCGGGGGTCAACTTATGTAAATATTGAGTCGCCTCCTTAAACACAAGAGTCGGCTCATATAGTTGGTCTCGGGCGGTGATTTTTCTCTGTTTTTCTTAAATTATATAGGGGTCGACTCAGTTTCTGTATGGGTCGACTCATTAAGTTTTTCACAGATTTTTCAGAGATCTTTGATTTCATTCTTCTTGATTCTTGGAGGTTGTAAGTGCAACTTTTGTCTAGAGATTTAACCCTTCACATTTAAGCCAACATCATTAGAGTACATATTTAACTCAATTATTTTTGTGATCATCAAAATCCATCCTTTAGGATTAACAATTGTTATATCTTTATTTTTATAAAAGTATTATCAAGAAATAATCTATTAGAATAAAATTAGAAGATTGAAAAAAAAGCTTGCCTACATCGAGGCATGTAATATATACCGCCTTAAAAATGTGATTCATCTCCTACATGCAGGTCTGCGGCGATCTTGTCCCCAAAGTACAACAATCTGGCTTAGCTCGATTCTCGAGCACGATCGCTGAAGAGGCTTGATCTGACAAACTCTTTCAAATGCCTAGAAAATAATTAGAAAAGAAAAGAAAAAAAGAACGAAAGAAAAGAAAAATATTGCATTCTCTATCTCTCAATGAAAGTATCTACGACTAATCTTCTAACTATATTAGCTTATATATGAATCTTATCGCTTAATACTTTACTAGATGCATGGTTGGATGCTTGTAAATATTGATATATGTGCTTTAGTTTAGCTAAATACAATCGAGCAGGTTCTAGGCTTTTCAATGTGCAGCTGCAAGAAATAGTCCACCCTAGAGCCTAGAGGAAGCGGAGAAAGCACTTGGAGCTTTCAACCATGAGGCTCCCCAGAAGCCACTGGGAAGCACGGGGCCAAGAAGATGTCCTGCTCCCTACATGTGGTTGTGGCCACTACATAGGCAGCTATATTGTTGTTGATATCTATCTTGGTTGTTGCCTTATTATTTTGAGTAGACTCCTTGATTCATGGTACTGTCATCTCTCTCTCTCTCTCTAACATATTGACATATAGACTATGGCACATGTATGGTTGTCTCTTGACTGTTTGTGCCAAAAAAACAAGATAATCTACCTGGATGCATATGTCTTATCTTAGCTATACTTATTGCGTATCCTTAATTTCAATTTTGTTGTGCGACATACGTGTGGTTAATTGGAACATATGGTTATCTTGGATGCTTCTATTGCTTGTTCTATTGTATTCCCTAGTGCAAGATATGTTATCTTAGGACCGAATTGTACTGGTGCTACTTTATTATTGTGTTGGTACGTCTGATACTGAGGCCGGTTCGAAACATCAAATATCGGTACGTCCCTCCATACTATGTACCAATTTGGTACATAGTATATTATGATATGTCACATACTATCTGGTACAGTATGGTATGATGTGCTTTGCCATTGTGTGTACTTGCTAACTTTTGGGACATGTAATTTGCGATCATTCTGTCTTCTTTTGACATGTGTGAATAGGCTCCATGGCTACTGTCCCACTTGGTTTCTAATTTTCTCCTTCCTTTCTCAAATTGTTTTAGCTCTTGACAACAAGCAGTGATTTGCTTTTCAACGATCACAACATTGTCTATGCCTCTTTTCATATTTGTGCTTCTTTTCATATTTCTCAGCTATATATGCTTCTTGCATGTTTAGCGTGCTAAAAGGAACACCCAAACTGACTTGTTCTCCAACAGCCTCTTCTTGTTCCAGATAATATATTCTCTACATGTAGATATAGTTCATATATATATATATATATATATATATATATATATATATTCAGCTTTGGGGATATATAGAGCTCAGGTTGTTCAGGGCTAATCCTGGATGTTTGTATTTATAAAGGCTTCTAGATTTTTTTTAGAGCCTTATGAACCAAATCGTGAAAGCATATTACTTTCGATATGTTACTGTTTATGTAGCGGCTTTCATGTATTTTCAAATGGGTGATAGGTTGCCTCTGTATCATGCGCAAGCTTACCATTTTAGATGGATAATACCAGGCCAGGAGCATAACAAGGCTTACGGGCTCGTTTGGTTCGCGGGAAAAGAAGGGGGGAAAGTGTGGTCAACGGGAAAGTAATGAGATGCCTCTTGTTTGGTTGGAGTTTTCAAAGGAGAGAGAAGGGAAAGTTGTATTCCCATGGGAATGTGATTCCCACATTTCATGGGAAAGTCTTTCCCATGAGAAACATGGGAAAGTTACTTTCCCATGAGGTGGGAATCACTCCATTTTTACTTTTTCCCAAAAAGTCCCTTCAGCATTAAAGAAGCATTAAAGAGGCATTAAAAACCTAATTTTTATTAAGGGCATAATAGGAATTATATATAACTTTCCTAGGAAAGTGGATGGCCAACCAAACATAAGCACCTTGGAAATTTGTCACTTTCCCATGGTCAACCAAACATGCCAAAAATACTTTCCTAGGCATCCTCTTCCTAGGAATTTGTTTCCCAGGAATCATATTCCTAGGAAGGAAAATGCTTCCCGCGAACCAAACGAGCCCTACGTATTTTCATTTGAAGGGTATTGCATGCAAACTATTACATTCAAGTGGTTTGGAATGTACATTATCTCGTTCAAATGGGTGGATATGTAAACCATTGAGTACAGTAGCAGATACTCCTAGCATTGATTTATTTTAATGGCTGCAAACATAAGCTATTGTAGTCAAATGATTGTACATAGTTAGAATATAAGATATTATACTGGAATGGTCAGAGATGGTAGCAGTTGAGGAGTTCTTGAAATCGTTGCAGACATTTTTCTATGTTGCATTGGAATATTATATTATGGGATAGTAGAACCATTTGAGTATTGTAACAGGTGTTGATTGAATGATTGGTTTTTGCATCAATGTTATCTTCATGTGAATATAAACTTTTTTTTTTGATTGAATGATTAAGCACAAATATTTTAATAGCTGTTTGGAGTTGCATTACAACTTAAGTCACATTGTAACTTAGATCGCAGTAGTTGATTTATAAGAAAGCTGACTGCTTGTGTTTGGAAGAGAATTTAGAAAAAACAAAAAAAAGGCATCTTTGATAGACATTTTATCTAACACCTTACAAATGGATATACCAGGTCAGAGCATTCGATGTATGTAAAGGTGAGAGTGTTCTGAACAAAAAGTTAACATCAAAGTTAACGATAGCGAGGACTTGGGTACCCATGGAGAAGGAGCGGGCAGTGATGCATGCTTTGAAGAGGGTAGATAAAGTGAAGGAGGGCTTGAAGCTAGTAGCATATGGTAGCAAAGTCAAGAAGAGGGTGGGCAGCAATGGAGAGGAGGAGGTGGAGCACTGGAGTGGAAGAGAGGGGAAGGAAAGAGAGAAAAAAAATTCTTTTAAATTAAAATACCTACTTTAGTGACCGCAACTCATTCTATGGCTATTTTTAACTGCAAATTGACCAACCACAATATTGCCCTAAGCTGCGGCGCAAAGAGTAGCTCGGCTTACTGTATATATAATTTATGTTGTAGGCATCCAAATAAATCGGTTGGCCTGCCCTGGAAACTTGAGCTCCATATGGCTCTACTTACATAAATCTAAACAGTCCTTTAATTTGAATGACAATTTGAAAGGCAAGCTTACCACTTTCATTTTAGAGTGATGGGAACTCCCAAGTGAACTTCAATAGCAACTTTCAGTTATGAGTAAACAAACAAATGTTAGGAAGCTACATGTTGCAACTACAACTCTTGCTTTCAAAGTCTTGATTTGCAATTCCAAATCGAGAAGTTTCATCCTCACATAGGGGCTATTTGGAGCCATGTACACTGCAAGAAATCCTGGAATCCCTAGTTGTCAAAAAATGCTGAAAAAATTAAAAAAATTATTACCCCGCATTTTTTGAAAAAGTGCAGGAGAAGTGTTGGCTAATATGGTATTGAGGATGATATCCCAGCATTTCTCCACATATATGAAATGCTGGGATTTAATGGGAAAAAAAAACTAAAAACCATTTTATGTACTGCCTATAGCAAAGATCAAATTGATGACCTATCAATTAGCTAAGAACTATCCAACTGCCATGACAACAATATATTTTTATTAAATTAAGGTTTATTATAATTAAAAATCTATTCACAGTAATGAAATTACTTGTTGAAAATATATTGTGATATTTCATATTTTAATAATTATTTTTATAAAAAATTCAATCTTTTTCCTTTTATAAAAGTAAAAAGAAAATAACTTGATTCTATTATTTTTGATATTTGTAAGATAAATTTTTTAAAGTATTTTAAAATATTAATAACTTCAACATATTCCTATGTTTGTATATAATTTTTTTTCTTACAAGTTCTTTAAATATTAATTTTATTTGTGTTGCAATTGAAGAATGATTGGGGCTTTTAATGTACAAACTTTTAATAAGTTTATATTATATAAATTATTTAAATAATTATAATTTTTAATTTATTTTCATATAAAAATCTGGTCAAATCAATAATTGAAATTCTAGCCAAATCTATCTCTTGCATCCTTATTTTGGGATCAAATTAAATTAGGCATTTTTATTTTACATTAGCAAATCATATCACCAAAGAGTATTTATGACTTGTTGCTAAGAAAAATAAGGATGAGCTACAAATTAATACCTAGCAATTAATCATAAATATAGGATAAAATATTATGTCTTGGTAATTTTTATAAAATTTCACTACAATAATATCGTAAATTTAATGATAAAGATGAGCTACAAATTAATGCCCTATAATTTATCATAAATGTGGAGCAAGGTATTATTTCTTGGCATTTTTTTTTAAATGCCACTAACACAATGCCATAGATTTTATGATAAAATGAGCTACAAACTAATACTCAACAGTTTTTTATTATAAATGCAAGATGAAGTATCATTTCCCAACATTTCTTAAAAATGCAACTAAAATGATGTCATGGATTTTATGATTTCTTGTGGTGGCAATTGAAGTTGTACTGCAAGTCTGCAACTCAAGTTGTATTGCAACTTAAGTTGTAGCAATTAACTTATATGAGAGATTACTTCTTGGGATGAGAGTTTGAGAAAAAGGGATGTAATTCTGACAAATATTCTATCGGACATCTTACAAGCAAATCCTAGGTTAGATTACTTGGCATACATAAATAGGAGGGTGTTATGAAGGAAAAGGTCAGCATCAAAAACTCCAAGGGCCTGGACATGGACTTAGGCACTTATGGGGAGGAGTGGGCAGTGATATAGGTCTTGAGAAAGAAGAAGGTGAAGGAGAGGCAAGGCAGAGAAGGTAACGAAGGCCTGCGACCTGGGTGCCCATGTTTGAAAGATATTACCATATTGGCCAATTATACTTAAAACCTATATTACATTTAAATAAAATGGTGATGTCAAACATCACCATTTTAATAAAAAAAAATTACAGTTTAGAGTTAAATTAAGTAGAATAATTCAAGTTAAATTAAAATATGTTGTCCAATGCATGTAAAAAGTCATAATCAAAATAATAGAAATTTTATGAAAACAATAAAGAAAAATCATTTTACTTCTATATTGCAATTTTAATTGATTATAAATAAAAATTATTTTTTTTTACAAACCTCAATATCTCTAATAGAGGATTTATACTAGTATACTATGTGATTTTAGTTTCAATATCATGCAAGAATAAATTACATAAAGTACACTAGGTACCTTGCAAATTCCGGTGCCATTACAAGATTTCAACTTATGATAAGTAAAAAAAAAATTATTCATTTTTTCTCAAATGTGTGTCACACATGCCCATTTACTACCACATTGCAAAATATAGGTTTCAAATCTTTTAATAGGACATATCTTATGTAATACTATTAACCTCTTAACAAAGCAAGAAATTTAACATATACCACAGGTAAATGAAGAGATTAAATATTTAACATCTACGGTTGTTACTATTATTAGCACAAATCAATTATAGCCAAGAAATCATAGAACATTTGAATTTTATACCTGTCCACTTCATTCTATTTCTTCTTTCAATTGAGCATAAAGCATATCTTGAAAAATGAAAAAACAAGAAAAGTAGGGTACAAGACGCCTCAAGGGCACCTCAAAGGGGAAAAATATTACATTCCAGATGGGGACGTGTTCACACATTGTTTGCCTATCTTCAACCCTTCTTTCGTTTTATTATTTCATATTGCCAAAAAGAGGATGAAGTGTTAAGTAGAGGAAAACTGGATGTTTGATTACGCCCTTTTTTTTAACCTAACCAACATTAATGTCTAAAACAAGGTTGCAAAAGACTTGTTTCGTATAACTAATTACAAGATTTTGATTCTAAAGTAAAGATAGCAACCAATAAATCACATCATAATTCAATTCATAAAAGGAATTAAGTGCAAATCCAGTTCACAATATAGTTGTCAAGCATGTTTGTGCATTTATGGTTTGGTATGGAAGATTCTGTCTACTTTATATAGCTCAAAGATGTATGATTTCTGAACAATAAGTATTGGGCCAAGAGATACTCCATGCAAAAGCAATCATTTGCCAGCCAACCAATATCCACAGGTTTATTTCCTTCAAGGTTCCCCGAATAGATACCAAAACCTATATCGATAGGTGGACAAATTAGTACGTACCAGTTTGGTATTGTACCGACATATGGTATACATGGGTGTGCTGGTTCCCAACCGACATACCATTTTTTTAAGCTTTTTAGATTGGTTTAATTAGTAATATTTTTTTGGATTTTTTCACTAATTTTAAGTATAATTTGATATTTTTTGATATTTTTTGTATTTCTATGATTCCGGTATAATCTAAATGATGCATTTTGTTGTTTTAAAGTAATACAAAACATAAAATAATAAGTGAGATATTGCATGCTATAAGAAGTAACATGAAATATCCTAAAATCAACTAGTAAAATAGAAAATATAAAATAATACTATCAATTACATATATTTAAAGAATCACATATATATTGATATCTAAAACTTCGTCAAGTAGCAATACCTCTTGTAGATATTCTGATCATTAGCATAGTTAGAAGGCACATCAGCCCATTCCTCTAACCAAACGACATTGTAATCCTATATGTTCATCCCATAAGAAATATGCTCTAGGTTATAAGCACTTTCGGATCTTTTGCTGAAGCTCTATCTCTGAAAGGCATTCTTTGGCTGATAATACAGTTGTGGAGGGGACTATACGAATATGTCGGCAGCAAAATCCGACCTATAAGATGCTTTGGGTTGCATAGGATAATAGCCACTAGAAGATAATATCTCAAATGCATCATATCCATATTCGTATCCATATGGATCATAGGCTACTTGTGACTGTAGGTAATAGAATCCAGTATATAAGTCAAAATCTGATATGTTTATGGATCCTACTTCATGTGCAAGGTCATCGTATCCTTCTGAATGACCTTGAGAAAGTCATCTTCTATATGTAATTGTAGACTCGTGGGCTCTACTAGATCGTACACTGTGGTCCTTATCCTATATAGCATGTATAAATTGGAACTCATCGGTGAATCGAATACCACCTTATAGCTGTGTCTCATAAACGGTGGTCTTATTACCTCCACTCTCTTTCTGGCCAGTAGATCTATGACCATTAGAACTATCATCGCCGTTGTTCCTAGTCTCTAAATCTCAGTGAATTGATTCCTCCTCCACACTCTCCATCGGGGCTGCAACTGCCATTTTTTTTGCTGCATTGAGCAGCTGCCTGTTTACCCTTTGTGTCCCTCTCTACCTATCTATGTTGGAAAGATGAATGTCACCCTCCTAACTGAGTCAATTGAGTAGTATGGTGGCCTTGTTTAAGCGACTCTCAATTATATCTCTAAGAAGATATCTCGGACAAAGAGTCATATGATGATCGGCTCTCTAGTGACCCCTATGGCTGTGGCTGGTTAGCTAGAAGCATAGGTGGAATGTTGCGATCTGCCCATTACCCTACATCGATCCTAGCCTCGTTGGCTACGAAACTGGCCGATTGTGGAGACGATCCTTGCTCATCAAGCTCCAGGTCCTAATATTGGCCCACAAGCCATTTGATTATATAATCATCGTCATCGTCAATGAAAGCATTATAGATCTGATTTGTGTACTTTAACTCCACTTCCTCCTGAATGCACTCTAGCCTCAACCTCAGATTGTAGTGAACATATACAAGATCATTGAGGTGCTTCTATGTCAGACAGTTCCTTTACTTACTATGGATGAGGACAAAAGTAGACCAGTTATACTCATAGAGACTTAAGGAGTCGATCTGGAAGAGGATCCAAATAGCTAATCGCTTAAGATTCTTCATAGACAAATCAAAATGAGTCCACCATTCAGCTGTAAAAATATTTTAAAAAAAATACATATAAGATAGTATCATATTAGTAACCATCTAACATTATATAATAGTTATTGTTGATATGTAATACACCTGGATTTATACTTTTTTTTACTTATAACAACTGTTGAGACTCCAAAGCTGTCAGTGCTCTTTATAAATATTTTGGTCTGTAAAAAAATCATATTGTAATATGTTAATAATTGAAGATACCAACTAACTTACATATGTTACTTAAGTTAACCTACATCTTCTAAACATAGAGCCGTGACTTCTAGATCAAGCTCCATCTTGTAAATCACATTACTTAGAGCAGACATATATTCGTTATTTATATCGATTCTAGGTAGGTGTACTAAAACTTTGCATTCAGGTAGTAAGCTGCAGATAGAGTTCATAATTATTTTAGTAAAATTATATAAGTACATGTTGTATAATTTATAATGTTCTTGCTTATCTAGTAGATGTAAGTTTCTACCCATCTGGTAGTCCGGTCATTGCTTAATGATGTCAATGTACTTTTGGGCATGTCTCAGATTTGGTTCCCTAATCTGATTCATTGCTTTCTCCATCATATGATATGAGAAGCCCATCTGGGGTACCTCTCACTGTCCATGGCCCGAAATACTTTATACAATGACTTGATTGCCTTCACTATTTTCTCGACCCACTGCTAGAATGTCTGGCTTGTTACCAAGTCCTTAATAGTGCTCCCCTCAGTGTTGGCCCTTGCAAATCTACTTTTCTGCTACTCAAGACTGACAAACTGCTATTCAAGATTGACAAACATTGACGTAAGGCTTCTTTCCTCTCCAAAAGCCTATCAAGTGTAACATACTTGGTAGCAAACATTGTCACACGTAGTCTCAAGATCTCTCCCCCTACATATATTCTCATGAGTGATAGGACCCATATATGGTTATAAATATATCTGGTGTTAGTTTAGGTTATCTTTACTGTTTACTACACCCTACAAATCTTAGCAATGTCTATTAACATGAGGTTAATACAATGTGCAGTATATGAGGTCTAAAAAATATGCGGCTGCCACTCTATCAAGATCTCCCTAGAGGCCTTATATTATAGCCCATTATTAGTGATGACCTACACGATATTCTCCTCTCCTACCTATCAATCACCTCCTCTATTAATTTGAGGAAGTACATGGTATCGTGCACCTGATAGGTAGCATCAATTGACTTGTGTAAAAAAGTCTTCGTATCAATATATGTTAAGAAGTTGATGATGCTTTGCCTGGTAGGATTGGTCCAACTATCACACATTATCGTTAGTCCATATGTGGCCCACTTGCTATTTTATGAGGCAATCTACTTATCTAGCTCTTCCTTATTGTTGTCAAGAAGCACACCATAGATGTCCTTCGGTCCTGAAGGATTTACACCAGGTCCGACAGCATGTATGTGGGAAATGACATATCTATAGTATATATTGTCTGTTGCATTCGCTGGAATGTGGCTGAAGTGGAACCAGAATCCAATAGCTCACCACATATCCTTCTTTAGCATTGTGTCAATCCTCTAATGCTTTGAATCTTTACTAGAAAAGGCATGCAGATCTAAATTATGGATGGCGGCTCCTGGTACAATCTTTCTGGAGGACTTCTTTCTGCTACCAAATGCCCCCAGCATAGATGCAATATGATCACCATCTCTGATGACGGCCTCCCTAATTGAAGAGGTTCTCCTAAACTCTAGATCTACCCTGCTGGTCGCAGAACAGAAGCCTGACTCATAGTGTGAGGGCCCAAATGGAGCCCTATACTTGGACACCTCATTCTCCTGCCACTGATCATCTAAGCTCACCTGTGTAGAGCCCTATGCCTCCTCGTCGTCTGGAGTGGACACCTTCTCTGACTCCCTAAAGTGAAGAAAGGTGGCTCTGCTACTCGACTGTCCACCTCCACCTCCTTCTTGGCATTCCTCTTCTTAGGTGCTCTAAAATTAGTGAGGTGCTTCTTCATTAGCTGTCGAACCTCTTGTGGATAGTTTTGGCACATAGATACATCGAGGTAACCATCAGCTAGGTGCTACTTCAACTTAGTTACTCCTTATTTCTTGAACTCTGTATTGCACCAATTACACTTCTAGTAGTGTTGACCAAGCGCATTTGCATATGATCCCAACTAATGTCATGCTCTGTCTTCTTTTTTGTTAGTTTTATTCTTGTAGGTTTATCAAGTACGTCAGTTTATCAATTATTTAAAAATACTAAAATTTCATTATAGTTAAAATAAATTACTTTAGAAAATATATCTGATTTATCTAATATATAGTACTAATTTTTTATATTTTTAATTTTTTGTATATTTATATTAATTTTTAAATTTAAAAATATACTTAAATACCATAAATTCAGAAAAATATAATTTTTACTTCAAAAGATACTACTAGAATAATTACTACTATTGTTTCATAATTTTTGGTATTAATTATCTATTTTTAATTATTTTTAAATTTAAAAATAATTTTTAAATATAAATATTTAAAAAATTTAATTTGAGTTTGGATCTATGTAGAACCCTACCATGAATGCTATATATATTTTTTTAGGGTCATGTGCATATATCAAAGGCTACTGATTTCGCAATTTTCAAAATTTAGGCCTTGATTGTATCAAAACTTGAATACATACACACCAAATTGAGATAGAAAGTTGCTTGTATGTCTCTAAATACACTTTTTATTTTACATTTTTTAAAAATTTTATTTTATTTATTTATTTTTTAATTAAAAAAATATTTTTTTAATTTTAAAAATTATATATAATCCAAAAATTAAAAAATTTTATGCGATTTTGTAGACCATCTATAGATCTACAGCATATCATGAAATTATGCTAAAATCAAAAGTTTTGGCATGAGTTTTCCTCATTTTGCGAATTTTGAAGTATTTTTTGGCCTAAAAAAAAGAAAATGAGATGGGGAGAGAGGAAACATACCTTATTTTGGGTTGGATCCTCATTTAATTGTATTGAATTGGTGTATTTTTGTCCACAAGAGGGAAGCGGGTGTTCTTTGGATACGTTGGGAATGCTCGAGAATTCTCCGGCCTTCCCAAACTTTCTTTAAAAGCAAAAGAAGAGACAGGGAAGGGGGACAAGTTCGGAATCGGTCCGACTCGGTGCGAACTAGATGGTTTGCACTAATTCTACACGGAATCGGCTGGTTCGGACCGAGTCTATGTAGTTCGTGACTGGTTCTGGATAGTTTGAAGCTGGTTTCGAAAAATATGGATGAACCAACTCGGTGCCCCGTCGGGTTGGCCCGATATGGGCTAAACTGGGCAGTTCGACCCAGTTAGGTAAACATTGATTTCCTTCCAAAAAAATGTGTGAGGCTTTAAAATATTTGCATTCCGACCACATAAAATATCATGGGAGGGAATGGAGCTCATGTCATTGGTATTGGAGTTAGTCCATGACATTGGAGTCACCTTCTAACAAGATCTAAGTTCCATTGAAATCTTCGACAAACATGCTAAGACCCTTCCATGTACCTTTAAGTTTTGCTTAGAACATGCTAATATAGCAAAGCGAGCATGGTCTGTACAATCTTTGATAATGACTGTTGTGGTGGAAAATAAACTTAATGATGTAATACAATTGGATTAATCCATTTCCAAACTAATATAGTGTCCCATGTAGCCGGACCAAGTCGACCTCGACTGAACCAAAAAAGTAGGACAAGCATATTAGAAGACCTCCAAGATTGTGTTATCCGACAAGAAACACCATAGCTCAGATTTCCTCAAGTTGGCATCTACTCCAAGCCAACCTGAACCTCCCTAGCTTGGTAGCCGATTTTTCCATGCATAGAAGTATGTTCCCTCCATCAAGCCGAGGATAAAGATTATCATAATAGCCTCAGCGGTTACATCGAATCTGTTGGTGGTTATGCCAGATCCTAGACAGTTATACCAATAGACTATTAAAATATAATTCGCAGGAGATTTGGGCCCCTATAGTTATAAATAAACCCAATGACCCTTTGTGAAAAGGAGCGGTTCAATCCTTCAAAAATTGAAGCATCCCTAGGACCACCTTCACTAAGCTCTCTATTCTTTTTTACTTTCTTCTTCTTCCCCATCTTCCATCAAAACAATTCTTTTTGACTTTAGTATGGAGGGTCTGGCTAAAACCAATCCGGTGAGCTCTCTAACCTTATTTGTTATCTTGCAGATCACTGGAAGCAGCTCATGTCATGGATCCAGATTTGGTAACAACAATGACAAAAGTCGAGCTTGCCTTATCATGTTTGAAGACTCCATTAGCCATCCATATTGTGGGGGACACCAAGACCCAGGAGAGAAGATGTAGAAGAAGAAGGAAACCCATGCTTCCCAAGTATCTTTGGTGAACAATTGATGTAGGTGAAAAGGAATTTTAAAGTTGCAAGTGTTCTACTGTTATAATGGCTTGCCAAATAGATTCTTAGGCTTATGCTCAAAACAGTACTTGTTTCAAGCTTTTCATATATGATAAGGCCATGTAAATGACATAAGTAGCATTAATCGAAGGTAAACCATATAACGAAGGGCATACTCAACGTTATTCCAACCATGCTAATAAATGGTAATATATAATGCTACAACAAAATCACCCCAAATATTCTCCAAGCTCCGGCAATTAGTGAAAGTCTATATGTATGAGAATTGGCCCTATTAGGCCCGACCAAGATTGAAGTCGGTAATGCCCACTGACTTCAATCTAAAAAAATCAAAAAAAATGAGGAGGGGGATTGAAATAGAGGAACTGTGTTCCCTTACCCGATCCGTTGGCAGTTGGGTGGATAAGGCCGCGGAGTTGCAATCGGTGATGGCTCTGCTATGACGACTCCACAAAGATTGTTGAACCAACATCGGTCATTTGGTCACATACAATCGGCATCAGGATCTATGGATAGGAGCAGCGACTGCCGAACTAACCCCAACCAAAACTCCTTTAAGTCCCCTTCATCATGTTTGATCACCGTCAAGCCATCTTGTCGCTTTCTTCCTCACCTTTCGTGACCATCGCGTCACCGTAGCTGAGTTCCACCACCCTCAAAACCTATCCTATTTATCTCTAAACCTGATTGTTGTATTTTCTTTCCTCTATTCTGAGCATTGCCGCCACAAAACTCTCCAAAACTCGCTGTTGTCAGCCAAAATTCGTCGCCATTGTTGTTCGTCGGTGAGCCCCATCTCCTCTTGTTTCTTTCTTGGCCAAGAAAACTGCCACTATGGTAGCTAGGGGACGCTGCCCCGTTCCTCTTTTTATTTGCTTCTTCTGTTCACCCAACTGTCCCCATCATCCCCAATCGGTGTCGCCATTGTGGCTGCTTGTCGTCGACCCCCGATGAGCTCACCAAGCCACCCCCGGACGACCACCCCCTCTTTTCCTTTCTTTTTTTTTGGTTAACCGGATAATTCATATAAACTTAGTACGAATGCATCTAACAAAATCAGAAAATAGCAAACCGTGAAGTGCCATAAGCAACTCCCTCTCCCTACTCCATAGGGTACTCTCGGAGTGGTCGGCTATATACGAAACCACCCAGTCCGCAACCCCATTCGCCTCTCTGAAGACATGCCTGGCCTATAACTCCACGCCCTCGGCCATGTCCCTAATATCACGCAACAGGGGGTGGCACCCGTGCACACTACCGATGCTCTCCGTAATCCAGCTGATCATTGTAGCTGAGTCCCCCTCAAGGAGAACTGCTCTAGAACCTAGGACACATCGGGCATGGCCCAGCCCCAGCCAAGCTGCCCTGAACTCAGCCTATGGGACCGAGACCTCAAAAATCTAGCGCCCACCAATAGCAACTACTCTCGAGCCCGAGCCTCTGATGACAAAAGTCCCACCTCCCCTCCTACCACCCTCCAAAACACATCTGCCAAAATTAACCATGAGAAAACTCGGAAGTGGGGGCTCCCAGGTGATAACCATCGTCTGAGGTACTGCAACTGCAGAGGAAGAGCCCTAGGTGCCTCAAGCTATCAAGGATCCATCTGACCGAAAGACCTGGACAATCTCGAAAGCTTGAACCCGTGTCTGCTCCATAACGAAACGAGAGGGAGGACACCTCTTACCAAAGGTTTAGGCATTTCTAGCCAACCAAATTTGATAGGCATTTATTATAGGTTGCCTCGATGGCCACCTGTTGAAAAGGAGGGGCAGAAGCTCATAGCCTGAGAGCTAACAAGAAGGAATCAGCCCCACTTCGCACATCCGGCGAGAGTGCGATGAGCCCCCAAACCCTCCTGGCACGCTCACACTAGAAAAAAGCATGATCTACTATCTCCTCAACTTGGCAGTCAGGACACTAGGTCTGGATGCCCAGCCCTGACCGCCCGGCACCGATCTCATTGGCAACCGACCCCACGCCACCTTCTAGAGGAACATGGCCACCCTCGGATGGAGGCCGAACCGCCAGACCCAGGTACAGTCCACCTCGTGGTGCTGTTCCTCGTGAATAGCATGGTAAAGGTCTTCCACTCTGGCTCTATAACTGGAAGTCACGCCCCAAACCCTCATATCAGGGCTGGTCCTCCCCGACATGGGAATAGACCGTACCCTCTCCGCAAGGTGCTCCCTAAACAGCAGGCTGACGCGGTGGGGATCCCACCCCGCCCCCTCTGGCCGAAGAAGGTCACTCACCAGAAGACCCTCCGCGGCCTTGACATTAACCGTCGTCAGTCAGAGTCCCACCGGGATTGAATCCAACCATGAGTCCTCCATCACATCCACGCTACGCCCATCACCAATCAACTATCTGGAGTGTGCCAGAATCAGGGGCACATACTTGCTGATCTCACGCCAGATGAAGGAGCATCTCTGGCTGCTCCGAACAAGCGTGCCCCTTCCTACCGGACCTTACCGGGCCATCATCATCTGACTCCAGAAGCATTGCCTCTCTAGGATCCACCTAGTCGTGCGCCGAGCAATCAAAGCCTCTCTCCTGATGCGGAGGGACTGCACCCCTAGTTTCCTTCACAGATTGGCATACAGACCGCCTCCCAAGCTAACAAATGCACCCTGTGCTAACCCGGAGTAGCCTCTCTATCCTACCCAACACGATTTTTGGAACCACTGTATTGGACATAAGGTGTATTGGTATTGAACAAAGGACTAACCTGACTAGCGTCAGCCTGCCCATCATGGATAGAGAGGTCGCTCTCCAACCCTTTAGATGCTCTTGGACACGCTGCACCATACTGCCACACTCCCCTACCTGCAATCTCCTACCAGTGACAGGGACGCCCAGGTAGCTCCACAACTCCACTTGCTCCCTCATGCCAAAGAACCCCCTAATTTTCTGCCTCACCTGCCGCTTCGTCTTTGGGCTAAAGCAAATGGTGGACTTAAGTAGGTTCACCCTTTGCCCGTGAGCCACGCAAAAGTCTTCCAGAATCCTTCTAAAGGCCCGCGCATCCCTCATCCTCACCCTAACTAAGAGGAGGCAGTCATGTGCAAAGAGAAGATGAAAAATCAGTTGGGCACCAGGGGCTAGGATGTAGGCCTCCAAGGCCTACTCTCGACATGCAGCCTAGAGGGCCCGGGACAGCACATCTGCACAAATAATAAACAAATAGGGGGACAGAGGGCATCTCTGTCGAAGCCCTACTGTGGACTGGAAGAAAGGCGAAGATGAGCCATTAACCAGGATGGAAAAGGATGGCCCCTGCGTGCATCCCATAATCCATGCTATCCAAGTCTCATGAAATCCTAGCCTCGCCAGAGCCTGCCTAAGGAAACCCCACCGCATCCGATCGTAAGCCCTTTCCATATCAAGCTTAACTGCCATATAACACTTCCCTTTCTTCTCTTCCTTCTCTTTCCTCTCTTTCTCCTTGTTTTCTTCTTATTCCTTTAGGTTCTTCTTCCAATCTTTAATTCTCTTATTTATTAATTTCTATTAAAAAAGAGAAATTCTGAGTTTCTTCGCTAGTTGTTAATTTCTCTTTTCTAGCCAAGGAGCAGATGCAATGATGATTTATACCACTAACAATAAAACCTAAACCCCTGATTGAACCCGGATTGAGACTCTCTCTCTTTTCTCTTTTCTCCCTCTTTCTCTCTCTAAGCAAGACTTAGGGATCCTAGTGTAAGCCATATCTTCCTTCTATTCGGGGTCTAAGTTGACCCTAAGGCTGGGGCCCTAAACTGTCCCAGTACCTAGGCAAGAGGCCGGCCCCCTACCAAGGTCTTTGTCAGGTTTCTTTGAAATTCGGTCATCATTGACTTTCATGGAGTCATCTAAACTATGTTTGATCTTGACTAGTTGAGTTCATCTTGTTTGGACCGACCTAGATTGGTATCGCCGCTTGGCCGACCCTATCTTTTCTTTACCTTGGTTCAGATTTGAACCCATACACTTTGCAGTGCCCCTAATTGGATTAGTTTGCCCAATTTTAACCTATTCTCAGTTATCTTGAGTTTCGAAGTTGTTGATCTTAGATTTAATAGCTTGAATAGGTGAAGCTGACTTGCCTAACTGAAGTGAAATTTAAAAACAAGAAGAGGTAAGTAACATAATACTTCAAAGTGTAGTTTCTAATCTTTAGTAAAATTATAATTAGTTTATTAAATTTAATCGTGATCTTTATTTTATATTTAATTAAACGAGTCAGGTATCTTATTATTACAGTTGTAATTATTTTAAAATATATTATTTTTATTATATTCTTGTAAGATGAAATTTAGATAATATGACCACGTAAATTATGAAATTTGTTTTATATATGTATTCTCAACATAGCTATGATCTGGCCCCGCCAATAGAGATTATTCGTCGGTCTTGTTAATTTGTAATTTGTGAAACTAGTTTCGACACTTAGCTAACGATGATTAGAATAATGATATCTATTATCTGGTACTTGGTGCACTTTGTGTTTGCTATTTGACCCATGCCATTGGGCGACATGACCAAGTCTACTATTAGGTTTAGTATCAGTTTATAAAAAAATAAAATTTGAAAGAAATGTATATATTATTCGAAATTTTATTTATTCCCAATCTAAAGCATGCTATTTGATTATTTATTTGCTTGGCATGCTCAGACCCCACTTTGATGTATTATGTTCCTTACTGGGCTGGTGTAGGACATTATTTTTTATTTTTCTATTTTTTAAATTCTGAATCATGATTGCTTAGGACTTAGAGGTGTGTGCTATCTGCTGGAGATAATTGTAATTATTTGGATTTCTAGTTTACCTTAGTTAGACTAGTTTAGTTTAGTCTGAATATTTTATTCAATTTGAATAATAATAATAATTAGTTAGCATAATTTGAATTATGTTACTTTGGGACAATTGATTCTGAGAATGATTTATTCAGATCTTGATTAAATTAATTTTTGAGAATTGAAGAATTATTATTATTACTTTGAGATTATTATGATTTGATATGTAGTCTTGCATGTTTGTATGGTTCACTCTACAGATATATAACATTTGTTACGCATTGAGTTCGGAGGGTGACAATATGCACACTAATTTTCTTATTAGAAAAAATAATGATTGCAGACATGCAGTAATGTTAATACCATAATTCGGTGAGAAAAACACTGATATGGGGTCGAAGACTGGTAACTTTGCACAGGAAAAGATTGGATTCTGGGCAGGTGAGGGGTTCGCTATATCTAAGCAAAGAAGATAGAGGAGGGGGAACAAGGAGATAGAAGTAATAAGCAAGGAATTAGATCAGTTGAGAAGAGAATGTCAGTAAGTACTTTCACATATTCCATGAAACCATGTGACCGTAGTACTGAAATAAAGTTCACTGAAATTAGAGAGCAATAAGAGACCTTCAATGTAGAAACATAGTGCTAGATCTAGATATGGGACCTCTAGGACTTTATGATGTTGATATTCATATATATATGGGACCTCTAGGACTTTATGATGTTGATATTCATATATATATATATATATATGATGAGAATCCCACAATAAATTTTGCAGCATGATAATGTTTAGAATAATTTTAAATAACTTGAACATAAATAGAGAGAAAAATCTAAAATTATAATATTGAATGGCCCGTGTCTTGCTTATAAGCTCCGGTTAGGTATTTGATTGAGGCCTAAAATCATGAAAGGTGAGCTTTTCCTTTAAATTGGTCAAGAACTGGATTAATTTAAATAGAATTACATAATGCGGCCTCGTAATTCTTTTTCTTTTAGTTTTTGTATTCATCTCAATTTCTAATAGCCTCACCATATAATTGCAAGAGATAAATATTTTTTGCACTGATCTTCGTGTTTCATTGCATATTTAATAAATAATTGTATCCAATTTTCCAAAATAAAAATATATGTGCAAATATCGAACAAAAATAAAAGTGAAGAATATTGCACTTATAAATTGTTAGAGAAATGGTAGGCAATCGCTGTAAACTAACATTTAAGCAACTTCTCGATTATTTTCCATATGATTTGGTTAACATAATTTCTCTGTATCCATTATTTCTTGCTCCCAGTCCGCTCATGTATTTTTTTCCTCCTAGATCCATTTTCTACTTCATGACTTGATTCTCTTGCAGAAAGTTTAAATAGAATATTATAGAAAAAACATACATAAAATTCATAGATTACAAAAAATGAAAACATAAATTATTTTTCCAAGGAAGATGGCTAAAAAGCCCGAGTATCATTAGATATTTTGTACAAAACCATGCAATTGTCACATATTCATGCAAATTAAGACAATTCTAAATATATGATTAGGATACAAACTATTCGGAGTCAACCCAACTTTTTTTTTTATCTCTGACATGTTCGAACACGGAGCACGGATTTGATCCTCGATTTAGCAAAGTTGAACATAAGCTGACCAAATCTAAATTTGCTTGAGAATATACAAAGGATCGATCAAACAGAAAGTATTGCTTTCCTACCATGACAACAAACAACCAATCGCATTGATACCAGCTAAGGTGATGAATCCACATGGTGATGCAAGTGGCACATCCATGAAGACCCACTTCCCTTATGCTAATGCACAATTTTTAATTTAAAACTTTCGCCAAAGAACAAGATAATAAACAAATTCTTAAGGAAGAAGTTTGGCGGGTAGGTTGAGGTCAACCCTCACCCCTTTGTCCTCTCCCTTCCCTCCCTTTGATTCTCTCCCACACCACCCATCAAAACCATCACCCCCATGGGACACACACTTTTAAAGCATTACTCAATAATCCTTCTTTCCATTGCTCCACACCTCCTCCTTACTTAGCCTAATGCCTCTTAACCTAATAATTACCCAATTATAACCAATGTTTTTTTTTTGGTACCAGCTCGTGTATGAGTGCAGCCAGACAAATCTACTGTTCTAGAGTACCAAACAACGAAGGAGGTAATCGAGTCTGCAGCCCTATTTGTCTTCTGAAAAATATAAATAAGGTTATTAAAAAAAAAAAAAAAAAGTGAGGTGGGCGTGGATCATTTAGGAATAGGTTAAGTAGAGGGTTCATGAGGGGCAACGTAGTTGGGGGCGGACGTTATCCGCACGCCTTATGGCCACCTTTCCATCCAACCACCATCTCGTCGGTGGCTGCCGCCCAAGCCTTCTCTCCTCTGTTTCTCGTCACCCGACCTATGAGCCAATAAAATCCAACCCCACCCCTGAATTCCCGAAATGCCCCCCCCCGAGAAAGTTTTATTTTCCGGATCTGTCCCTCCTTCGATCCCTCCGTTCCTTCCTCGGAATTCCGTTCTGCCCGTCCTCCGAACCTTCCGCCGCTGTAGATGCTGAAATTAGTAGAAGGCGAAGCGAAGCAATTCAGTTATTCGAATCAGAGGACGTTTTTTCCCCTCATTTTTTAGGTTAAAATCGATTTTTCTGGGGGGTCCGGAGCTGGTTTCCATGAAAATTTCATCTGTTCATGGCTTGTAGGGTTTATCCGATGAACAATTCGTTTTTCTTCTAGAAAATGGGGGTTTTCCGGGGGAAATTTTGGATATTTACATCAAAAAAGGGATTGTTCTCTAAACGGAAAACAAACTCGCGATGGAACTGCAGCTTTTAATTGATTTATAAGGTTTACGCGATGAAAATTCGTTGTTTTCCCTAGAAAAATGGCGTTTTTCCAGGGAACTTTCGAATATTTACATCACAAGGGGGATTTTTGCTAGAAGAAAATTAAAAACTCCAGCTTTTATTCGATTTTTAGTGTTTATCCTCCGATAAATTTAAGTAATTTTTCCTGGTAATTGCATTAAGAAAGGATTGTTTTAATAAAAACGGGGGAAATTTAGATCGGAATTCTAGTTTTGGGAGGAATCAGAGACCCTGGAAAGACGAGAAAACCGTTTCCTTGGAATCGGGGATCTCCTCGCTCCCGTCCCGGATCTCCCGAAAGGTCGCCTGGGGCATTCTGGGAATTCCAAATTTGGTTCCTTTAAAGGAAGCCCGAAATTTACGTAGACTTTTCCGCAATTCTCCCTAACTTCCGGGGGCATTCTCGGAATCCAACCCGAGAGTAGAGAAAAACACAAAAACATACGTTCCCCCTTCACTTCAACCCCACCAGCCACAAGCACAAGAGCGCAGAACCGAGAAGAGAAACCAAAAAATAAAAAAAAAAGAGAGGAAAAAAGTAGGGAGAGAAAGGTGGTAGATGAGAGAGCCTCGCTCTCGTCACCTTCGCCAACTTCATCTCCGCCTTCCGGTTATTCCCCTGTGAGCCCACCAACCTCCGCCCGCCTTCCCCGAATCCCCCTGATCCTTCCCTCCCTCAGCGCCGTCGTGGTACGAACTTGCCTTTTTTTTTTGGTGTTTGTTTGCTGGTCCTGGGGTGGTTTTCCTTCTGTCGTTTTGATGTGTTCGCCGCTTACCATATTTGTGTTTTATGTTGTGTTTCGGTAAGGAGTGGGGTTTTGGATGTTGGGTTTTGATGGGCTTGCCGCCATTGGGAGCTTGGTTTTTCAGCAGTCCTGGGTGTTGGATTTTTGGTGGGGTTCTGGGCCTTGGCAGGAGGAGGATGATGGCTGGAGAGTTCAGCATCGCCAAGTTTTGCGGGGTCGTGGATTGGTGGTGGGGGGTTTGTTGGTGGGGTGGTTCGTGATGAGAAAAAGGTTCGGGGATTCGATTTGTTGAGGTGTTTTCCTTTGTGGTTTGAGTTTTGTCGTGCAAATTTTGCGTTGTGGACATGGTTTTCTGGGGTTTTGCGTTTGATTGGTGGAGCTCAGGGGCTCGCCATCCTGTTTTGTTTTGTCTGAAGGGGTTCGTTCTTTTGTTGATTGTGTGAGTGTGGAGTTGTTTCTTTCAAGTGCATCCTGTGAGTGTGGTTTTGGTTGGCTGAAGTCTGGTTATGCATGATTAAAGTTGGGGTCGTGAATGAGTTGGATTTGGCTGTTGGCATGAATATCGAGATGCTTAGGGAGCCAGATGTGGTCGTCATTGTTGCTGAAAAATTGTGTTGGAAAGCTGATTCAGTTTCATTTCCTCAGAGCTTGTGTAAGATATATTATTTGTATTTTGAGAAAATAACTGGGAATCTGGATACACTGATACAAATTTAAATAATAAATGGTTTTGACAAGGTTTTCCGTGTGTTTTTTTTCTCTGTTTCCAGATGTGCTTCTTATGTCAGTTAGAAATTTGTGATATCAAAATCTGTACAGCAATTTCCATTCTGTTAGCAGCTTCCATAGTGCTCCTTTGATTGAATTCTTTTTCTTTTCTGTCTAATTGTCTGTTTTGTTTATTTCTTTGTTTAATTTGATAGGCAATTCCCCATGGGGTTAGGGTGTGCCCATGGTGCCTTCATGCTAATGTGGCTTGTCTCCATGTCATCTAATTGTAATGTGGTGCTTAAATTTAATCCCCAGTGCACTTATGCAATACTGTGAAATCCTGATCCATTAATCCATATGTTTTGGTGGTATGAAGAAAGTGACATGTCATGCCGATTAGGACTCTGTTGGCGATAGATTTTCTAGGCATATGTAATTTATTGGCCATGACAGCCTTCTTACCACAGCATGCTTCTTTTGAGTATTTTCGCATTTCATATCTGATTAACATTTTGTAGTCCGTAAGATCCTTCCTTTCCATTCGCGGTTTCAACTGACCTCACAGGTTCATTCCGTATTTATCTCTTTGTTTGTTTCAGTATCTTATGTTGTTTGTGTTTTTGCTTGTTTTGTATCTTTTTTTTTGTTTTTTCTTTTATTTTTTAAAATTCGGGGCAGGCCTTGGTATAATGGTAAGGTTGCTTTACTGTAGCCTTGGTGTCATGGGATCTAAACACGGAAATAGTTTTTCTGCATGCGGGGGTAAGGTTGCGTACATCTAACTCTCCCTAGAGCTTATAGTAGTGAGGGCCTCATGCACTGGGGCATCCTTTCTTTTATGTTTTTAAATTTCACCTTCTTCCCCTTATCATAGCACATATTGTACTCTTTAATGACTAGTAATAGAAATATAACTTGTTCAAACAACTTAAACTAGAACTCCTAATCCAGTTATATTATACTCAGACCATATGAACAATAATCTTTCTTGCCCAAGTGTATAACAATGGGACTTTTTTGTTTAAGTGTAACAGGGTCCTTGGATGCATTATTCAAGTTTTTTTGGAAGTTAAATAAACTTCTAAAGTAATCCTGCTTGCTTTTTTTGAACTTTGACATTGTGTGTTAGTAATCAAATAATTCATTTATCAATTGGTTAACAATTGGATGTTCGGATGCTTCAAATTTGACCTTTTATGTGATACGTTGTGAACAACTTTCTCTGTTTATCAGTCACAATTGTTCTGCAGCTAGCACTGGGATTGATGGATATGGTCTCTTGATTGTGTACTGCATTATTTTATACATTTGCAAATCTCACTGGTGAGATAATACCTTACCTATAGGCATCTTTAGGACTTCAAGGTTAATTGATGGACTGACAATTAGCTCATGATCGTGTTCATCAATGAAATTATCCTCCATCTTTTCTTAGAAGATTAACTAATCGAGTTTCATCTCACTTGTGCCTTCTTATTATGACTATTAACCTTAATGTTCAATGAAAGAAACTTACTTTCCTATGGTCTTTGTCTGCAAGCCCTGGGGCACCACCAGCTTTGGCCTCATGATCTTGGATTTTAAATTCACCATCATGGATCTTTGTGATTTACATTTTTTTAAAATTCTAATATGTGGATAAGCATCAGTCTCAGTCCATCCTTCTTTTAAAATGATAAATCTGTCAAGTCTTGCAATTTTTATTCATTCTTTGACTATGGTAATAGAGATTCTTCCTTTATTGTTAAGAAAGATCCTCTTGCTCCCATATCATATTAATAAAGTTGAGTTGCAGTTGATGATGGACTGAAGATGATATAATCCTTTGTGTATCTCTTAGTTACAAGGTTTCTATTTTTTCTCATTTTCATTTGAAAATTGTATTTTGTTTAGTTGATATAAAATGTCTACAAGTTTCTAGACCCTTGTCATCCCTAGTTTTATTATAATTTATACAGTTCATATCAACATGTGTACAACATTTTTTTGGGGTTTTATTTTGAATTTGACTTTATTCATCCATTGCAAGTTGAATGAAAGCTGCAGCCTCACTAGTATTGCCACAACTACTACTTGCTCTTGAAATCGGTTATTTGACATCCTGAATACTCTCAGTGAATTTTCAGTACATATTTCTACCTCTGTTCTTCACACACTCTCTCTCTGTCTGTCTCTTTCTGTCTATTGTCTCTGTGTGTGCATGCACATGTATACATGCAGTCTTTCTGTCTATCTCTCACTTAAATTAATTGCCAAAGCAAAGGTTTGTTTTCCATCATCCTTCTCCTATAATTGCATACTCAATTAAATTGAGTTAATCAACTTAAATATTGTAATTTACACTTCATTACCTTCCCTTATAATTTGATAGGAAGGCTTGTAAATTCAGAATACTAAGGAATTTTTGTATGTCACATTTTTTTTCCATGGTTGCGCTATACTTCTCGCCAATTCACAGGACATCCATGCTATGTGTGAGATCATTGAATAATCTAAACAACCAAGTACATGAAGTTACTGTCATGCATTTCTAGAATAATAATTCATTGGGAAAAACTAAGGATTTCTGTGAATTATTAAGGGATCACACTTCGCTCCAATAGAAATTCTATGCAAGTTTTTAAATATCCTAAGGCACGGCCGTCGCAGTCTTCCCATGGAATAGGAAGCTCCAGGTCCTAATACTCGAGATAATGAATTTCCCACCCCATCTTGGTCCATTTTCCCACTCATCCATTCCCAACACTCGAGGACGGTGTCCTGCTGGTATTTAAAAACTTGATTCTATGATTGTTGCTGTACACTGGCTGATTACTATTCAGATTCATTACATAGTTCAAGTTTGCCTGTCTATATCATAACTTGTATAGTTGTTAATGCTGCTATCATCAGTATTCCTTATGTTATATCATAAATTTCTGCTAATTTTTGAATAATTCTCTCATGTTGAATCGTTTTTAATTTTGCATTAGGAGATTGCAGCCATGGTTAGCATAAGGAGACGGAGATATCTGGGCCTCTGCACAGGTATGCTAATTATGCTTTAACATTTTAAGCAAGTTTTAAACTATGGATAATGAAAATGACATTGTATTAATTTATTTTCCCTTGTCCAGGTGTGATGACTTATATTTTTCATTTCATGAATGTTCATTTTTAGAGTGCTTAGTGAATACTGTTGGTATTCTAAAGATTGCTGTGAAATGGAAAATAAATAAATTGTTATAAAAGTTCAATTACCTTTCATTTTGGATTTCTTTGAAATCTGAAAATTCCACATTTTTGAGCTTGGTAATTAATTAACTTTTCATAATAAGTGGCCAGAAAAAAGTCCAACAGTTAAATAAGGACCTTCTTTTTACCCTTGATATGAATTTTATAGCCTAATGTCATGTCTAATCCTTATTTCTTTCTGGAATGCTTTAGGGGGGTGGTCTGTGAAGACATTCCTAGGCCATTCTTACTTTTGATTACATGGATTTATATTTAACTTTTTTTTTTGCTTTTTTTTCTAGAAATCATGTTCTCATTCCCGTACTTCAATGAACTTATTTCCATTGGACATGTCAATATAATCAAAATTTCAATATATCATTTCAGGGAAAAGCTCCATTCCTGTTGAGCTTCCCAAGCCTGCTGCCATTGGGAACACTGTGGAAAATTCTAATCAGAATGTGAAGCCATTCAGTGTGCATCCTATGCCTTCAGATAATTTAAGCCTTCAAATGCCGGTAAAGATGGCTTTTTATCATCCTAAGCTCATTTTTTCCAAATTATGTTGGTTTTCGTACCTGTTTTTTTGATTTTTGTGTTTTTTTCTAAATAGCTTACCTTTAAGAGGATAAATAACTTACTCAGGAATACGTATTTTTCTGGGTAAGTATTTTTTGGGCAACAGAAAAATAATTTACTCATATTTTTTTATGCATTAGAAAATGGCTTCAGAAGTTGTTACCCATATTCTTTTGTATTAGTACTTTTCTAGGTAAGTTGCTAAGATCTATTTATATTTTCCATAATACCCTTTATTATATAAATATAATTATATATTATATTATATTATTATATATATATATTATAATATATAATATAATATAGTATATAATATTACTGTATATTATATTCTATTATAATAATACATTATATTACAATAATATATTATCATATATCATAATAGTAATATGCTACATTATAATAAAATATAATATAAATATTTATTATAATAACAATGATATATTATATTATAATTATAAATTATATTGTAATGATATAATAACATATTTTATTAGAATAATAATATAGTATATGATATTATGTAATATTATATTGTAATCGTATAATATATTCTAATATTATAATAATGTAATTTGTTAAATGAGAATATAATATATTATTACAATATTATAGTATATGATATTATATATCATAATATATTATTTATGATTATATTATATTATATTATATAGTACTATATTATATTATAATAATATGTATTATACCATTATTATTATATTATTCTTATAAGGTTAGGAGTATTTTAGGAATGAAATAAAAAGGTTATTTTTCGGCTGATGAGAAAATAACTTACCCACCTAGAGAAGTATGAGACATGGATAAGTTGGTCAATGGAAAAGTTGACCAACTTTCCAAGATATTTACCCACCAAGGAATGGGCCCCTAATGTGAATCGTGTTTAAATATCTTGCTGATTAAGTTGTAGAAAATCTAAATTCATTGTAATCATTTCATGTTTGTATTTGGAGTACTAAAAGATGTTCACTCATCTTCCTTGGTATGATTTCATAATTCTGGGTGTAAGAAATTGGAGGAATCTTGAGACCTTTCTTAACAAGCTTGTTAGTTAGACTGTTTGTCATCTAATTCACTTGCAGGTATCTTAAATATCTTCTTCCTAACTCGTTTTGCTCTCTTAACTCGTTTTGCGAACATGTCCTCATTTTTGTTCAGGCCTCTCATGTTCTGATCTGTCCTCACTTCCAACAATATGTTCATGAATTAAGCTTGTCCTAGCACTGCCCTTTCTAACCAAAGAAATCTCAGTGTCATTTAGTGGCATTGGTGCACTCTGTAGTCTAGAGGCATGTTCTGGTTTGCTTCATCAAACTGATTTATTAATCTGTTGATACATCCTTGTCAGTCTCTTTTTTATGGAATAGAACCAAGCTAACTTAAAACTTGTTCGGGAAGATTTTTGAATAATTTTGACCTACAGTTGTAACTATATTTTGCAATAACTGCTGTTTTTGATGACTTCAAACACTAAACATAAAGTTATTTGGTAAGGGCCTGCTTGGTATTGCTTTCATTTTCTGTTATTGGTTTCAAAAACTTGGTATTGCTTTCATTTTCTGTTCTTACTTTCAAAAACCGAAGAAGAAAATATACTGGATCACACCTCTGTATGATGAAATCTTTTGGATTTCCAAATTGTTTTTTTTTGGAAATCTTCATAGTATATGGAAGAAAATTTGCTTTCATAGTGAGAGACAATAAAAACAAGGAATAACAGAAGTTGTGCAACTGCTTTCACATTAATCCTCACCATGTGGGATTTGGCTATTTTGTAAAGAAATAAAAACACAAAAACAGCAACGGTGCCAAACAGGCCTTAAGATAAACATTAAGTTGGCATATTAGTGCTCTTTGTTAAGTATATCATGATATCTTCTTCCCATCTCATGGCCTGTGGTGATAAAGCAATAGGAATTATTGATTGATATACCACAGCATGGAAACTGCATCAAGCAATTGTCTGTAGGATGACATGTACTTATGTCTATGTTCTCTATGCCATACTGGTTACTGGTGCTATGTTTTTTCTGCAATCATGCCAACTGTTTAAGCTACTGTTTCTAATACTGTCTGTAATTTTAGTGCAATGTCAACTGCTTATTGGACGATACTTTTGTCTAACCTTCTACTTTATTGATGATTCTCCTATACTGAAACCTGATCCATCAGTTGATGTTATTGACAGGTTAATGTTTCTGAAGCATTACCTGGATCTTCAAATGCATCTGGTTCAAGCTCATCCAAGGAAGAGGTAAATCATTATTATCCAGGTTAGTTCTTTCAACTCAAACCTGATATTTTAAGGCCCGAAAGGGTTCTTTAGATATTTTTTGGAAACAGTTGATGTATTTATTCCTTGTGTTATACTGGGTACTCACTACTTTCTGCATGTTCTTGGAAATTTGAAATTTAAGTTTTGATATTGTCAAGACAAGCATATAATAAATAAGTTGCAATTTTCTTCCATTCAGTGATAATTTATTGGCAATAAATTATTTGTGTTGCTGAAAATTGGACCCAGGGGTGACCGTGAGCCGAGGAGGAGGAGCTTCGGCTGTGATGCAGTGGCAGGCGGCTGTCTCTGGTGGACCTGCAAGAAACCTTTGGCCGGGGTTCTGGCGAAGGCGCTTCGATGTTTAAGTCAGAGAGGGATTTGGAGATATTTAATGGAGATAATTGAGAGATGTTCTTTGGCCAGGGGAGAAGATCCTCCCTCTTAGGGCTTCCCCCCCTCTTTTTATAGGAGGGGGTGTAGTGGTTACCTGCAATCGGGTGTGATTGTGCGAATAAATGAGTTACCGTAAATGGCCCGAGATTTTGGACTAGCTGGCGATCGGTTGAGATTGTGTGAATTCAAATGTTAACAGCTGTTGAGGTGGAGATTGCGGGATTTGATTCCGGATAAGGAGGACTTGAGGATTCCTTCATGTGGGCGTTACGATGTAGGGGTTGGCTTGATTTTCGGTGGAGTGGGAGTCGGTTTCTCCCTTTAATTGGATTTTTTTCGACCTTAAGGTCAATCGAGCTTTAGCTCAGCCGAGAATATGCCTGCCGAGGTAGCGAGTGCTATGTTTGTTCATGCCGAGGTCGTGAGCGCTGAGGTCGGCCGCACTGAGGTCGTAACTGCCGGGAGCATGCTTGTCGTCGTCATGCTTGCCACGAGGTTTTGGTGCTTTGACCATATGCTCATCGACTTTTTCCCCCAACACTACCCTCCGACTTTCGAGTTCGAGCCGTCTCCGAGCTCGGGCGAAGGAAGTAGCCATTTCCGTCATGTTGACTTTAAATTATTTTGTTGTTTCGAAAGGAGGAAAAATGCGCTTTTTGAGGCGTTTTTAATGAGAACACGAGGCGGCAGATTTTTGCTTGTCGAGGTGATTTTGAGCTACGGATTCATGATGAGACTCCAGTATTCAAAGAGACGGCCGCTTCGATTCTGCTTTTAAAGCGACGATCTACGTTAATACGCTGGTTCGGTTTCTGAGGGCGACACGTGGCGTGATCTAGACGGAAGGCGCGGCCTGCTCTCGTCGATCCGGTCCGTCGGAGGAGTCTATATAAGGTCCAAGCCAGCCATAAGAACCTTTATTTGGCCGTCGTAGCCTTTGTCTTCTTCTTCTTTCATTTTCTCCTTTCCCCGATTGTTATTTGGTCTTCCTTGGAGGTGCTTGGGGGTGTTTATTGGCGACTTCTCTTGGTTTTTCATTTCTGACCGTCAGCCTTTCCAGCGAGGACCACGGTAGGTCTTCTCACTTTCGCTCGGAGGCCTACTTTTCTTTCTTCTTTGCTTCTCCATTCTTCTTCTTTTCTTCTTTTTTATACTGTGAGCAAGACAATGTCAGGCGGCTTTTCTCCCTCTGCTGGGGCTTCTTTTCGTGGGATGGAGCTCGGGCCAGAGGTGAGCCATGATCTGGATGAGGTTGGGCCGAACCTGACCAAAGAAGAATTGGGCATGATTCGAACCCAATTTTTCTTCCCACGCGAGTTCGCCTTTGAGCTCGCGGGGCCGTGGGATCGTGTTACTAGGCCCCCTTCAGGTCGGGTCGGAGTGTACGTGGAAACACTTCGGGCCAGCTTGAGATGCCCCCCTGCACAGGTTCATGAATGAGCTCCTGGAGAGGTATCGCCTTGTCCCAGCGCAGCTCGCTCCGAACTCGTGGAGGATAATCATGGGCTTCCTGTCCCTTTACTTTGCTCACGGGATACCGACCTCGGTAAACGTCTTCCACGGATGTTACATGTTGAAATCTAACCTCGCGGATAGAGGATTGCTGTACTTTGCCCTTCGGGGAGGTAGGCCGTTGTTCCGAGGTGCTCCTACCTCCATCCATGGATGGAAGGAAAAGTTTTTCTTTCTCTCCTCCGAGTGTCAGTGGGGGTTCAACCCGACGTAGGGCCTGCCGATACTTAAGGTCAATAATAAGGCCCTTGAACTAACCGTGAGCGAGTAGAAAGTCTTTGCGGCTCTTCGCGGTCCTAAGGGGATATCCTTTTGAGCGACCTCTTGAGCGAGGTGGTCCTGATAAACGTTGGCCTGAGTTCGGCGCGCCCTGGGGGTAAGGGCGGTTGCATTGTTCCTCCCTTCATTCTATTGTTCTTCATTTTATTTTTTCTATTTTTCTTCCTTTCTTTATTTTTAGGGTTGGTCTGACACTTGAGTTTCTTTCTTCATTTTTCAGAGAAAGAGAGTGGCCGAGGCTGGCGGAGCTCGTTCTTTGTCTAGGAAGAGGCCTAGGCCGACCTCGACTTCTTCCCCTGTCGAGGTCGAGGACCTTGAGGCAGAAACTCCTCAGCTCGTTCGGAAGAGCAGTCAGAAGAGGATTGGGGAGCCTAGGTCAGAAGAGGCTCCCCCTGCCAAGCGCGCAGCTTCTGCCGAGGCTACAGAAGGATCAGC
Source organism: Phoenix dactylifera (assembly GCF_009389715.1). Classification (NCBI taxonomy): domain Eukaryota; kingdom Viridiplantae; phylum Streptophyta; class Magnoliopsida; order Arecales; family Arecaceae; genus Phoenix; species Phoenix dactylifera. Next base: position 425,857 of record NW_024067718.1, on the reverse strand, counting down.
GGCCGGTGCCTGCCCGACCTCGGGTCCTCCAAAAGCTCGTAGGTCATCTGTCTGCGGCACTCAGGACCCGAACCGGACAGCGGTCTCGGGGTCCCAAGTCCTTCGCATGCTCCGCCGCTGAGCTCTTCAAGGCTCGATCTTTTGAGCTCTGCAGGGGTCGATGATCGCCCTGAGAGGAGGCTCTACTGCCCTGAGTGGTTAGTTTTCGAGGACAACTCGGCTCTCCGCAACAACGAAGTTGCTCGTGAGGTCGTCCGCTGCGCGTTGCTCCCAGTCAACCGAGCCGAGCTCGAAGTCGGTGAGATCGGCGATTTCATCGACCAGGCCTACTGCTCCGTCGTTCGAGTAAGTCTTTCTCGTGCTTTTATTTTCATGTTCTTTTAAGTTTTTGACTTTGGCCAACTATCGCTTTTCTTCGTTGCAGCACCTCCACGTGATCGATATGTTAGCCTCTGCATCGGTTAACTATCAGGATCAGGCTTGGAAGAGTCAAAAGGAGCAGGAGCTCGCCGAGAAGCTCGCCGAAGCCGAGGCCAAGCGAATGGAGGCCACTGCGAGGATGGACGCTGCCGTGGCCGAGCTTAGGTCCAAGGCTGAGCACCTTGATGAGGAGGCCTCACATGCTCTGACTAGGTCGGAGCTCCGTGGCTCTGAGGCATGTTTGGCCGACGCCCGTTCTGAGCTCGCAGGCCAAAAGTACGAGGCGGGGGTCCTCCGGCTGAAGATTGTGCAACTTGAAGCTTGAGAGAGGAAGGCACTAGAGCACGCTCGGAACGCGGTGCAGATCTTCCGCAAGTCGGCCCAGTACCGGGAAGAGTTGGAGGAGGAGGCGGTCGATGGGCTCATCCGCGGCTTTGAGGATTTTCGGGCTTAGGTGCGGAGGATTTGCCTTAAGCTCGCTTCAGCAACCTTCGACCTCGGTTGGGGTCCACTGAAGATGAGGATGTTTCGAACAGCCTTGCCCCTGTGCCCGTCGAGCCCGAGTCCGAGGTAGTTCCCGGGCAGCCAGTGAAATTTTACCTGAGGCTGCCACAGTGAACGCTCCCGAGGCTGCTCCAGCAGAGGATCTCGAGGCGGTTCTTGCGGAAGAACCCGAGGCCGGTGTCGAGATCATCGCCACCCCGGAGATATCTTAGGGCTTAGCTTTTCCTTTCTTTTCTTTTTGTAAACGAGGTCAGTCACTGAAGCCATTGTGCGGCTAAGTGGGTTGGCTTCAGAGCCAATATTTTGTACTCAGCCTTCCAGCTTTTTATCAATAAAACTTCAGTGTTCTTCAATTTTGTTGTGTCTTTCAACTTGTTAATGTTTGCGCTTTCAACGCACCTTTGTCTTTGACTGTTTGAGTAGGACTTTGCACATCATTCACTTTCGAACTTAATTCCGGCGCTCTTGTAGAATTTTGCTAAGTCTTTGGGCTTGGATCTAGCTGTAGTGCGGTCCGAGGTCGACTTGTTATTCGGCTGTTAGGATCGTGAGCTTTTACAGGTTTGGGTGCTCTTCGATCCATAGCATCTGCCTTAGATGTCTCGGACTATAGCTTCGATTTTCGTTCGATAGTATCCGAGGTCGAGGGAGCCTTAGCCCGCGGCCGACACAGCGGGACGTTTCGAGCTTGGTCGGGACGTCATTAGATAGGACTCGAGGTCGAGGGAGACTTGGCTCGCGGTCGACACAGCGGGGCGTCCCGAGCTTGGTCAGGATGTCATTAGATAGGACCCAAGGTCGAGGGAGACTTTGCTCGCGGTCAATGCAACGGGGCGTCTCGAGCTTGGTCGGGATATCATTAGATAGAACTCGAGATCGAGGAAGACTTGGCTCGCGGTCGACACAGCGGGGCGTCCCGAGCATAGTCGGGGCATCATTAGGTCTCTCCTAAGGACTCGAGACATTTCAGGAACATCCTGAGGTTCACAAGCAGATCATCATTAGAGGAAGCTTTGAATAGTTAGGAGAAATCTCTGAAAAATACCTTATTAGCTGGATTTTCAAACATTGGAGACCCTTAGAAGGGCTTCATTGATAATACATCCAGAGGTTCTCGGAGTGCCAACTTCGGAGAATGAGGGTTCCATCAAGGGACTCAAACTTGTATGCTCCAGGCCGTTGGACCCGAGCGACTCGATACAGTCCTTCCTAGTTCGAGGCAAGCTTCCCTTGCTCAGATCGAGAAGCTTCAGCTTTCCTCAGGACGAGATCTCCTGCTTTGAAGAGCTTGACTTTCATCTTAGAATTGTAATATTGTGCCTCTTTCTATTGGTACCTAGCCATGCGGATTTGAGCGGCTTCCCTTGTCTCTTCAAGAAAATTTAAATTGCTTCTGAGTCGTGACGAATTGGAGGCCGCATCGTAGTTCTCCACTCTTGGCGACGGGAGCCCGATCTCCAAAGGGATGACTGTTTCCGTTCCATAAGCCAGGTTGAAGGGAGTTTCGCCGGTAGGGATTCGGAATGTAGTTCTGTAGGCCCATGGTACATTGTAGAGATCTTCGACCCATTGCCCTTTGGACTTGTCGAGCCTGGCTTTTAGCTCTTGAAGAATTGTCCGATTTGTCACCTCCGTCTCTCCATTAGTCTGAGGATGAGCGACCGACGTGAAGTGATGGTCGATGCTCCTTCGTCACGCCGGTTCTATACAAACCGATTGAGTATCCCACGATAGATGAGCGCTTCAATCTCGTCTTGGAGTCGGAAGCACTCCTCTGTGTCGTGGCCGTGATCTCGGTGGAAGCGGCAGTACTTTCTAGAGCGTTGTCGAGCTTCCGACTCTCGCATTGGTGGTGGAGCTCGGAGATAGCCTCGGCCTTCTATCTCCATGAGAATCTCGGACCGAGTAGCAGTGAGGGGAGTATAATTTTCGTACCTCCCTGATGTGTTCTCTGTCGAGGCGGTGATCTCGGTCGGGGCCGTGGTCTCGGGCGAGGTGGACTTCTCAATCGAGGCAAGTTCTTCTCGCGGCGAGGTGATCGACTTCCTGGGTGGCCGCGCTGTCGCGACGCCTTTTCTGCCCCTTCGAGAGTCGTTAGGCGGCGTCTCGCCGAGAGGCCATGGCCTCTTCAGCCTTTGCATATTTCCGAGCTCGGGCCAGCATCTCCGTGCAGTCGGCAGAAAAATTCTTCTCGATGGAGAAGAGAAACCTGTAGGACTGAGCTCCTATTTTTAAAGCTGACACGACAATCGATTGATCAAGCTCGCGGACTTTCCAAGTAGCGGCGGTGAAGCGGTCGATGTAGTCTTTCAGGGATTCTTCTTCCTTCTGCTTGATGTCGAGACGAGAATCCGACGTTCGCCGCTAGGGCCGACTGGCTGGCCGCAAACTGCCTGCCGAGCTGCTCGAAGGAGAGCACGGTGCTCGGCTTTAGCCTGGAGAACCAAACCTGGGTCGTTCCTCAGAGGGTTGCGGAAAAAGTCTTGCACGGCAGAGCCTCCGAGGATCCTTGCAGTGGCATAAGGGCTCTGTAACACTTCAGATGATCCAGGAGATCGGTGGTTCCGTTGTAGGATTCTATCTGGAGCATCTTGAATCTTGAATCTTGATGAAATCGGGGTTGCCCTTGTGCCTGATTCTTTGATCCCGAAGCGCCTCGATTTGCCGCTTGAGTTCTTTGACCTTCTTGTCGAGTTCTCCGCCTTGGAAAGTCGCCATGGTGGTCCGTTTTGGTACCGACTGACCTGGGGTCGATTCGGCTTTCGAAGGCTGCGGCCTTCTATCCTGGTGGCTCCTTAAGGGCTCTCTCCGGGGAGACATTCGGATAGAACCTGGTGACGGCGCCGTTCTCCATTGTTGATCTTTGCACAGACCCATCTGGAAGAAGTGCCGATCGAACGTGAACCCGTGGAGGCAGCACAGGAGGGGCTTCCACTTGTTGCAGGCCTTGGACTGCTGTTGCTAGTGCTTGGACTTGCTACACTAGCATGTTAAATTGCTCAGGTTGGATCTGCGGAACTTGATCTGCTGGAGGCCTCGGTGGGGGTTCTGGACTGAGCGGCCAGGACTTGGTGCATGATGCCGGGAGGCATTAGAGGCTCCTCGGCTCCTTAGTTTCATGATCACGACTCGGTCCCTTCCTCTAGTGCCAACTGTTGCTGGAAATTGGATCCGGGGGTGACCGCGAGCCGAGAAAGAGGAGCTTCGGCTGTGATGTAGTGGCGGACGGCTATCTCCGGCAGACCTGCAAAAAGCCTTTGGTCGGGGGTTCCGGCGAAAGCCCTCCGATGTTTAAGTCAGAGAGAAATTTGGAGATATTTTAATGGAGATAATCGAGAGATGTTCTTTGGCCAGGGGAGAAGATCCTCCTCCTTAGGGCTTTCCCCCTCTGTTTATAGGAGGGGGTGTAGTGGTTACCTGCAATCGGGTGTGGTTGTGCGAATAAATGAGTTATCGTAAATGGCCCGAGATTTCGGGCTAGCTGGCGATCGGTTGAGATTGCGTGAATTCAAATGTTGACAGCCGTTGAGGCGGAGATTGCGGGATTTGATCCCGAATAAGGAGGACTTGAGGACTCTTTCATGTGGGCGTTACGATGTAGGGGTCGGCTTGATTTTCGGTGGAGTGGGAGTCGGTTTCTCCCTTTGACTGGGTCTTTCTCGATCTTGAGGTCAATCGAGCTTTAGCTCAGTCGAGAATATGCCTGCCGAGGTTGTGCCTTCCAAGGACAGGCCTGCCGAGGTAGCAAGCGCTGGGGTTGTTCATGCTGAGGTCGGGCGCGCTGAGGTCGGTCGCACTGAGGTCGGTCGCACTGAGGTCGTAACTGCCGGGAGCATGCTTGTCGTCGTCACGCTCGCCACCGGGTTTCGGTGCCTTGACTATGTGCTCCGGGTGATCTACTTTCCCCCCAAACAATTTGTATACTAGGAAAAATGAACATATTCATGATGGGTTTTTCATGTAGGTTTTCAGATTACTCAGGATGACCACCATTGGCCTTGATAGCACTGTTTGGTTAAAATACCAATAGAAAAGAAAGCTCCACATTGGAGAAAATATGGAATGTTAGTTACATTTAACCTCAATGAGCTCATGCTTAGGGCTGGAATACCAATATAGCAATTTATTCTATTGGGCCCTATAAGGTTAACTTGGATCAATTAGATTCTTATATTCCTAACCTACTTTGCTCTTGAGCAAGTTTTGCAATACTTGTGTGTATAGCCCTGGACTGGGCCTGCTGTACTATACTGATACCGAATTGATACATCGTACGAGGGTGTGTCGAGTGTCGATATAGACTCTTATACAAGGCATGTTGACACTGTATAGATATGTAATTAGTATGGGATCCAATACCGAGATTGTGAACCTTATTCCTAAGTATATTACTCTACCTTGTAGGTTGAATAATTTACTCTGGCTCAAAAGGAGAGTGGTGCTGTCTACTTTTAAAATGCCTACTTTGCCCCTAGGATAAAGTTGGTTCTTGTAAGGCATTTAACAAAATATCTGGAGTAGGTGATTAAAGAGGTTATATTCCATCTTGACCCAGTCTTTTCCTTGAGGTAAACATAATCTTGGAGAAACAGAACACGAACATATTTACTGCCTTCAGGAACTCAATAAGCTGGTGTGTAACTGTTGAAATAAAAAGAAACGGAAAAAGGACATTCCTTAAGGAACATTTCATCAATAGGATTTCTTGTTTGTGGATGGTAAAATACATGATAGTCCTACATTTGTTTTTTGACTTCTGCATTTTCACTGTATCCTTGATATTTGACATTCTTCTCTTTCTGCAATATTTGCTTGTGCTAGACTGATGAAGAGAAGGAACAAGAAGGGAACACTAACATTAGTTCATTTTGTCGGTTTGAATTGACTAGGGCACACAATTGTTTTGAAGATACAAATTATTCTTAACCCCTTCTTATAGTTCATTTAGTAATGAATTTGTCGATCTGTAGCTTTCAATTGTATTGACTTTCATTTAAGAGAGAGAGAGAGAGAGAGATACTTTCTTTTAAAAAAAGAGAGTAATCTGGAAAGAAAGCTGATATGTTACCTTGCCACCATTTCTATCAATATTAGATGTGTTTTTTCAATAAATTTTGCTATTGCTCTTTCAATTTGCAGGTAAACAAATCAAACGCAGGAAGCGACACAGGAGAAAGCACTTTGAAGACCAAGAACCATGCGTAATGAGGGGTGTTTATTTCAAAAATATGAAATGGCAGGCAGCAATAAAAGTTGACAAGAAGCAAATACACTTGGGCACTGTTGGATCACAAGAGGAAGCGGCCCGATTGTATGACAGGTATTTGCACACAGTACTCAAAGTGATTGCTATGTGATTTTCATTTCTACTGGTGTCCTAAAATTTGAAAAGAAGTACTTGTGTTTTTTCTTGATTGTATCCAATTTTAAATTGCTTTAACAAATTTGCTTCTCAGACTGAAGCATGCACTTATACAAAAATTTCTGCAATGAATAAAATTGATCATTGATTTAGTCTTGAAAGGACTATTATTTTATTGCTACTCTTTTGTGAGGATGCCCTAAACTTCATTACCTATTAACTAAACTACCATATCTAATAACATGTCATTGATCTTTGTCTACTGATTACTTGATGCAGGTCTAACCCAGATGGAATGAGGTGTAAGGTAGCAACTGAATATTTTAGGCACGAAAATTGCAAAACTTAATATTGATGGATAAAAGCAGTAATTTATTTTTATGTATAAATAGATGTGTATCAAAAGCTCCACTAAGAGTCTGTGTTCTAGATTTCGATTGCGGTTCATGTCTTTAAGGATCTTGTTACCACAGAAAGATAAATCACAGCAGAAAAAGCCTCAAAATTTATCTTGTGGCCTATTTTGCTGGGAGTAGTCTTTGCTGTGGAAACCCTAGAAGCCATCACCTGGTGTAGAGGAAGTTATGGATTTCAATTTTAATCTTAACATGGGGAAAAAATTCTATTTAAGAAGCCTTACAATGGCGATAACCCTTTTACTACTTCCGATAGGGTGATCTTATTATCTTCATAAAAGAAATAAGCTTTCTACTATGCAAACTCAAATCTCATTTCTCACTTCTGAAGCTGGGCTCCTTTTCCAGCCTGATCACCTGGGCCCTGGCTATTCAGATTTTCACCATACAAGTCAAATGATTACATCATTAAGTCACTTAACTAAATAACATGCCAGATGACTCACTTAAGTTGGTCAGATAACGTCACTTAATTAACCAATACACTGATAAAAGAGCTAAATAATGTTCCAACATTTCTTTTTAGCTGTTGGTTTTTTGACATATGATTTTTATTTCATGAATAGATAAATCTCCTAGAGAAGCCCTCATAGGACTGTACATAAATTATAGTAGGCTCTTCTAACTCTTCAAGCTTCAATTTTAACCTTTGTAGACTTCTCTTATAGTTAATCCTGTCAACAATAACAAGACATATAGGTGGTCTTATTTCATACTTTTCATCAATGGACTCTAAATCAGAACTCTGTCTAACTTTACGACTGCCATAGAAAAATCTTTTGCTAATTGTATGCTTGACTTCCTAATAAGTGGATGTACACTACCATGGATTTTTATCCTGTTATTGTTCATTCTTTGCATTTTTAATATGTTTGACTCCATTGCATGTTTAAGTGGATAGAGCAAGTGTCAAAGATTCTGCTTATGTGGAACGATCCATCAGAAGAGACAGCTTTAATGTACACATTTACACTAGGTCTTCGGTTCATAACCTCTCAAACTTAGCATGTAGACATATCCCATGGATATGCATTGCACACATAATATAGCTGTGTAAAACAGATGAAAAAATTTATATCTTAAACTCTCTCGTACTCATGATGGTATCAATTGAGTCTGCCCTCCAGCAACTAAAAGCTTGTCTGATGTAGATTCGGATTGCATCAATGGAGTGTATTCCAACCGACGTCTTAAAATTTTCTCTACTTTAGGTGCACCTCTACAAACTTTGCCAACTCATGTTCTAAAACTCATTCAATTTAATATGTCGTGCAGCTTCCTGGTAGATATTTGAAGGTTCGGGGCAGCCGCAGAATATAATATGTAACCCTTTTTATTGACTCGAGTAAAAATGATCACTTATCATGATAGGATTAACTTATCATGCATCCAAGATTATCATGACATTAAAACATCTGTTTGTCAAGCTTGATTTTAGTTATTGTATTCAAGCTACAGCTATTACACGTCAACATCAGGAACTACATCTTGAAGAAATTGTCAGGAATATTTGTTGGACACTAGATCAACAGATGCTTCTTCTGCAGATTTTGTCAGTCATTTTCATGAATAAAACTCAGCATATGATAATAACTTAGCTGATAGCTTAGGAACTTATTAGTTTTTCCTGTAAATGTTGAAGGCTGTAGTGAATCATGTCATCTAGAAAGTTTTATTTCTATATGACAGAAAAGGGAAAAGAAGATTACTGAGGAAAAGAATAATTAACAATCATTAGATTTGTTTTTATTAAGTAAAGTTATAATAATGCAATTGGAAGTGAAAAAAAGGAAGAAATAAAAATGAGATTGGTGATTAGCTCAACATAGTCAGAAAATATAGGCCATGCTATGTTCAAATCTTTGTTTAGCACGAGATAAATGATGCGGAGGGTTGGATCGTGATTTAAAGTTTTTGTTGAAACTGAAAAATTTCGCCAAATTGTATTGGTTTTGCTAGAAATTCATCCAGAGCCTATCCAAATTTTTAGTAAATTTAGCTTGTTTTATTTTTTTATCAGATATTCACTAGCCTTGGTCTAAACAACTTACGTAAGGCATTCTAGCCTTTTTTTGGGATTCTTCTTATTTTTTATGTTATTTTGTTTGATGGGTAGGGCTTTCTTGTTAGTGAAGAAGTGGGCCTTTACAAAGCACTTCTGTGAGACTCATATTCAATTTTGTGAGTTTTAAAGATTTGGAAACATTTTTGGTATTTTTTGGAATGAATATTTTTTCAACTATTTTTTTTATTAGTAATTTAAGCTCATGGAAAATTTCTTGCCAGTGATGAATGACTTTAAACTTGGATTTTTCTTTTTGTAAGTGAGCAATTCCAAAAAATAAGATCTTGTTACTTTTAATGAAACTCCCAATTTTGTGGTATAACTTTTATACAAAGTAAAGAAATTAAAATTTTCAATGTTGTAATCTTTTGAAAAGAGCATCTGGATGTTGAGGAATTTTTAGTTTTTCATCATGTACTTATATTTGGCGTACTTGGTTGAACCTACCAACTGATGAAGCAAATTTTATATTTAACATTTTATACTTGAAAATTTAATTTTTCGCATTTTCCTTGGAGAATCAATAATTGCTAGTTGTGCCTTCAAATTTGGATTTTTTTGTATATACTCTTGCAATTATGGGTTGTTGCATATTTGCCATTCGAAAATCACTATTTACCTATATTTGTACCCCTCAAATCACCTTGTTTTGGCATGGATGCCCCTCATTTGATTTTTGGCTAATGACGTGTTTTAAATATCATTTGACACCAAGGTCTACTGTGCTGGTTTTGGGCACTGTATCGGTTGCCCGATGGCACGAGTTGGTATGGGCCGTGCCGGGCCCGTACCGAGAGAGAAAACCTGCCGGAGAAGGAGAAGAGAAAAAGAGAGTGAGCGGGGGAGGGAGGGATAAGGAGCGGCAGCAGAGGCTGCAGGGGTGGGGCGGGGGGGGCAGCGGAGGCTGCAAGGGGGTGGCGGCCACGACCTTGGCCCCCGTGGCCCTCCGCCGGCGTCTACCGCCGTTCCTTCTCCCTCTCTTCCCTGCTCGCTCTCTCTTTCCCTTCTTCTTCTCCGTCTTCGGCGAACCGTTTTCTACGGCAAAACCATACCGATAAGCCACCGGTGCGGATCGAAACAGGCAGAACCATCCGGTTTGGGACGGTTCTGCATTTCTTATTTCACACTAATACACTTCTACGCTAATACCTCTAAAAAATTTAATATCTAGTTTGTATTAAAAAGAGTTGTATTTTTATATACAAAGTGCTCTGTAAGTTCATGGATTTTAAACTGCCGGTACCCGTAAGTGCAAGCCGATCATTTTTGGCCATTGTTTTTTCCTGGGGCATCTATGTGAAAAGTGTTGAGAAAGGAGTAACAAAGTAATTCTATATTTTTGATTGTTATTTAATAACACCATCATTCAAAAAATCTAAAGGAGGGGTACCTATGCAAAACAGGATGATTTGAGGGGTATATGCAAATAGTGATTTACAAAGGGCAAATATATGCAATAGGCTATATTTGCAAGGATATAGGTGCAAAAAGCCCTTTAAATTCTGTATTGTTATCTTTGTTGATTGACATTCAATATCACTCTTATTCTCTATTTCTTGATACCACTGAAGATACCCAAACCATTTGTATTACTAAGACTTATTCACAGCAATAAGTGTTGCATTCTTGGCTGAGAATTTATTTGAATATTTTTTAAATTTTTATAATTTTACTGTTTATCATGAATTCTCTTTTTCCTTTTTTTATCTTGTTATAGTAGTCTATTTTAATATAATTTCAAATACTTATTTATAACTTTGGGAAAAAAAGCTGAATTATATGTTAAAACAGCATGGTATACTTTCAAATGATTTGTATTTGCTTCTTCTTACCTTTGTATTGAATCTGTATCTTTTCTTATTTTTCTTTTTTGTTTATCATACATTTAACATTTTGTTAATTGGATAGAATTGTTTATATTTGGATCACAAATATTGAAACTACTAGATATTACAGTCAACAACTTACCTGAAAGTCCGAAACTAAGTTTTGGAATTTTGGAACTTTGAAGAAGGTACCCAGAACCTAAGGTTGTAAATGATACCTGAAAACTTGATAACCCAACCAGGTTATTTTATAATAATCAAGTATATATCCAATTTAAGTTTTCGATGACCTAATTGGATCAGCGTTGGATTTTATATTATAGGATTCGATTTATTAATGGATCGAACTTGGGTGTAGCTATATTCAAATATGAAAACTTGATAACCTGAATACATATGCACAAACTATATTTATGTAGTATATATAAATATGAGAATATAAGGAGAATTGGCTACACGATTTGTGTTAATTCCTTTTCTTTATGTTTGTATTTATGGTTTTTCTCAAACATGCTTTCCTTAACTCTCGCCTACTACTATTTCAGTTCCAAAATCCTAGCCGACAAAATCCTGGCTGACATTTAGATTTTGAATATGTTCTAATCAAACCAAAGATAAATAGAAATTTAAATCTGTTTCAAAAGAGATTGGACTTTTTCAAATTGAATCATTCATTTCTCGTATCATGCTCCTTTTCCACTAGAATTTGTTACAGATTTACTATATATACAGGATTCTTGTGATAAGAGTTCTTTTAGTTTTGAAACGAGTTAACCCTTGTCTAATTGGTCCACTAAAATCATGTGCTGAATCGAACTTTAAAAAACTTGAATCCAATTATTAATGGAGATTGGATTCGAGTTCGGAGCATACTCATCTTGATGGATCCAATGCCAAATTGGAACTCAAATTTCATATCGAGTTCCGACGCAGATACGAGATAGATCCAACCCAAGTCCAACTCATTTACAGCCCTATCAAAACCCATTTAGCATATGAGGAATGAACTGTAAGGGATGACACTGACTCAACTATTATAAATACAAAAATATGTCACTAATTTTAAGGAGAAGGAGAATTGGATGACAAAATTGCCCACCTTTGATACCCTCAGTCTAAAGATTAGTTTCCATTCTGTTGGTTGCAGATTTACAGAACCTGATCAAACAGCTGGTAATGCTATTAATTTGGTCAAATTACTGTCTGCTGGTGCTGTTGCCAGCCTCACATTGCATAATACATGCTATTCCGTGCTAGTGCTTGGCGTACAGACAAACACATACACTCGTATGTGTAACTTATACCACATGCTGATACGACATCGGCATGGTATGTGCTGATGATCATGGATTATGCTTTATTCCTTGAAGTTGGTATATTTAGTAGGATTACAAGATACTGTCAAAAGATTCATAGTTTTGTGACTTTTGTCACTAGAATATGGAGGAAATGTATACCAATGCCCATGATGCTGCCTCAAGGTCCTCAATTGAAGTGCTTGTCCTGAAACTGACAGACCTAGTGAGAATTTAGGTTACATTTGGTGGATTTAAGCCCTTAGCTTTGGACCTAGCTGAAAGATGGGAACCTGACATTGGAATTTGAATCATGTTGTTTTTGAAACTGTCATTACATAACTTGTGCCAAGTTGAATAAGGCCCTTAACATATGGATGAATGGAGGGTGGCGATAGAAAGGGAAGCTAAAGTTAGGAAGAGAAATGGGTGATTTGGGTTCCTATATGTGGCAGAGGCTTCTGCAATGGAGTAAGTATGGTATTTTCAAGCTTTCAATTTCCTGAATGCAGCAACAAAGAGACCATAATTAGTGGTCAAAAAGAGCCATTAACATAAACAGCATTACAAATCCATGGATCAATTTTGATCCTACTTTATCAGTGACTGATATCCTCGGAGTCCTTGGAATTGGAATGTCTTCAAATTGCTTCTCCCCTTCTTCCAAAGCCTTCGTTGGTCACTTCACCAGGTCTTTGCTTCCACAATATATAGATCTGAAACGTGTTGGGTTGCTACATGCTTTATTGGCCATTTATGGAGTTTATTTAAATCCCTTATACGTGCTACTTCTCAGCCCCATTCTATGTACTCAAAAATATCTTATTTTTCCTAGCTTCAACACCCACCTCAATTTCATCATGTTTGTCACATTCATCTTAAGCTTTTGTCCATATTTCACTAGAGTCTGAATTTGTTTCACCATTCTTACTGTTATTTGATTGTAGCTAAAAATGCCATTTAATATTTTTACGATCACATCAAGACTGTCTGTCTCCCCCTTGTACATATCTTTTTGCGTGGACCCAAAAGTCTCTTAGAAGAACCATATTAGCATAATACATTAGAAATCTTGTCTCACTAAATTACACTTGGAATGTTAAAAAGTAAAAAGAAAAACCGAAATCAATGTATTGTGCAGGTGCTATAAAAAATATCATTTTGTATGGGCCATGATTTTGATTATATAGAAACAACTACACTATAAAATAATGACAAAATAAATCCATTTATACCGGAGAAGGGCCAAATCTACCATGAATAAATTGTAAATTAATATGACTAACATGTACAACTATGTACAACTTAAATTGTAAATTAAATCTACTATGTACAACTTTTCTCAAAAATTATGTATAAGGTGATATCTCTGTTGCTACATGTTCCTCAAGTTTGGAAATTGGATCTTTGTTTACAGAGCTGCTTTTATGTGCGGGAGAGAACCCAACTTTGAACTCTTAGAGGAGGAGAAGCAAGAACTAAGACAGTACAAGTGGGAAGATTTCTTGGCAGTGACGCGCAACGCCATCAACAACAAGAGTAAAACTAAGAGTTCACTTGTACTGATCATACAATGGTTGTCTGAGGTTATTAGCTGTAATAATTGTTAAACTGCTTTTATTTTTCAGAACATCAGAAAAGGCTTGGTGCGGATAGGCGAAAGAAGCCTGAGAGCCAGTTGCAGAGTAATGATGGGGAGCGTGAGAAAGGCACCCATGCTTCATCAGCATCTGATGATGGAGACGCTGATACATCTGTCTCATAATCATAATAATGCAAGCAGGCCAAAGGCCAAATTACAACTGACCCCTATTTTTCCTATAGGGATTAGTCTATATCTACATATTTCATATAGGTAGCATATAGCTTATATTTCTCCATTAAATTGCTGTGCATAAAGCCCCTATTAGGGCAAGCAAGGGTTGATGAAATGCATTAAATTCTGGTAGGAGAATTCTGTTGCCATTTTCAACTAGCCATTATAAGGCTGCATTTGGAGTTTTTTAGCCCGAAGATTGTGTTTTATCATTTTCCTTTGCTTGGTTCCTTGTACAGCTGTTCTTAAAGCCTGTTTGAATCTGTGCATAGAATCTGGCTGCAGCCCTGGGGTGAATAGCATACTGTCCATGTTTTTCTGATTGAATAATGCCATGAGTCCCATTCTGATCAAAACAATTCTCCAACTTCTAATGGTTCTGGTTAGTTAAAATTAATATTGACATATCTGTGCCTAATGATTTTTCCAAATGAGAAGGTTTTGAAGGTTGGTTCGAACTGAAACCTGCTTTACTCTCGTTGATGCTACTACATTATTTGAGCGTGGAGAACATGTTAAGACATCTGTCCATGAGAAAGAAGGGTGTGAAAATAATTGCAGTATTTGCGCCTAGTACTCCTATTTCTGACCACTTAAAAATACTTGCATGGGGCAAGTATGGCATCTGAAAGGAAACCTTCTCCAGACTTTAATGTGCTTGTCTCTTTGAGTGCAACATCTCACAGCAATTGAATTTATGTCGAGGCTTCTTTTCCAAAGTCAAAAAGGATGTTCCCGTGCACGAGGCTCAGAGGTATGCAAACTTACCCTGTTAGTATGAGCAATTGAAGCTAAGTTTATGTTAATGCATTGTGCCTTCCTCAGTGATTTTTATCATTGTTAGGTCTAAATCAGCTATGGTCATGCTAAGACATGAACTTATCGATCTACGCAATCAATGATCAGACATTTTTTGTTTGTATTTTTTTCCTGTTCTATTGTTTTAAGTAGTTGAGCCCTACAAGGCTATAATAGAGACAATTCAACTTCTTTAGGTTGACATCTGTGTGCCTCCACTGATGTACCAAATTGTGCTAAATTAGATCACTGTATCCATAGCACTACCTCATGCCCTATGCTTACATGCATCTCACTCCATGTTGCAAATGCCTGCACCTTGTAATCTATACTTGTTTGCTATATGCCCAAGCTACGGCAGAGTAAAGCATACAACTTTCTTGCAGTAAAGGAATTGTCTCATCAAGTTCGATTTAAAGTATATCACAAAGCAGGATTTCCACTGGAGGAGAATGGCAATGTATGACATGAATCGAAGATTTGTTTCCTCATGGGTCCACTAACAATTTTACTAGCGTCAATGATGTTACTGCCTTCAATCCTAGAAAGCTCCAAGACTATGGATGGGATTGAATTACTTAGTGTCGAGTTACCTTGGTCTGGGGTGAAAAATGGTTCACCTTGAGGTAAATTGTACTGTGGGGGCTTGAAGCTCCCACAACGTTGTCAATCATTCAGTCTTCAGTCTACCTCCTGCCTATCCCAAAATCTTTTCTGTTTTAAATAAAAGTATGTTTTAATTAATTTTTTTTGGTTTAAAATTAAAAAAAAAAGTGTGCAAGTTAGAAATGTGAAGGTTTTTATTTAGATGGAATTCTATCCATCTGTATCACCAATCTTATATGCTTTGTCTCCTATGCCAATGGCTAGTTAATTTGGTACGAAACTAAAGAAGTATTCTTTTATCCAAAGGAGTTCAATGTTCATGCTCACTCTTTATATGCACCATTATATAAGTAGTAATGGAGTATTGTTTTATATGACATTTAGATAATAATCTTTGTAACCATAACTTGTCCAACCACCAAAGTTAATTAAATGCAACTCGCCACCAAAGTTTGGAAAAACAACCACAACAACAAAGATTACTGATCATGATCGACCTATGATTGACTCTCTCTCCATGCAAGACTAAAATGTGAGGGGATAAGGTATTGTTTTATATGGCGTATGGATAATCTTTGCAACCATACACCTATTCAACCTCTTCAATTTTAACGTGCATGCACCGCTAACAAAATTAGAAAACACACACACCCACACACGCATACACACGGCAGAGATTATTAAGAAAAAGTGTCATGCCATAAATCACTATACATTTTTATATAAGGTTTTTATTTGAAGAGGAAAAGGAAAAAAAGAATGAAAAATCCGGCAATGTAATAGAGTATAGATGGGCGTTCTCATCGGATTGGTGATGATGGGGTGTCTTTGTCTAGAAGAAAGATAAGGTAAACTAAATAAGGACAAGACTTGATGAAGTTAGAGATAGCAACGAGTTGGATAGGTCCTTATCTATACTGCCTCATACTTGCTTCGGAGCGATGAGGCAAATAGAGTTTCAACATGGAGAAGAATGAGTAGAGTTAGATGGAATGAGTTGGACAAATAGTATCAGATCAAGCCAAAAAATTATATATATATATATATATATATATATATATATATATATATATTATTTTTTAAAAATAAATTTGTGAAAAATTATATGTATTTGGATGGAATTTGGGGTGGATTTAATCATTATCTGTGCCTATTATTTGGTAGAACCTGATGGGTAGTAATGAACTCTAAATTGTCACTCATCCGCTAAGTCGCGTGGTGTGGAGTTGAGAGACGATCAAGAGCAAGAGAGACCAAGCCATAAGAATGCAATTGGAAGCACGCCCGCATTCGCATCTCCTCTAACCCTTTCTTTGCGATTTGAAGGAGACAACTTGGGCGTCGCCGGCGACGTGACCGCACCACATGGTGCCAGCCACTCCGTCAGCCATCTTTTGTCCGTAAAATTTTCTTCTTTTCTTTTTTTTTTTCCCTCGTCCTCTTCTTTTTTTCCTTTTTTTTATCTTTCCTTTATTGAAAGGTTCTTGAGAGTGGATCAGAGAGTTTTGCGTGCTGCATTTGGCAGAGCAGGCTGTTTCTTCATGTGAAGTAGTAGATTGATAAGCATAGACTTCATCATTCTTGCTTGTCCATCTTCTTGAATTCCCTGCTTTATACCTTTTGCTGAGGATTTTAAATTCTTGAGTTCTTTACTACTTGGTCGTTGAGCAGAAATTTTCTAATTACAAGCAGGCCTTCTTCGAGCTTTCATAGTCATCTTGGCCAGGTTTGTAGCATCCAATTTGCAGACTATGATTGTTAAACTCTCTGTTGACTTTACCTTGATCCTAGTAAACAACCCCAAGAAGATTGCATGAGGCTTCTTAGTTAAGGTTATTTGGAGGTTGCCTACCTTATGTCGGCACTGAGAAGCTTAATGTTGGAAGAAAGGAGACATAGGAAGAAGGGAAACTGAGGAAAAAAGGAAACATAGGGAGAAGGAAAACATAAAACTTAAGGAGAATAGGATAAGATGCCAATATTTTTTGTTTTTTAGAAGTTATTGAATGAACAGGAGATAAAAATGGCTAAGAAGTGGCCACATATTATATTGGATTGTAGGCTCGAGTTGTTCCTTGACAAACTTGATTATCACTTATCAGTGTTGGCAGTGGTACCAAGAAAATATTAAGCAACTTGGATTGAGGGCATTTTGCTGGACTACGCTAGCTCCAGTAACAAATGCCTTCTTCAACTAGCTAAGTGAATATTCTGGTTGACATGGTAAAAAGGATCTGATTTTCTTTTATAGCTAGTTCAGAAGGCACGGATGAAATTGGTTGGAGAACTTTTGCACATAATGTTCTATGCTAGATTTGTGATCTTGAAAACCGAAAATTCTCTCTAGTACTCCATATTTAATATGCTTTGTTCTTCTATTTTTATGTCTAATCAAATTATGGTTAGATCCTCGAGGCTCGAAGGACATCTAGGTGAACTTCTTAATAGTAATAAAGAGGAGCTAGAGAAATGAATTTTCTCCTACAATAGTAAGTAACCCATGTATGGACTGACTGCGATATATGATAGTTAGACCGGTTCTACTAGATGGAGTATCATCAACTTTCTGATATACTATGATTTGAAGACTTTCTTCCACAAGTTGGTTAATGCTTCTGATCTGGCGCATGAAGTCGCGTACAACCTCAACTGATGGAGGAGGTGATTGATCAGGTAGGAGAGGAGAATGTCGTACAGATCATCACTGATAATTGGCCATAATATAAGGCCGTTGTGGAGATCTTGATGAAGCAGCGGCCATTTATTTTCTGGACCTTATGTGCTGCACATTGTATCGACTTTATGTTGATAGACATTACGAAGATTCATAGGGTGCAGCAGATAGTGAAGATAACCCAAACCATTACTAAGAAGAGAGATCTTGAGACCAAGAGTCATACGGTTTGTTACCAACTACATTGCAGTTAACTTTCTTGAGAAGAAAGCAGCCCTAGTTAAGGTGCTTTCCGAAGGTGGAGGGTTAAAAACGCCTGCCCTGTAGTTATTGAGTTCAGGAGTAGAAACAGGTGATATTTTTGTAGGTAAATTAATGCCTCAGACAGCGAACGAATCGTCGTATTCCCCGGAGGATAGATTATTACGAGTCATACTTTGGCAGAGAGAACGAAATTGGATGACTGGCAACTCACACTTGAACTGGTTTGATAACTTCCTTACCCGAAAAGAGCTTACTGGCTTATTTCATTTTTCGCCTAATGACTGCAACTCCAACAGAATTGAACTAGCCTGCTATCGAAGGATCGCCATGCAACGAAACTGGAACTTACTAAACTGACTCGACGAGACGCGGACATTCCTCATGCTGCGGT
The DNA here is from genome assembly GCF_009389715.1 of Phoenix dactylifera. Taxonomy (NCBI): domain Eukaryota; kingdom Viridiplantae; phylum Streptophyta; class Magnoliopsida; order Arecales; family Arecaceae; genus Phoenix; species Phoenix dactylifera. The sequence goes on along the minus strand of NW_024067718.1, from coordinate 407,420 downwards.
TCCCTCCGGTCCGTTCCCGGGTTGGGTTAGGGGAACATCCGAGCGATTGCCTTCGCGGATCCAAACCCTGCGACATAGAAAGACTAGGAAAGGAATATATAGAACCGTTTTAAAGTGTATCAGCCGACCCGGTTTACGAATTTATTCCAACTATCAACGAATTCCTAAGATTTTAGCGTTTTTGCTTTATTTGCAGGATTTTACTATTGGGTGGGTAAAATCTTTGGTCGGACATACCCGAAACTTTAGGCCAAATCCATTTTTGGATCACTTCTTTCGGGGTTAATCCGACCCTCTTTCCCATGCATTTCTTAGGGCTTTCGGGTATGCCACGTCGCATTCCAGATTATCCAGATGCGCACAAGTCCAAGCCCTGACAAGCGTACGAAAAGGTCATGGATAGTACCCCCTAGACCATTAGCCATTATTTTCCTTAGCCCTATAAACGTGCGTCTGCTTCCCGAAACTGACCTGCTTACACTGCACTGCTTCTTCCAACAATACTGGAAGTGGGGCTGCTACCGGGAAATACTCTCTTTCTCCTCCTATCAAGAATCAGGAAATGTGGAATGGAACTTTTTCGCGGGGTGAGCAAAAAGCCTTTCTCTGGATCCTGGTATGAACTCACAAAAAAGCATTTACCCGTCGCTTGCTTCATCTGCAGAGCTTCCTCTTGTTCACAGCAAAGAGAGCAGATTCGTTCAAGCGATCATTCATCGATAATAAAAAGTACTGGCATGGCACACTAAGGCCAGAGAACGGTAACCACCTTGCTGTAGGTTGGGAGAAAGGCGTAGCTCGTCCATTCGTTGGGTGATCCCTTGCTCTCACGTTTGAGTGTTTGCTCGTCGTTTAGGCCGGTGAGTGACATTTCTGCTCATTGCAGTCACCTCCGGGGTTCTTCGCACCTGGGGATAAAAAAGAAGCTGGTGTGGTAGTATTTGTATTGTAGCCAGCAATGGGTCTGTCGGCGGTGAGGAGGTCTTAAATGGAGGAATTGGCATGGACACAACTCCCTTATCGAGAGAGACTGCGCTTAACGCTCTAACCGTCATCTGGCGGACCCGTCAGAAGACGAAGACCATGCTCTTCCGTCCGGCCTACCCTCCTCGGCAAGACCGTATCCCTGTCAGATGTTTATCAGTCTCGAGTGGCAGAAAAGTAGATATGCAAGAGCTGGCACTGAAGAGAGCAGTGTCAAGGACTTGGTGATAACACAGACATTCTAGCAGTGGGCTACTGCGATAGTTAAAGCTATCAGACTATTGTATGAACTGCTTCAAGCCGTAGATAATGAGAAGGACCCCCAGATGAGTTTTTTGTATCACATGATGGAGAGGGTAAAGACTCAGATCATGGAGGCAAATCCAGCCCATGCCGAGGACTACATTGACATCATTGAGTAGCAGTAGGACTACTAGATGGGTAGGGACTTGCATCTAGCAGGTAAGCAAAAATATTGAAAATTAGATTGCCCCTGTACTTGTATAATTTTACTAAGACAATAACAAATTCTATATGTAGCATACTATCTGAACCTTTGGTTCCAGTACAGCATAGCTGGAATCGATATAGATGACGAACTTCTGGCTGCTCTATGTACTGTCATTTACAAAAAGAAGCCTGTTTCAAAAGTCACGGCCCTAGATCTAGAAGAGGAAAGTTAACTTAAGTGACATGTGTAAGTTAACTAGTGTCTTCTATTATTAATATAGTACAACATTGTTCTTTTTCACAGACCAAAATATTTAGAGAGGGCAGCGACAACTTTGAAGTTTCGACAACTATCATAAACAAAAAATGTATGAATTTAGGTATGTTACACATCAGGAGGATATTTACCTCGCGTTAGATAGTTACAAAAAATGGTACTATCTTATATTTATTTTTTTTAATGTTTTAGCAGCTGAATGGTAGATTTATCTTGGGTTGTCCACGAAAAATCTTAAGCAGCTAGCTATTCGGATCCTCTCGCAGTCGGTCTCCTCGAGTAGCTGTGAGCGCAACTGGTCTACCTTTATCCTCATCCATAGCAGGTAGAGGATCCGTTTGACACAGAAGCGCCTCAACGATTTTGTATATGTTCACTACAATTTGAGATTGAGTCTGAAGTACATTCAAAAGAAAGTGGAGCTCAAGTATACATATTCGATCCATGGTATTTTCGTTGATGATAAGGATGATCTTATGATCGAATGGCTTGTGGGCCAGCAGTGGGAGCTAGAGCTTGATGAACAAAGATCACCTTCATGATCGGCCAGTTTTGTAGCCAACGAGGCTAGGGTCAATGTAGGGCAATGAGCTGAGCGCAATATTTCAGGCATTCTTCTAGCTGATCAACCACAGCCACAGAGGAGCCAGTCACGACATGACTCCTTATCCGAAACATCCTCTTAGAGATATGATCGAGAGATGCTTAGATGAGGTCACTATACTATCCGATCGACTCGGTTTGGAGGGCGACATACATCCTCCTAGTATAGTCAGGCAATGAAAGGAACGAAGGGTAAGAAGGTAGCTGCCCAGCACATCAAAAAAGAAAAATAAAAAACACCTGCAGCCCTAATGGAGAGTGTCAAGGAGGAGTCAGTGTACTCAAATTCAAAGACCAGGAGCAGCAGCGATAATAGTTTTAGTGGTCATGAATATGTTGGGTAGGAAGAGAGTGGAGAACAGGAGACCACTATTTATGAGACACAGTCATAGGGTGGTCTTCGATTTACTGGCGACTTCTAGTTTACGCATGCTACATAGAATAGTGACCACAATGCACGATCAGGTAAAGCCCGCGAGGATATGATTGCATATAGGAGACGGGCTCCTCAAAATCATTCAGGAGGACATGATGTAGCTGCAGATGACCTCACACTTGGAGTAAGATATATAGACGTATTAGGTTCCGAGTCGTATAATAGATTCTATTATCTGCAGTCACAGGCAGCCTATGACCCATACGGATATGGATATGGTGCGTCTTAGGCATCTTGTAGTGGCATCTTCAGATATGTCCCTCCACAACCGTATTATCAATCAAAGGACACTTCTCAGAATCAAAACTTCAGCAAGAGATCTGAGAGTGCTTATAACCTAACACATATTTTTTGTAGGATGAATATACAAGACTACAAGACCTCTTAGTTAGAAGGGTTGGTTGACATGCCTTTTGATTATGCCGATGATCCGGATATCTACGAGAGGCATCGCCACTTGATCTGATTGTAGATATCAGTATATATGTTGTACTTTAAATATATATAATTGATTATAATATTTTATAATTTTTACGTTACTACTTGACTTAAAGATATTTTATGTTATTCCTCATAGCATGCAACATCTTACTAATCATTTTATGAGTTATATAATTTTAAAACAATAAAATACATCATTTAGGTTAAATGAGGATCATAAAAACATCAAAAAAAATCAAGAAAACACCTAAAAAAAATTAAATTAGACTTAAAATTATTGAAAAAGTTTAAAAGAACGATTACTAATTAAATATTTTTGAAAACTCAAAAAAAAGGATGTGCCGGTACAGAACTGATATGCCCTATCCATATCGGAACTGATACCAAACCGTACCGGCCGCCGATCGGTAGATGTGTCGATATCAGTTTGGCAAATCTTGCACAGCATGTTCTTTATGGTTATAGTACTTGCTTATTGTATCCATCATGCATCATCTCTGCAGCGGGTTTGGAAGAGAAGGAAAAAATAGCTTGCATGGACGAGAATAAACCTCTTTGGATGTGGGTCGCGCTTTAAGGCACCTTTTTATTTTGATAAAGGCGAACAGCTTCCACCCACTCATAGCTTGGATAGGAGGGAGTGGTTACTGGACCGCGCGGTTAATCGACCAATCCAACCGTGGAACAGTAAGCATAAACGGACAAAATGGAAAGGGCACATCTTCTTTACGTGTGGCTTTGCAGTTGGATTGGTTTAGCTGCTGTGCGGTAGACTTAGTCCCACAGTGGAGTTGGATTGGTCCAGCGGCTTTGTGGTGGATTTGGTCCAACTAAAAATTATACAACTGGTGGGGAGCCATCGGTTGATCGGTCCAATCAGGTTAATTTACATCTGTCATGGTTCTTTCTTGGATTGCGACTGGAGTTCACATGTATCATGGCATAGTTCTTCATGGGATTGTGACTAGAATCTCACATTATTGATAGCAAACTCAACGAAAAATTCAGATAAATACAAACTCAAAGTTCACGTTAACCTTTTCAAAGCTTGCTTGTTCATTAGAGTATCTTGAAGTAGAAATTGATAACCAACAACCTAGATTGAACATAAAAACTTACTTAAAATTCCTCCAATCATGGCCTTGGATCAGATTGTTGATATTGATTCCATTTGGCTCGAAGCCATCGCACTCATCTCCTAGAACCAATGCAAATATATGCACTTGAAGCTTCCTGCAGATTTCAAATGTGTAAACAGACTTCAGGGGAATTCCTGCCACAGATTTTCTTTTTCCTTTTTTTTTTCTTTTAGAACAACAATGATAGCCAACTTCATGAAATTTAAACTACATAACATTGATGTCTGCCGACTAGTGATAGATCAAAACCTGATCCCTCAACTTGTACACTTGACTGGGAATCGGAAACAGCCTTCAGAGGTCCTGATCATCTACTTACCTTCAACAGCCACAATATAGAGATGCATTCAAGATTGCCAACATAATCTCCAGCACCAATCATGCAAGGCCACAAGCACTCACATGGTCCGAAACATCCATATATATATATATATACACACACACAGTACAATAAAAGCATTCTGACATTCATTATTCTGAGACATAAACCAGGAACCAACTACTCACTGACACTTATAACCATATTATACATGAAGGTTCCTCTCAAATATAGGAACAAAAAGGAAACTAGAAACACCAACAGATCAGCTAATACAACTTTGAGTTGTTTGATAACCGCACAATGTAAATGACAATTCCAGGAGATGATTATGAAATCAAAGAAACTAACGACACAAACTCTGATGTCACCCGCCCCTTTGACCTAGTATTAATCACAAAGTGCTCAGGATATTTCCTTAGCAGTGTCAGCAGACCGAACCACGGTCTCCCTTTAGTTTCACTCTCTGGCCATTCTTCAGACGTCAGATATCTTCTTACCCTACCATGATGCCATATATTGCCGTATTGCTCAAATAGCTGGATCAAAACAAGCATTCCATTAAGGATTGTTAAGTTAACTGATCTTCTAGAAGATGCATTTAGAAACAACAAATATTTGATAAACTACAATATCTATATATATTAGACGTGCATAGAGCACTAGTTCTAGGAAAGACGGATAAAATTTGGAGCAAGAGACTCAAATATTGCAAACCATTTGGGCAAAGATAATAAAAAAAGGCTGCTGGAACCTTAAGCCAGCACCCTTAAGCTTCGTAATGCAGAACTATCGGAAATAAGCTAAAAAGTTTAATAGTACAAGTAACTCATTACCACTCAGCAGAAATTGTTTGAAGCATCGCAATGATTCAGTTTTATGCAGTTTTATCATGCATTGATATCAAACATCTATCATTAGTTCTTGATCTCCAAAACAGGCTTCTATCAGTACAAATCCAGTATCCCAGTAAAAGCTTGCAAATATACTATTTTGTTCTTTCACGGTTTGAAATTTGAAGTTAACTAGACCAAGATAAAATTGGCCAAACAGGAACTTAGGTTCATAGTAGAAAATTTTGAAGCATATTCTAACAAACAGCTAATTGCACAGTTTCCATCACGACTAAAATCATTTAAATGAAAATCATCAGGAACATAAAAAGCCACATAGGATAAAAAAGAAAAACTAACAAAACAACCAATTCTGGCAAGTGTGGGCGTTTGACCTGCTAAAATTATGGTTACTAGCTTATCAACTTGGTAGTTGGTCTTCAATAGTGGCTTGTAAGGATAGAAGACAGTATAAATTCCATACAAATTGTAATTTTTGAAGCACATCATTGCAATCTACATAACTACAACCACAATGACCAGCTTGTCAGAACCATCTGAACCCATCTGATGTTGAGACTTGTGAATTCTTATTCGTGATTTGTTCAAACTAGGAATTAAATTCTAATTTGACGATGAGGTGCTTGGTTGCATCTAAAAGGGCATGCAGGTCACATAAATCATGTAAATAGTCCGCTTGTAGGAATTTAGTATATAAGTCCGCCAGATGGTCGGACTCACATAATTGCCTCTCACTTAGGAAAGTCACTTCTCTCAACTCTCAAGTCGACAGTGACAATGCTTAGATTTTAGTCAATACGTTTGTCCTTGATTGACCTTCATATGATATGGTTAACCACACTACGAATGTTTAACCATGTATGATGACAATACATCCTCTCAAAAGAAAATGACAATTTCAAGGTTACCACTTGCAACTAAACTGACCAATAGTGAAACTTAAATCTTGGCAGTAGAAATTGGTCAGATCTCACAAGTCGGAACAGTAGTTTTTTGCGCTTTAAGTTCCTAGACTTCATATTACTGGACCAATGTCTTTGGAGTCCCTTGAGCAAATAGGAGGGCTAACAGCAGTAGTTCCCGATAATTATAACAAGAGGGAGGCACAGAACATTAAATTGAAACTGAACTTTGGATCTCCCTATATCCTAGCCAGTACTTGTGCAGTAGGTAATCTATATTAAGAAGCTATCAAGGTGAGCATCAAAATAATCAATCTTCTTTATGCCTATAAGAGTCATGAATGTTCAATGCATGTGAAAGTATGTATTCCTGTGATCACCAACGTTTAATTTAACAGAAAAAAATATTTATATAGACTGATAAAAACACTCTTGGTGTATTTCTCTTGCATCTCTTTCTTAAAAAGAAAGAGAATTGAACCAAGAGGGAGTGTATATGTTAAGAGTATATATAAACTTGTCAGCGGAGATATGAGTCTATCATCCAGGCCAAGGAGTCCGCATTATAATAGTAGAGATGATTAAAGAACTTTTTTCAGACAAAACCATCATGCAAGCTCATCCACAATATCCAAAATGAAGCACAGAATATTGTCAGAGAAATGCTTAAGCTAACCTCTGCGTTAAGTTTATCCATGGGCATCCACTCTCCTGGACCACAAAGATCAGAAAGCACAGTAGCTACAGTTGAGATGACATCTTTCTCTTCCAGCAGCAACAGTTGTTGATTATCTGCTTCTCTATCAGCCTTTGACTTTGCCTCTGACTTTTTGACTGCAGAAATAAACATAATATCATGTTATCATAGTGGTGCTTTCACTGACCAGATGTGCAATTAAATGAACAGTACCTTCTATGACCAGATAAAATGGTTCCTAAAAATTTCAAAAACATGGCAATTTCACATGATTTCCGGTTCATTAACAAGTAACCATGTAGATTTTAAAATACTATCATCTAAGAAAAGCAAGTTAAGAGGAAAAACTTTAACATAATACAGCATCCTAGAAATGCTATCACATTAACAAAAAATGAAAAACAAGTGGACATGTTAAAAAGCAAATCAATTTATAATCATGTGCACATCTATGCACATGAACATATAGTCATCGCACATTTAGAATCAGAGTCCAAGTTGGGCAGTGAGTATTATTCATCTAAAATTTAGCATGCAGCATATCAGACTGAGCTCTTTGTTTTCAAGAGTGCAACAATAGGAAACAGTTCAAATAAGAAACATAGTTAAATGCAGCAACTAACAGTTTACATGTTGATGTAAATTTCTAAAAAGTTATGCATGCCATTGCATTAGTAATCATTCAAAAAGAAAACCAGTTTTATGACTTTTTGCTACAAATACGAGGCAGGGTAGCTGAGGTTTCATAAAACCCATAGGGGCTGTTTACATCACTGCAATTTTTCCTGAAACAGACATCCAAAAAACACGAGACTGTATAAAACTGGTTTTATGAAAAGTAGGAGGAGAACTGCTTCTACTAAAATGAGAGCAGCCAAACAACCAGTTTTGTAAAACTTTTTTTTTAAAAGTTTTTTCATTTACACAGGCCCGAAGGGTCTATAGGTAGGGTATGGGTATTTTACGACCATTCTCTACTTAATGATCATCAAGTTTGCATCATTTGGGTCAGGTGTAGATCAGGTCCAGGTCCGAATCAGGTAAATTATTTAATGTGAATTCACACCTTATTTGGTGATATACAACTTGGTGGATCATCTCAACCCCACCAAGGATCTAGTGATATGGGCATTAGCAGAGGAGACATGGAGGAGGAAAATCAGGGCTTGGTTTTTTTGTTTGAAAGAATAAAAAACCTGGTGGATAAGACATCTGGAACGAATATATCCGGTAATCTATCCAGCCATCAAGGTTTGCCGTCTCGATACTGGACCTCGTATCGGTGTCTCACTAGCACTATCGGTACAGAACAATATGAGGTCTTTTTGGCATACCGAGTGTCGGTATGCCTCCTTACTAAGTTTCAGTATGCCTCTCGTACTACATACCGGTACCGAACCGATACGGTAAGTTCCTTATTGTCCGATTCGAAATGGTACAGTGAAGTAAGCCAGCCAGCTAGGGTTCACCAAAGATGTATCCAAACCTTATTATATTACACGATCAGATCAAGTCAGGTCCAGATTAAGCAAATACTAACTAAAGCCAGGACCAAACATGAATCATTGGTGTCTATCTTTGGACCCATCCCTGACCCAAAAGGCTATGTCCCCTTTAACATTAATGGATCTCAGCAAGAGCTCTACTAATTCATAAATGTTAAAGGGGACACATTCGTACATATCTTTTTTTTTTATCTTTTCAATGTGAAAATCTTTTGAAAAAATGCTTCCCATAATATGCGAATGCATTTGCAAACACAAAAGAATGGATTGCTACTCTTATATTTTAAATTCCTATAAGTCTACAACTTTAGGAGTGTACACTTCACTTTGTTTTGCTTTATGACACAATACATGATATTTCAAGGCACTGCAAAGATGGAGCATCTGCAGTGTCAGCTCTTGGCATAGGTTTTTGGAAATTGTAGCCAAAATACACTTATGCAAGTTAAGATACTCCCAAGTCTTAAATATACCATGTGTTAAGACATATTGGCTTAAAGTTACAAACACTTCACTGAAATGCCAAATCTACTTCTCAATATTTTCTTTTTTAGGAAGGATTAGGAACAATGTGCCTAATCTTCATTAAGGAAATAAACAACCTCAAGAAGGAGTATTTACTTGACTCAATCTTCAAACCTCAAGGTGCAACTTAGAATCTGGCAGCAAAATATTCCTGGCTCTTCAACCCTGCTGTTTTGAGGGATGGACGTTTTTCTCTCTTGTTGTAATTCTTTTATTTCTTTTAATAAATCTGGGTGGCCATATGCCCTCCCTTCCTCTCAAAAAACTGATAAAATCTGTAGCCTTGGGATGAAAGCAATACACTCTTAAGTCTTAACTGTCTAAGAATGCTTCTTCAGTCCAATCCCTCAAAAAATTTAATTACAAATAAATAATTTTGTTAAATCCAGTGTCAAACCTTGTCTGAACTATTTGAAGTCAATTTTATGAATCCAAATTCACAAATAATTCCTATTAAGAGCAAACATTGGTGTTAATGTAAGTCTTCAGAATTTTTTCTCACAGCTTCAGCCTCAGTAACTCCTATCGGATCCTCTTTATTGCCCTAAAAAACTCAGCAACACAATATTGGAGATTATATTTGCTTTATAGGACTTTCATGTAAGCTGTAAAAATATGTGTCAGTCCCATACCAACTCAGAAGCTCCTCTTCATTTCATCCAACTATATTATCTTCACCCATCTCTCTAAAACTCTACTCTTTAGATTCAACAATAGCACTAATCTCTCTTGGTATCACTTGTCCATTAATCTTGAATGGAGCCCCAGTTTCATCTCCATTCTCCTTGAAATTACATTCAATAAACTCTAATTATGTTAAACTAATTTTCAAACCCTTATCTTCTGAAATTTTCACTCCATGAATCTAATTTAGCATTAACCTTGTCCTCTTGTCAATCAATAGTATATCATTTGCAAGTAGCATGCAGCATGGTACATCAGTATAAATAGTATAAGAATGATGTCCTCAGACCTTCGAGTGATGAGTGAGTACATCATGACCAGAAACACATCCTTGTCAAGCAACAGTGCCCCCCCACCCACCCCCATGAAAAAAAAAATCACCATTTATGTTCTATCATAATCTTTTTCCAGATCAACAAGACCATATGTAGACTCATCTTTTCCCTCTTTTGGTTGACAGATCTGCCCAGGCTAGGTTAGTTTTGTTTTTTTCTCTGTAACTTACTATCAACTGCCTAAGTAAAAAAGATAGCCTGCATTATTGACCATCCTAGTATAAAATCAAATAGGTCAAACTGTCAAAGAATGTTAGCATTTTAATTTAAATTTTGTTCAATCACCCTTTTAATAACTTCAAATAATTAAACAGGTTTAATTCAACACTAAGTAGCAGTTTGGCAGTCCACCAAGCATCCCCCAATAATTTCCCAGTTTCCTATCATTAAATAGATTATAAAATGACAAATTTACTTACATCATAAAGTTATAAGAGTGGAGTCATCTTGGAGCACACAAAAGGGCCTGCAAGCGCAATATATCTTTCACTGGTATATCTTGTCACATTCAATTGAGTATTCACTAGTGTGCGTATGCATTTTCTGTTTCTTTTTTTTTTTGTTTGAAGAGGGCTTGCATTTTCTGTTATTTTGTCGACCTTTATTCAGGAAGTCATGTTCATGAATCAAAGATATTGCAACTCACACCATTCCCTTCAAACATGGACCCAAGGTAAGAGGTCATTTAAAGAGATAATTCAATACATCCACTGAGCATGTGATGGGGTTGCTATGCCAATGCTTTTGGATATGCATGTCTCATAGAAATCCATTACAGCAAGGAAATCTCTATAGTGTGTGAATGCAAAAGATAGCAAGGAGATGACTAAAGGAACCCATATAGGATTGAGTAGTAGTTAAGGGGACTGCAGAGGCTCATATGTGAACTCCTTATATAGGAGTCTGGAGGGATTTGGGAAATCTGTGCAGGATCTTCAAGATATTCACGGAGAATATGGGTCAATGTGACTATGAAGGTGAAGAGATGGAGAAGGAATCCACACCAGACTACCAAGTGGTTTCTTTAATTGTAAGAGTTCCCAAAGTGGATTAGATGCACCAGAGCATGATTGAGATTCCGACTGGTTGTGCATGACTGTAAGTGGGCAGATTATATAGTTAAATGGAAGGTTAAGATGACTTGAGCTAATTTCAGTGACTGGCAGTGATACTAATCTAATTAGGAAATTTATGTATGGTAAGATGTCTACAAGTATGACGACCATGCCACATGCAATGCTCATGTAGGTTATCTTCGTACCATGCCAGTACCTGTCTGGCAGGGTATATACTGTTTAATATGGACTTGTAAGGTAGAGTACTTCAAACAATGTGTAAATCTTGATTTTGATACATGATGATGTACCAAATGGTCTGAATACATGCATCCAAACCTCAAAGGCTTGAAGAACATAACCATGTTGCCAACACTCTCAAACTTATCTAGGCTAATGAACTAATGACACGCACTACGCTAGCTGTCTTTATATATTCTACAAAACAGGAGCTTGTTTATCAGGTTTTCTTAGTATTGTTTGTTCATTGTAAGTAGTTTCATACCTTGTCTTCTCGAGTCATGCTGTAGTATCTTAAAGCATTTTTATGATCTTTTACAAGTGCCAATCTAAATTGTGCTTTTCATGTTTGTTTAGGATTGCTTCATATATTGTAGGGCTACATTAAGTTAGTTCATGTGTTAGATTTTTTAAATAGTATATTATATATATGTCTATTGTGCTCAATGATAACATGTTTAGCTTGACTTAAGATGCTAGATATATCTGAAAGAGTTTAAGATGATTGTTTAAACACGAACATTCATAAGTCCTCCCTCACAACTTATTCAAATATTTACTAAACAAAGCATCAAGATCTAGTGAGATTGTAGGGAATTTAGTATATAGATGGCGAAAATAGTGCCAACACCACAAAACATGTCAGGACTTTTGTTAACCCTTCTAAACCTATATTTACCTGTTTATCAATACGTCTTTCCAAATTCCTACAATAATACTCGAACCCCACTCACCTCTTTGCATGTATTGATTCTTAATAATTCTTCCTTCTATACTAAGCATTTTCACATCAAGTGCCAAAGCCACTCTTACATTTTAACTCCATATCCATGACCTCTAAAGCCTCGCCTTAGGACCACTTTCAATCATAGATATGCAAACTCTCTACCATGTAACTAGAAAATTTATTATAAATGCTCTGAAGCTTGGCTACAAAAAGGAAGGGGCTATGAAGATCGACCGGTAATGCTTAGCCAAGAGTTATATGAATTATTACTTTCAGAATTTAATTTTTATTACTTTTTTTATTTTTGGATTATAAATCATTTTTGTTGCCTCAATAAGATACACACCTCTTAGATGTGTTAAATCCACTAAAGAGCTCATTTCGACTAAGTTATCATGTCCTAAATCTAATTAACATGATTGGGGATGAAAATGATTCTCTTTCTTCCTCCAATGAAAAGTTTGATTAAGGAATAGTTTGGTTAGTTTAATGGTTTAGATGACCTGTATTAAGGTAGGCAATCTCAATATGAGATCCTTATCGATACCATCTTGGTACAGTGTCGATAATGCTCGGTACAGGGGTCGGCTCAGCATATCAATACTCAGTACTTTCTTTTTTTTTGGTACAACGGCGGCTCACACACAATGAGTGTAAGTACAACCCATGAAATCAGAAAAAAAGTAGATAATGCAGTGGGGACGGAATAGACATGTGGTTCCCCCAAACGAACTCTCCCGAGTGCTGCATAGCATAGGCTGTCACCCAATCCGCAACACTGTTGGCTTCTTTGTAGACATAGGAAGCCCAGTAGGAGGCGGCACACTCACCCAGCAAACTGTAGATGTCGTGGAGCAAGCGCATCTCGCCGGCAGCGCGCCTCCGACCCTGAATCCATTCGATCACCATGGTTGAGTTCCTCACTAGGATGATACAGTCCGCGCCCAACACCCTGCCTCGAATAGGTGGCGCCTTCCCATGTTGCTCTGAGCTTAGCTCCGACAACTGATTGGTCGAAGATCTGCCGACCCCTAGCCGCCACTACTCTAGCATTCTGGTCTCTGATAACAAATCCGACGTCATTGCTGCTCCCCACCCCGCCGACGCTGCCGTCAAAGTTCAGCTTGAGAAAACCAAAGGGTAGAGGTTCCCAAAAAATGAGCACAACCCTGAACACTACAAGAGGAGAATGAAAATCGCAGATTTCTTTAGCCAACCCAAGGGACGATGACGCAATAGTGCCAATGACCTCTACTGTATAGAGCAGTGCTCTGTCCACCACTATCCTCGAATGAGCACCTTTGTCATCAAAGACACAAGCATTCCTACCTAGCCAGCAGTGATAGGCCAGATTGATAGCCCTAATCCCTCGCTCCACAAGGCCAGGCCTTCATAAAGAAACCTCTAGGAAGGTCAGAAACTTCTCGGTCGATGACCATCCTTGCCGCATGTCAGGGAAAGCCGAAGCGCACTCCCAGATCCGAACATCACGCTGATAGACAAAAAGGATATGAAAAATAGACTCCTCCTGGTAGGCCCAACATCCTGGGGGGATGCGTACACCTCCTCGAGCTAGCACTCCTCTGGTGGGTAGGCAGCCCCAGGCTACCTTCCAGACGAATAGAGTCACTCGGAGGTGAATACATAATCTCCAGATCCAACTCCCATCAATCTATCATGCCGACGACCTCCTGATCGGCCCAAGAAGATTCCTTGCCTTCACCTTTGGCCTGCCTGTACTGCTCCAAATCTGTCTGTCTGCAATCTCTCCTGCAGGGATCGGCATCGCCAACACCCTCTCGGCTAACTGCTTACCAAACGCCCTCCGTACAAGGTCCTCATCCCATCTCCTCTTCCCTGGTGTAAATAGGTCACAAACCCTACGTCCCTCCAGCCAATCGGCCTCGAACAAGGTGGGCCATCTACATAGCAGCAGATCCGCCAAGTATTTGTCCCCCACGGCGCCGATGGCTCGCCCATCCCCAATCTCCCATCTAATCTCCGAGGTCACCAAGAAAACCTGGAAGCAAATCTCCCTCCAGATGAAGGAGCAACATTGGCCCACTCAGAAGACTAACGAGTCGGCCGAGTCCCCATACTTCCTTCATACTACATACTAGTTTGGTACTAATATGGTACGATATGCCCACTACGTACTATGATATGGTATGCTTGGTACACACTAATATGGATTGGTACAAAGCGCCATGCTATGGCTTATATGTAAGCCATAGGCCATGCATAATATATCAATGCAAATGCATTATTGCAATTAGTAAACACCTTATATAAACTAATTGATTTCTCAGGTGAAGCCCATCTACTGAAAAACTCAACTCTAAGGTGGCTATTGAAACCGCAATAGTGGACACTTTATATAGACTGATACATGACTTGCCCTTTTAGCTAGAATTATCATTCTCTTGTTTACCGCATAAAGCAAGAGAACAAAGTGGCTATGGACATATCATTAAAGGTATTCTATAAGCGCAATAAAGAGTAGGAATAAGCCATGTTTTTCCATTCCCTTCTCCATTCAATATGCATTCTAAGGTCTGGATTTGGGGAATGGTGAGTGGATATGTGTAGGTGCTAGGCAGCTCTATGTTCATATGCATGTCCGTCGCAAGCGATGACCACAGCTTTTGGTGGCAATGCTAGGTTGGACCGCATCATACCTATCCTGTTCTTTCTATTGCCTTCCTCACTATTTTTTATCATTTTAGCACATTTATCACAAAATGCCTCCTTCATGTTTTTGAATGTATCCCTCCATTCCTGAGAGACCAAATTGGATCCATTTGCCTAAATGCATTTTACACAGAACTCCTATTTTAGTAGGATATGTGATTCCTAGTAACCAAGTTTTGAAGAACCGACCATACCTTCGCACATACAGCCCCATACTTTCCTAGACTATGGTATATACCAGTATGTACCATATGCCTCATCACCCTATATCCAAAAACAATGAGTAGATATAGCGGCATATGGAAGTACACATCATGACGACATCTGACCCATATGCTCCCACGCTAACATACTTTAAATTTTGCTAGTAACTATGAACCAAAGTACATAACAATATATGTAATTGGAGAGATTCTATTTTAATGATGTATCCTCTAATTTTTTTTAAAGAAGATAACCTCTAAAAAATCATTTGGCCAAATTAGAGTGATATGATATGCAAGCATATTCAAGACAAAACCACAAAACTCTAAGGCTTAAAGTGTTGGATGCACACATAGTACCTACTCATCCATATACATGTTCTAAGTATAGTAAATATAACATTGATGACAAACTTTTATGCCATTTTCTATATATCATATAGACCAACATTTTGAATACCAGATGATATGGAGAGTACTGTAGCAACCCAATAGGTTTTCAATATCGGTATCGGGCTTAGCATACCACCCGCCATGGTAGATGGTACTATTTTTTGTGTCACTTCCAACAATATACCATGTATCAGTACAAAAACATTAACAATTTTTAGTAAGACATATCCATAGTACTGATAAGGTATCCGTACGTGGCCTAGTACAAGGGCTTAAAACATGCTATAGACCGTAACTCTAAGTTAAGCAAGACTCAATTTAAGAAAAGAATGAAAAAGGGAAAGGCATACTTATTATAAGTTCATTTTAATAATTTAGAACATATATTTAATACAAATTCGCATATGCAATTAAATTCAAGCATTTTAGCGTATTGAAGAACAGTAAAATCTAGCTTTTTGCCGAAAAAATCGTTAGAAGTTGAACCTTGTCATGTTCTCTAAAGGAAAAACAAAGTCCGACAAAGAATTATTCACAAAGTTACATATTTTCTAAAATCCTTTCATTTGCAGTGGAACTTGTACACATGATTGATAAAATCTGACAGTCTCCTTGTAAGATCAACTTCCCCTCTCACTGGCAACAGAGTGCAAATACATAAAAGGTTACATGTCGCTCTAAGCCTTTGAAGTCACCAAAAAGACCTAGAGTGACCATAACCATAATAAATAAGCCTCAACAACCAAAATCATAATCTCTTCATTAGATTTTAATAGTATGTTAGAAGGGGCATCTGGATGCTTTTTATTGCTTGTAGTTCTGCTTGTAGTTCTCAAATTGCCAATAGAACACCTAAAAATATTAGTTAATGCCTCTTTGGAAGGCAAGCAATAAGTCTGATCTTGGTTTATCGTTGCTATCTTGATCAATCATGTTTATTGAAGAAAAGAATATAATCTACTAAAACCTAGATTTCAAGAAAGAAGTATTAATCCCTGCAGAAAAAATGAATCTGAAAATCCTGACATAATAGGTGGTTTTATTGAGCAAATAAATGCATGTCAGGTGAAAATAAGCTTCAATTTTTAAAGTTCATTAGAAAATGGTACAGAAACTTGTCAATTCCATAACAAGAAATGTTTTAAAAGATCTATCTTCCTTATAAAGTAAGATATAAAAATCTTTCAAAAAGCAAGCCTTTCTTCAGTGTTTTCATTATGCCCCTGCCTTACTATGCCAAGGCCTACACCATCTTCCCATGATCCCATCCCTTCTCTTAATTAGGCAGAATATGAGAACCAGCGCAAACTCATTATGTCAGAGGAGGATTGTATGTGATCCAAAATATCAACCACAAGATGTCTTATCAAACTAAATTATTGGGAAAACATGGACTCCTGATTGCCATCTCACAGTATCAATTCAAGTATATATATTACTCCATAAATAGAGAACACCTGCTTCCATTTCTAGCATTTGCAAAACTTCTTTCTTGTCCCGGTAACTAGTATTCAGACTCACTTGCTACATTGAAATTTGTTTTGCACATGACAAGCCTTGCAGATTATAAACAGGATTGATTTAACAATTCATTGCCAAACGTATCAATACAGAGCGTATCAATCAGGCCCTAAATTCTCAAAAATAATATATATAATTAGCCACAAATATAATTTGCTCGCATGTAAACCTCATTAAGCTTCTCCACATCACCAACATCCATGAAAAGCACATCACAACCCAATAGGACTCAGGGAAAAAAATAAAATGATCAGACTGCTACAAAATCAATTTAAAAAACCAAACTTTTCGCACATGCAAGATCTGAACAGACTCCACTAATCAGTAACAATCAATCAAAAGAACGCAAAAACTAAACAAACACCTCAAGGAAGAAATCACGATACTAACCCAGATGCCCTGATGGTCCTGCCTGCGCCACCCGGCCGCGCTGTTCGATCCGGCCATCGCCCGGAGCCCCCCGAGTCCTCTTTCCCGTCCCCCGAGGCACGGCATGCGTCACCTCCTCCTCTATCTCTTCTCCATCCTCCTCCTCTTCCTCCTCCTGCTCCTCCTCATTCTCATCCTCCTCTTCCTCGTCCCCCTCATCATCCTCGTCGTCTCCTCCATCGTCGCGGACGCCGTAGCCGCCACTCCCGTAGTCGGACGGCCCCGGCCGGCCCCTGGGCGCCGAGAGGGCGGGGCGGAAAGGGTGACGGGCGATCCGGGCGGTCTCGAAGATGGATCGGGAGGGGAGAAGGAAGTAGAACTGCTTGTCCCCCATCTGGAGGAGGTCCTGGGAGTCAAGCTTGACCGGAGGCGTGCCCGGCACGTGGAGGACGCCCTCCACGACGCACCCGTTCTTGCCGATGACCTCGAGGGCGAAGCGGCGGCGCTGGAAGTCGTAGAAGATGCGCGCGTGGTGGCGGGATATGTTCATCCCGCCACCTAGGCTCGCCAGATCGACGTCCACCTCCGATTTCTTGCTGTTCCTCCCCAAGATTATCGAGTAGGTCTGCATGTAGTACTCGAAGTCCTCGCCCTGGAGCTTCGCGAACCCGACCTCGGCGTCGTCCAGCTCGATGTCTCCGCCCCCTCTTCCGCCGCGCGTGGCGGCGCTCCGGGCGGAGCTTCGGCCCTTAGGCATGGCTTTTCCTTCTCTTCTCGCGAAAGAGACGAGAAGGAAGCGCGCTCGAAGCAGAAAGAAACCGAGAGAGAGAGAGAGAGAAGGAGAGGGAGAGTCCGGTATTTAGAAGGGATCTTGATGGGCTGGGCTTTGACTTGGTTAGGGTGATAAGTAGATTTGGGCCAGTTTCTACCCGCTTGAGCCTGACCTTGTTCTTGCCTTCTTGGTGAAATAGTTTCAGACGTTGGCTATGCGGAGTCCCAAACTCTTATGTGAGTTGGTTTGACATTGTTTTGTTGAAAGATTGATAATCCAACCGAACATAATCCATTATGCTTTATAATTATGCTATGCATGTAAATTATGGCTTTGTTACTAATTACTATAGATTTTGGCATTATTGTGCAGCTGAGGTTGTTGGTTAAAGGTTAAAGGTTATGCTTAAAAGTAAAACTAGGTGAAGAAGTGTCACCAGGGACTCATTTGGTTCGCATGCAAAATTTTCAATATTTTTTTTGAATAGCTGATATCTGGAAAGTAATTTTTATATATTGGGTTAACCATGAAAAAATGACACATTGTAGAATGGTTTATGTTTTGTTGAGCATCTACTTTTCTAGGAAAGTGTGTAAAATGCCTGTTATATCTGATAAAATGATAGATCTTATTTCATTCTATCTAAAAACTTAAGGGCGTTATTAGAAAAGAAAAATTATCTCAATTTTTAATCAGTGGAAATTAGACTTTTCTATGTCTTATATGGTTTTTCTTTTTTATAAAATGTAGAATTTTTTTTTCATACGAATGTTACTTTTTTATTTTTTGAAAATTGCAATCAAACACGGGTATTTTTCGTATTTTTTTTTGTTGGCCCCACTTTTCTTGTCCAAATCCCACGAACAAAATGGATCCTAAGTGCCCAGGCATGGATTGTGTGCATTGGAAACTGAGAGAGAATCCGGCCTTGACTCCAAAGAGCTTGAATTGAGTCAATTTGGTAGTTCAGATGTCTATCTCAGGATAGTTTGGGCTCAATTTGGGCTATAAGCATGAGTTGAGGCTACAAGAGCACTCTCAGCCCACACCATGTCTACTGTGGAAGCATATACCAAAAATGTTAATGGACTTTTCATGATAATTTTACATTCTGGTTCATATGGAACATCATTCTTTTATCTTTATAAGGTGTAAACAAAAAGGATCTGGCCAGGTCTAACCCCCAGCTTATATAATGAGAGAAAGATGTGTTAAGAGGTTTGTTGGATTCGAATAGATTCTCATTCTATTTTAAAAATGAAGAAAAAAAATTGGCTTTCTGCTTGCACCAAGATGCATGTCATGCATTTGATTCATCTATAGTCACATGAACCTTACTATCCCAATCACAATGAATCTGCTCATGCAAGAAGACAACAGCTGACTGCCGGCATGCATTAGGACACATGAATGCATTTGGTCCAACTCTATGCTGGAGTTTTAACTTTAAAAAATAATAATAATTTTAAAAAATATATATAATAGCTTTATCCTCTAAATTTTAGATGTTTAGAAACTTTAAGACTCTTATTTTTTTTCTTCAGGCGCTACTTTTGGAAGAATTGTGACTCTTCTGGAAAAACATTGGTTCCGATTTCAGTAAGGATGCGATGTTTCTGAAAGATCGCATCTTCAGAAATGTCGCACCGTATCGGTCATCGGAGAGCGTCTATAAATAGGCTCTGCATCCCGTGTTTTGGATAACTCAATCCAAATTACTACTTCTCTACTTTATGAGACAAAACAAAGAATTCTTCTCTCATTTTTCTTTTTCTCATCTTTCAAACATCTTTCAAGTTTTTCTTTTTCATCTGGGCATTTGAAAGAGTCGGCCAAATCAAACCTCCCCAGTGATCATGCTCATTAGAGGAGGATCAAGCTGAGATGGATTGTTGTACCTTGGAAATGAGATCGCCGCAAACTTATACATAAGAGGCGAAACACGTTCTTAGGGCAATGTATATCATGCATCTCGATCTAGGCAAGCTCTTTTCAATCTTCTGATTTTTCTAGTAGATTATTTCTTTATAATACTTTTATAAAATAGAGATATAATAGTTTTTAGGCAAAATAAATGCTTTAAAATACTTTTTTATGAAACGCCTCTTTTCAGATAAGTTGTGACTCTTCAAAAAAGAATGCTGGTTTTCGAAAAAATACGGTGTTTCCAAAACATTATGTATATTTGAAACTATGGCGTCTTTTTGATCTTCCAAATAGAGTCTCTAAATAGACTTCTCCAGGATTAATTCAAAAACAATCTAATCTCTCTTTTTCTCACTAGTACTTCTGAGAGTTTCTTCTACAAATAGAGAGTTTTTCCATCCTTCAACATTTTACTTTTGATTTTTTTTATTTTTATTTTCTGAGCATTTGAATTAGGGGACCTTCTTAACCTCTTTATCCTATTTGCTTTAACCTTTAGGTTCATGTTAGTTCTATCATGTCAGTTGTCTCAAGGCACACTACAATTTGTTGAAAACTAGCTAGCACTCTCTCTCTCTCTCTCTCTCTCTCTCTCTCTCTCTCTCTCACTCACTCACTCACTCTCTCTCAAAGATTAGTCTTGGCCAAAAAAAAAGTCAACTATAGATATGAGGGCTCATGTGGGTATATTTTTAGTCCGATTATGCACTAGGTAGATGTTGGTTTCTTATACAAGGTTAAGCAACCTAAATAACACATTCTACTTAGCATTTTTAGATGAGGTCTTGGATTGTTGCCAAATGATATCATGCTGGATCTAACCCATGGTCTATGTGGTCTAGGGGAACAGATTTATAGAGGTTGATCATGAGGAGATCATAGTTCTTGTAATTATATTTGAATAGATTTGGACCCTTGGTTTGGCGATAATGCTAAGGATTAAACAAGAAGAGTATGTAAGGATCCATGCAAGCGTGTGTTTAGTTTTACAACGGTTATGCACCGAATAGATTTTGAATAATAATACTTTCTGACTAAACTTTTTGGAGTGAGATTCAAGATTGTGACATTAGAGATGCAAGCTAGGTAAGTGTTCTAGCCTATTTTATTTATTTTTTTATTTATTCGCAGATTTGGATCAGTTTATTTTTCATATAGAGATGATCTAGGTTTGAAAATGTGTGACCAAGTATCAAGAAAAAACACTTCATGGTGGACGCAGCATGCAATAAGAGAGCATTCGTGTGTATAACCTTTTTTTCTTTCTTTTTTTTTCAATGCAAGGGCTAGTCCAAAGCATTTTCACCAGCAATATGTGAATCAAATGCATATATTGTTCTTATAGTGAATGTACTTGGTTGGATGCACCTATAAAAAAAAAGTGTACATGGTTGGAGTGCCTATGTGATGCTAAAGGCAAAAGTGTCTAAAATTGGATCAATCTTGCAAAAAATTAAGAATTTCTATAGCCATTTGTGGCAGCTGCAATGAGAGATTAAGGCGTGGGATCTAAAGCACCTAAATTCACTTCCAAAATTTAAAACACATTATAAACACAAAAATAGAAATTAAGTGGGCCATCTCTAAAATATCCCCCACTACAAGTGCATACCCAATCTTGAGCTCTTAATCAAAATCAAGTCCTAATGACAACCTTCTTCAAGCAAAAAGTTTGAGAAAGCTAGTCCTGATCTATCAAAAAGCTCTTTTGGACATTCTTACAGAAATATCCTACAAATATCAAGGAGGAAGGGAAGAAGAGAGAAGAGGCAGAGGATCGAACTTTCACAAGAGCAGATGAAAAGGACTCAAGGTCAATTTTTTTTTTCCCCCCCACAGAATTTAGGCTAGGGTGTTGAATTGATATGCACAAATCTAATAGAAAATCTATCCCAATCATGCTAGATTACTCAAACAGGCCCTCATGAGATGGAGTTCCTAGTTGAGTGGAGATCAGCATCAAGAGGTGAGGCCAAAGATTCAAGGGAAATGGAGAATGGAGAGAGAGATGATGTGGATGTTGGAGAACCAAGAGAATGCCCAAAGAAAAAGTACCAATTAACATCTATGCTAGAGGATTGGCTTGTTGTGCTTTGGAATCAACAAAAAGTTAATAATTCTATCCAATGTGGTTTAAGAATAGACTTGGATCAAAAAATATAACAAAATTTTAAATATACACTGGATATGAAACATTAAGCACTCAGTTTCATATCCAAAATCAATTTAAGCACTGCCTATCTTACAATTCTATATATTTAAGAAATTAATTTTATTTTAAAATAACTTTTATGTAGTTAAATATTAATTTGTATTGTTCATTACAATTTAGTTGTAGTTCTTTATCAATCCTTATGTAGAAAATTGTTAATAATATAATTATATTATTTATTTATTATTTTCTTGCAAAGTATGTTAATGATATGATTAAGTAACCACTTAGCACATGTCCTTTTATGGTTTGTTTATGGATTTTCCATAACCAACAGACCAGTGAAGTAACATTTAAACCCAATGCAATCTAAACCAAATGAAAAAATAAACTTGGTTAGCATGCACACTTTGAAATTGAGAAGTGCCAAATCCCAGCCAGACCCACATGCAACCATGCATACATCAAAACATACAACCACAAATATCACCAAACCCAGTTGGGTCCAGTTGCCTGCCATCTCAAATTCTGATTCTTAGATTAGACAAAAAGAAACTAAAAACTTGCATGGGACCCAAGAATAGAACTTACATGACCCCACATACAATTATAAATATCACCAAACCCAGTTGGGTCCAGTTGCCTGCCATCTCATATTCTGATTCTTAGATTAGACAAAAAGAAACTAAAAACTTGCATGGGACCCAAGAATATAACTTACATGACCCACCCCCCTATCCCCCTTTTTTGTTCAGAGAGAGAGAGAGAGAGAGAGAACTTACATGACATTGCACTCAAAAGTCCCTAGCTGCTGAATAGACCAAGAGAGGAAGATTCCATATCCCACCACCCCCCACCAACTCTTTCACTCTTGCAAACATTTCAAGATTACATGACTGACCTAGTTAGTTTTTAAACAAGTACCACAAGAGGCTACCAATTGTACAACAAAACTGTGGTGGATTTCACAAAAATGTCGACTACAACAGCCTGTCTAGGTTATCCAATGGAGCAGCAGCAGGAAGCAGATGCAAGTTGATAGCAGGAGGGAAAGCAGAGGAGAAGCCCCAGAGCTATCATAGTTAGGGACTGACGTGCCGAGCCCTGGAGGACTCAGCCCACCGATACCTGGCAGTGGAGGAGCATTCATCGATGTGTTTGTAGGAGTATTTGTGCTGGGAGTATTGGCTGCTGATCCTCCTGCAGTGCTGCAATGGAAGACAGCCACCATTGTTAGCTATAAAACATGAGTACATCTTAGTCATATAAGTAGTTGGGCAAACATGCTACATCATTCTTCTTCCCATGGCCAACATTTAAACATGGTGGCGCTGCCAGAATACTCAAGGTAAGTATTAACATTGTCTTTAAAAATCTAGTAAGAATCAAACAATGCATCAGGGAAATGTATAAAAATCACCAGGAAACACATGCCAAAAGCTATGTGGGTTCCATGATGGTTCCTAATTGTGTTTTCTCCATTATGTTATCAAAACTGCACTCTAACTCCAAACCTAGCAAGGGACCAAGGGGAAGGGAAACTATTTTATATAATTAGAAATAACACAATGACTGCTAGGCTGCTAAGGCATTAGATGAGACACTAAGGATTCTTTCTGCGGGGGAGACATACATTTCTTGCACCATTGGATTAACTATATATTAAAGAACAGACCTTCATTTTTTTTAACTTTGTCTTGCCTGCACTAATAAATCTGAAATAAGAAGAAACATAAAACTCGATGAATT
Source organism: Phoenix dactylifera (assembly GCF_009389715.1). Lineage (NCBI taxonomy): Eukaryota > Viridiplantae > Streptophyta > Magnoliopsida > Arecales > Arecaceae > Phoenix > Phoenix dactylifera. The sequence continues at coordinate 383,471 of NW_024067718.1, read as the reverse complement.
AGCTATCTCAAGCAAGTCACCAAATGTCTTCAATAAATAAGCAATAACTAGACATTTCCATTATTTCTAGTAAGGATTACCCCTGATTCATTTTCCTTATGGGCATCAATTTGGAAAAGCTGGAATTGAAATTAATGTTTGTTAATGTTCATGTGAGATACTTAAAAAGCAAACCCCCAGAATTTCTTTAACCAGTTGCCATATTACAACACAACAGTCCAGTTTTCATAATTCATTTCATTTATTTTTTTCCCAAGAGATGTGAGTCATTTGTATTAGTACATGCTCGACATGTTGGAATTTCCCGTGTCATGGTATTATAACTATTATAGCATAAGTTTCAAAAGATGGAATCTCAAATAACTGTATTCTTTTATACCTAGAACCAGTCCATGTTACGGCAATTACAGGATCTTAATTAGAATTTATTGCATCATAATATTTTTTCTTGCATTCTTCCAACAAAATATGAGGAATACTCTATACAGGGTCATAGTCAGAGGATGAAAACAACATCTGTTATGCCCAAAAAAAGGTTTCTATATGTTTCTATCAAGATCCATATCCAAAAAAGACGAGGTTTCCATCAAGAAGCAAGTCATTGTAGTAATTGATGTTGACAATGAAATGAAAGCTGAAAGAAGTAAATGAATGCAGGGGCATCATCACTGGCTTCAAGAGTGGCCCGTTAGCTGAGAAAAGTCGATGCTCAGACAAAGCTATGAAGAACAAATGACATAGGATGGAATGAATTCAATGAGGCTCGTAGGGTAACAACAGAGAAGGATGGAGTATTAGAAGGAAAAAAAAAACCATGAAAAGCACAAACACAGTGTCTACAACACCTAAAACAAAACTTGGACAATAGAGCAGTAACCCATGGGGAGAGGAAGGATTAGAGTTATTCAATTACTTCAACGTCAAAGCATCGGAGACATTTGATGTGAAGCAACGTGGGCTTATTCTTATAATTGGTGATAAGAATATAGACAGAAAGGTCCTTTCTATGGACCTAATCTGAAGCAAGCACAGAATTGAATTGAAGGAAATTTTTAGAACGACTAGGTGGTCTGATTCACATAGACGTAGCTTCCAAAACATTGTCCTCTCATTCGTTTCTTGATTATATTTAAAAGTTTAAGGAACCTATGTGGGCTATATTTTTCTTATCAACTGAAGGAGTGTCTATGTCTATACAAAAGAGGTACACAAAAACCAAATTGTTTAGATGGATTAAACGTCTTTATCAAGTAACAGATGAAGAAAGTGGCTGGTGCCCAGGTTTCTATTAGCAGTATTTTAAGTAGAAGAGGAAAAGGGCTATTCTATTACTTCAAAGGAATTGAAACTTAAGCCTTCAGGTAAATTTCATTAAACTGATAGCTACCATAGATGACCTTAGGGCACCCCATAAAGATCCATAATCACATCTCCTACAAGACTAGGAATAAAAAAATAGGCTAGTTTTAGACTTCCTAGAACAGAAAGCATGAGATAGTCAATACCACTTGGACTGGACTCCTAAAACAAAACTTAATCACCTAAATTTATAAAGGTCTCCAAAAGCCATAATAATTTTATTCTGGAAGAAAGGAAGGGAACTCCCACCTAGTGTAAATACGCAGGTCCAGGTACCAAGATGCACCACCCAAGATACAAATAAGGAACCTCCCTAAAGGAGAGGAGAAATGTGACCTCCGGGGTCATTACCTTGTTCACAAGGCCATCACTTGATTGCTACAATCTGCAGTTATGGCGATAAATATGCTCGTGACTTTTTAGGGCATTTTTCCATGCATACAGTGATTTCACTAAATGCCAGTGATCTACTTAGTCAAACTCACCTGATGTTGTGATGCTGATATATCTCATTGATATGCCATCTAATCTTATTGACATGGAGTAAAATCTTAACACTGTGAATGCCATCAAATATAACTTGTATGTTAAATATGGTAATAATTCTTGCTGCAAGGTTTAGCGAACAAATCTGCAGTTTGGTGCTTGGTTGGGATGCATGAGGTTATAATTTGCCCTACTCTACATATTCCCTCATATGGCATGGTGATCGTGCTAGTGAAAGATGCAGATGACAGACATGCGTAAGGTTGCATGAACATGGAAAAATAAAATTGTTGGCTGAAAGCTTTGAACACATCAGTCTTCAAGTGGGTTCATAACACATTACCACTAATTTGAGATTCAACTCCACCAGAGGATATTGATTGTTTTTTGTTTTTCCAAAATATAGAAAATTCCCCTAAAACTGTGCAATAACCAGTGAAGGATTTAACACATTTCTAGGCAACTAACCCAATCAAAATCACAAAATGACAGAGTTAGGAAGGCTAGAGGATGGCCTAAGAAGCCCTCAATTACACATTTTTTAAAGATATTGAAGACCACTAATTGCAACATCAAGATGAAACTTTCAAGGTTGACTGATCCACATTCTTAAAATCTGAATTGAGTAAGAGATATCTAGCCATGCCATATTTTATAGAAGCTATACAACAAATAGTCGATAATATGTGGGATCACGCAAGACATCCCCAATCAATGTTACTTATCAGCTAAGCATTTTGCTTCAATGGAGAATCTGCTGTTCTTGCTCCAGGAGGCCCATGTCTGTAATCATTTCACAGTTATACTTCTTTTGGAAGAGGCAGGAATGATGTGGGACAAGCAATTCATTGCAAAATGTCTTGAACAAAGGAGGTAGAGCAGTTTCTTTGAAGCCTCTCAAGATTCTTTATGCAAATGGGATGGATAGGAATGAAGCAAAATTGGTTAATAAAAGATGAAAACATTAAAGATGTAAACATGGAGTTAAGGAGAAGACCAATTACAAAACATTTATTCAATTCCAAATCAAACTCACCAAAGAAGATCAGCCCCATCTAAGTTAAACTAGGCTTCATTTATCACTACCATACTCAACTGGGACATATTGTAGAAAAAACTGTGGATGACATTCTCATCAGCATGTACCCTTGTTATTTCCTAGTGGTGGGAAAATGGTTGGTGGAGGCCCAACAATAGCGATCAGGAGTTAGATGGTCAGAGCTTTTCTATGAGCACTAAACCAATTGTAACTAGTGCGATAGTTTTTTCAAATATAGGAAGTAATTAAGAACTAAACCACACTGCAGAAAAAGAACTACATACAACCTTGGTGTAAATAAAATGGAAGGAAATCATCTCAGGCTGTAGGGTTTTTGCAGTAAACCCAGTGAGATCAAGGGAAGAATCATTGAAATTGAGATATGGGTCCTGTTATCCAGATGAAGGAACAAAGAAGACAACAAGGGCCATGAGTGAAATAATGAAAGCAAAATAAAGTACAAGGCTAAGGAGTTCACCTTAGGATTTCATGGAATCCATCATAAAGAGATAAGATCATCAGATAACTTTATTCATCAAAATTATGAAGCCATGGGTATGGCTGTCCTTAAAGCATTACAACAATGCCCATTGGACCCCATGTGTTTACTAAAGTTGCTTCCATCTCTGACATGCAGTTCCCTCTTGGTTCAGTTCTTGCTCTCTTTAAGCGAGTGAAACGAGATGACTCCACCAGCCAGAAGCGAAGTGTATAAATAAAGTAGTGTACAACTGTACAAGATGTGAAAAATCTTTAGTCAAATGGGAAGTCATATCCATTGATGCTTCCTCTAACAAGCATTGCATGCGTCCAATGCTAGAAATATTCCACTAACACCTTGGAGACTCCTGTACAAGCCATTACTGAGCTGATGTTTTGAAGCCCATTAAAGGGATGGCAGAAAAAGCTGCTAGGCTGGTTGGACTAGGCTGGTTTCTTTCCTTTTGGGAGGCCAGAGGATGGTAATAAGCAGCTGAGAAGATGGGTAGGCTCCTGAAAGTCCTAATAATCGGCACTATGGTTCGCCATCTCGATATCGGATCTTGTACTGATACCATTCTATTATGGAAGTTATGTGAAGTTATGCCTCCAAAAAGGAAGTTGATTAAATTACCCTAAGATTAACTATATGTTCTAAAGGTCCAAAATTATATAGGAATATTGATTTGCATCAAAATGACCACTAGTAGCCTCTATAGCAGCACACTATGTCCTGTAATATGGCTTTTAGAATAGTTTATAGGAGGCCCACCCTCCCCACAAAAAAAAAAAAAAAAAAAACCCCAAAAAAGTGATATACAGAAATGAAAAAAAGTTGTATAATTCCAAAACTAAAAATTAGGGGTTATTTGCAGAACATCCTAGAAAAGAGAAGATATTTCTATTGTGTGTGTAAGAGTGTGGAGAGAGAGAGAGTTGTTTCGAATTTAAAAAGTAAGTTCTACTAAATAAAGGAATTCCCAAGAGACATACCTTTGTGACGAAGGGAAAGTACAAGATCCATAACCTGCAAAACATTATTTTTTTAACAAAAAATCAATTCCAAACCCATTAAAAATCACAAGATTACGAATCCAAGATAACAATTAATTAAATCAACAACAAGCAATAACAAAAAAAAAAAAAAGGAAAAACGCCAACAATGTACAAGACCCAAGACACTATTTTTTTAAAATTAATGTTTCAAAACACTAAAATCAAAAACAAAAAAAAAAGACCTCCGAGACAACGTTTCCAGAACTTCCCAAACCCCACAAATTTATATGGTATATAGTATTCTAATAACAGAAGTTAAATAAAAAACCCAAGTCCTAGAATCACTCCGACTCCGTTCCCCTAGACCCTGTGCTAATTTTAAAGCCATTTCCAATGGAAGAAACTATAACTCTGCCACAGAATGCGGCCCTCACACGGAAAAGATCTCTCCAGGAGCACTACTTTCCAGCTGGACACGCATCTGAAGACGCAGCAGCACCTTGAGATTCGCGCTCGTCACCCCAACCTATGGTCCCAACCGTGCCTCATATTTTTCTAACATAAATTAAAAAAAAAAAAGGAAAGGAAGAGAAGAAAGAGGAGAGGAACTCACTAGGGTCGGTGATGGTGACGGTGGCGGCGCCGGCGAAGTCGCAGGAGCCGGGGGCGGCCTTGGAGCGCTGGTAGTAGGAGTCGAAGGCGTAGGAGGCGTGGGCTGGCAGGGTGTTTGGCAGGTAGCAGAGCCCGCTCGCCTGGATGGGCAAGCAGTCCGCCCCTGCCCCGCACGCGTAGTCCAACGCCGTCTGCAACGTCTTCTCGCTCGCCCCGCTCCGCGCGATGCACCACGTCGCCGCTTCCACTACGACCACTTCCCTTCTTCCTATTACCATCATAGCACCCAACAGCACCAGTAGCCCCACCGCCCGTGCTCCCATCCCACCACCACCACCACCACCACCCAAGGAAAATAACTGCAACTAAGCCTTCAAATAAAAGAAGGGAATTAGATACTAAAGAAGGAGAGAGAACTAGAGAGAGAGAGAGAAAGGAATACGAGGAAACTGAGGAAGAGAAGAGGTTCCCTTATTATTATTTTTTTTTTTTTTGCGCTTTTGCTTTTCTTTTGTCGCTTTTATCTTTTGTAGTAGCCGTTTCTGAAGAGCTCGAGCGTCTGAACTCCTAAAACGTCGACTAGCTTCATTTACGAAAATAACCCTACCATGAATGGATTTATATCCATGTTTTTTTTATTTGACAAATAAAACTATAAATATAAATATTAATTAGATATGAAAATTTATATTTATATTTATTTTAAATAGATATATTACAAATTGAATACCGAAAGTACATATAAAAATATAAATATAAATCAAATAATTAAATTTTATGATCGTAAAATTGAAAATATTACTAAATAGATAGTAAATTACATTAATAAAATATAAATATTATTATATTTTTTTAAAAAAAACTTATGAGTTCTATATAAAATAAAACAAGATTATAAATAAGAGCGATCGAATAGTTATTTATTTATAAGATTTTTTGCGTACATCCCTCCTAAATATTGAAATTTATATAAATACCCTTCTAAAATTAATATTTACATATATACCCTCATCAAATACTTATTTTATATGCATACTCATGCCATTTAATGCCGTTAAGAAGTTAACAGTTTAAAATTAAAATGACGAAAATACCATTAATGGGTAAACATGCAAAAGAAAACGTTTATAAGGGTATACATGAAAATAGTAATTTTGGAGGATATTTATACAATTTCTTGTATTTTTGCATAAATACTCTTCTAAATATTAAAATTTGTACGAATATCCTCCAAATATTTCTTTTGTATATCTACCTATTAAGGGTATTTCGGTCATTTTAAATTTTAAACTACTAATTTTTTAACGGCGTTAGATGGGATGGGCATATATGCAAGAAAAAAGAAAAATAAAGGGCATACACACAAAACAAGTATTTTATAAGAATATGCATGCAAATATCAATTTTGGAAGATGCAAATTTCAATATTTAGAAAGATATGTATGAAAAACCCTTATTTATATTTATATTTATTTTTTAATAGATATAAATATGGATACCGATATTAATTGAATGCTCATGTTACTATTCGTATTCGGATAGATTCAAATATAAAAATGGATCCTGAAATATATTATTCAGTCTACTTTTGCTCTTTTTTTTCTTCTTTTTTTAAGTTGTGAGGTGGTGCAACAGTGAGTTATTTATTTTGGTGAGGGTATTTTGGGGAGAGAGTGCTTCTTGGTTCGGGCTTTGGCGGGGCCCGAGAACTAGGTGAGAAGTGAGAACTGAGGAAGTAGCCGTTGGGCGGGGAAAAGCGGCACTGGCGTTGTCGGATGCCTGCTCTGGCGTGTATGTGATGCATGAAGAAGTGGGGCCCAGAAGATGGGTGGTGTTGACCGTCTTGTGCGTTTTTTCGTGTAGCTTGACAGCCTGCACCGGGCAAGCGCAGGCGAGGGGACATGGAATGGTCCCATGACTTCAGTGAAAATATATTGCATGTCAGTGATAAAGAAATAAAATCTTTTTTATTCACAATTTCCTAAGACTTTATCCTTCATATCAGAGTCTCTTGTTACATAAGTGATGAGACACATACATACGTATAAAACTATTGAAAGGGATTATAAATTGAGAGTAGTTTATTTGCCGCCATACTAACTTGTTACTTCAAAGATTGCTTTATTTAAGCCTATATGATGTGGTGCTTAATGTAAAACTCATGTGTAAACATCCATAGATTATTGAGTCTGCTTGTTTTATATTTTTATTTCAATCGATAGTTTACATTCATGCACATGTACAATCATATAATACTAAAAATATATGTTACGATTGATACAAATAATCTAGCAGAGGCGGTGTTCAACACATCTGATGATTATGATACTCAAAGATATAAGCCATCTATATGGCAACATAGTTATAAATTTGTCCAACACAAAGGCATATGATACATAAAGAAACAAATATGGATTACATCATGCAGTAAAGTATATGCAAGTCTCATATAATTCTTTAACATATAAATTTGAAAAGAATTTTGCTTATAAAATCACTATATCAATCTTAAAGAGTAGGGCTAAGTATACCCAGATGCATACCTAGGATGGGAGCCAAACCAGGTCGTGCCCTATATTACATGATAAGTATCTATAAAAAATCAGGTCGAGGTACTAAGGTATGCATTGAGTTACACAAAACATTTTTTCAACCTTAATTGAGTTAAAAAGGACATTTGCCTTCAAAGAAAAAATTGGTTGTTGGATTTTCAAATATAATATATACAAAAAACAAAATCCGTTGCTCTCTAGACTTTATAAAGGAAAAGAGTTCATTTTTCATCTTTTCCTGTAGAAACCCTCGCCCTAAGTTTCGATGCCTACCACCTTTTGGGTTTCTCAACCCCCCCCCCCCCCCCCCTTCTCTCTCTCTCTCCCTATTCATCAAATCAATAAGATTGATAGTGTGCATGTCACATCCCTAACAAAAAAATGCGAGCCAAGGTTGTGGCAACCATCGCATACTCATAGAGAGCTCTCCCACAAGCATATGAGGCATTCTAATATGATATCAAATGCATTGCATCGGAAAAAATTTTAAAAACTATAATCTAAAGTTTAATTAATTAATGAATCCAACTGATAAATAAATTTAAGTCTTACATCAATGAAACCTCAAATAGTAAACCAATAAAAAGAGCATAATAACAAAACTAGGTATAAACTATTTCGATATTTTGAATCTCATTTTTAGTCTCACTCCTAGAGTAGTACCCATGTTCGCAACTAAGTATATGAATCTAAAAAGAAAGAAGAAATAATGAGCTCGACAGCCTAGTAAGTAATGATTACCTTAACAACATACTTTATATAATAACATAAGATACAAATAATTAAATATAATTGCCATAATTCAATGTAAAAATATAACCAATTTTTTTTAAAAACTCAAATCTAGTAAATCCAATATCTTTCAAATATTTATATACATATTCATAAATCCAATTCGAAATAAATCATATTCAATTTAGCAATCTTTAACTATCACTACACTTACACCTTATAGCTAGGCTAGAAATAGAAATAGAACCACATTTATATCTTGTTAAGTGGGTCAAACTACTACACTATATACAAATCTCATATAATTCTTTAAGATATGTATTTGAAAAGAATTTTGCTTATAAAATCACTATGTCAATCTTAAAGAGTAGGGCTAAGTATACCTGGGTGCTTACATAGAATGAGCACCAAACTAGGTGTTGTGCCCCATGGTACATGATAGATAGGTGGTTTAAAAAAGGCTTTCATGCTCATCTTACCCTAATGGTCCATAGAAAATCAGGTTGAGGTACTAACTAGGGAACACATCAGGTTACACAAAGCATTTACCCAACCTTAATTGAGTTAATGGGATATTTGCCTTCAAAGAGGGAATTGGTTATTGGTTTCTCAAACATTATATATATATATATATATATATATATATATATATATATATATAATCTGTTGCTCTCTAGACTTTATAAACAGAAAGACTTCATTTTCACCTTTTCTTGTAGAAACCCTAGCCCTAGGTTTCGATGACTGCCACCTTTTGGGTTCTTAACCTTTTAGGGACCACCCTTTCTTCTCTCTCTCTCCTCCCCTCCCATCTGCTCTCTCTCGCTATTCATCAGATCAATGAGATTGATAGTGTCGATGTCATGCCCTAATTCAAAAAATGCAAGCCAAGGTTGCAACAACTATTGTAGACTCGTAGAAAACTCTCTCTAAAGCATGTCAACCATTCTAATATGATATCAAATGCATCACATCGGAAGGAATTTAAATAACTATAATCCAAAATTTAGTTAAATAACAAACCCAACTGACAAATAAATTTAAAAGTCTTACATCAATTAAACCTCAAAAAATGAGTCTATAAAAAGATCATAATAATAATACTAAGTATAAACTATGTCGATATTATCGATCTTGCTTTTAGTCTTACTTCTAGAGTAGTACCCACGTTCGCAACTAAGTATCTGAATCTAAAAAGAAAGAAAAGATAATGAGCTCAACAACCTAATAAGTAATAAATATCTTAACTACACAATTCATATAATAACATAAGATACAATAGTCAAACATAAATTTTCATAAATCAATATAAAAACATAATCAATTACTTTTTAAAACTCAAATCCAATAAATCAATATCTTTCAAATACTCATATACATATTCATAAATCCAATTCGAAATAAATCACATTCAACTTAGCAAACCTTTAACTATAACCATACTTATACCCTATGACAGGTCAGAAATAAAATAGAACCGCACTTATATCTTGCTGAGTGGTCCGGAATACTGCACTGTATACAAATCTCATACAATTCTTCAACATATGCATTTGGAAAGAATTTTTCTTATAAAATCACTATGTCAATCTTAAAAAGTAGGGCTAAGTGAACCCAGGTGTATACCTCAGATGAGCACCAAACCAGGTGTCATGCCCCATGGTACATGATAGGCAGGTGGTTTAAAAAGGCTTTCATGCCCATCTTACCCCAATGGTCCATAGAAAATCAGGTCGAGGTATTGAATAAGGTATGCGCCGAGTTACACAAAGCATTTTCCCAACCATAATTGAGTTAAAAAAGGATATTTGCCTTCAAAAAGAGAATTGGTTACTCGCTTCTCAAACATAATATATACAAAAAAAAACTGTTCCTCTCTAGACTTTATAAAAAAAAGACTTTATGTTTTCATCTTTCCTTGCAGAAACCTTAGCCCTACGTTTCGATGCTTGCCACCTTTCGGGACCCTTTAAGGACTTCCCCTTTTTTTCCCTCTCTGTCTCCCCCCTCCCATCCGCTCTCTCTCCCTATTCATCAAATCAACAATATTGATAATGTGGATGTCATGCCCCTGACCAAACAATGCAAATCGAGGTTACGATAATCGTTGCATACTTAAAGAGAACTCTTCTCATAAGCATGCTAGGTATTCCAATATGATATAAAATACATCGTAGTGGAAGAAATTTAAATAACTATAATGAAAAATTTAATTAATTAATGAATCCAACTAACAAATAAATTTAAGAGTTTTATATCAATTAAACCTCAAATAATAAAGCTATAAAAAAAGTATAACAACAATGCTAAGCTTAAACTATATCGATATTGTTAAATCTCGCTTCTAGTCTCACTTTCAAAGTGGTACCCATGTCTGCAAACTAAGTATCTGAATTTGGAAGAAAAAAAGACAATAAGTTGGACAATACAATAAGTAATGAATAATCTAACTACATAATTCATGTAATAATATAAAATATAATTATTAAATATAAATTACCAATAAATCAGTGTAAAAATATAATTAATTCCTTTTTAAAAACTCAAATTTAGTAAATCAAATATCTTTCAAATATTCATATGCATATTTAAAAATTCAATTCAAAATAAATCATATTCGAGCCAGCAGCCTTTAACTATGACCATACTTATATTATGTAGCTAGGCTAAAATAGTAACAGAACTGTACTTATGTTGCCCAAGGTGACAACCCAAGAAGGGGGGGAGGGGTGAATTGGGTTTTCTAAAAATTATGTTCCCTAATTTTACTTTGAATAGAATGCAGCGGAATGATAAGATGTTATTTACTTAAGCTCTAGGCAATTACAAGTAAAGCAGTGGAAAATTAAGCTAGAGCAATTATACTATGGCTTTAGGGTGCAATTGATCTAAAATTAACTTATAGTTGTATGATCAATTTTAATCTATGTGTATGGTAAAAATGGAGTGGAAGCTAAGCAAATTCTAAACAATCACTTGTAACTCTATAGAAAACAAAGCTAGAGATATTACACAATCAAGCCATGAATGTAAGGCATGAAATACAAGAGATAAGGCATCACAAACACAAAGATGTTATAATGGTTCGGTGCACCCAGCACCTACATCCACTCCCCAAGACCTCTTGAAAATTTCACTATAATCCCTCAGATTACAGTCGGTTGTTTTACAAGCTCACAAACCCAACTTGTTGTTTTGCGAGATCACAACGAACTTGGTCGGTTTTCACAGGCTCACCGACTAGAACCAACCGATTGTTTTCACGGGCTCACAATCCAACCCAGTTGGTTTCCCAAAGGCTCACCAACCACAACCTTACAACGATTGTTTTCCGGGTTCACAATCAACCCAGTTGGTTTTCCCAAAGGCTCACAACCACAACCTTACAACATTGGTTTTTCCTTTGGCTCTACCAACAAACCTTAATGCCCTTTGAATTCATCCCCTGATTGAAATCAAAGTATAACAAGATATTAGAACAAGAATTTACAAACAAATAACAGCTTCCTTAAAATAAGCAAATATAGCAATGTAAACAAGTAGAGTAAAGAGAAGAAGCCCTCAAACAAATTTGTAGATGAAGGAACTCGGCTTCCTTCTTTACTTGACCCTCTTCTGATTTAGCACGAGGTAGAAGATCACTGAGGCAGCACACAGTTGAAGAGGAAAGCTTTGGGATTCACTTGGATGCTCTTCTTCTCTCTCTTTGACTTTGAATGGCCCTTTTGTGCTTTTGGGAGATTTTCTTGTAATCTCTTTGAAATCTCTTTCCTAAATGTTCTCTTCCCACTTCCATCCCTTCTTTCCTAGCTCTCCTCTTGATTTTATAGCTTTAGAGGAAGTGGAAACAAAATCTAGCCATTAGAGACAAAAATAGAGCCGTTGGAATCAAGAAAAAACTAGCCGTTATGCCTCCAGCGTGCTGGAGTCGACTCGGCTGAAGTAGGAGTCGACTCGGCTGAAACATGAGTCACTTGTGAATAGTAGTCTGTCGGCACTTATAGCTGGGAGTCGACTCCGCACTGTAGCGCTGAAGTTGGAGTCGACTCGAGCACTGTAGCGCTGAAAATCAACTCTCTGTCTTTTTATCTGTTCTCAGTCGGAGTCGACTCGCAGAGTCCCGGAGTCGACTCGAGCACTGTTCCTTGAAACTCCAGAGTGCCAGAGTCGACTCTGAACTTTCAGGAGTCGACTCGAGGACTATTCTTTTGAATCTTTCTTTGAATTTGCTCCTCCAATTTGAATCCTTTGAACTTGAAACTTGGGCCAATGAAGTGTAGCTTTCTTCCAACTCTTCTTGAGAGCTTTTGAGGCCTTCTTGTGTTTATCCAACTTGCTATGTTCCTTACAATACAAATTATCTTTCTTCTTGCAACACACACATTAGTATTTATACTTCAAGGTTTTGTGATCATCAAAATCAATCTTTAAATCAATCTTTGGGTCATCAGTCTCCCCCTTTTGATGATGACAAAACTTGGAGTATATGCGATATAAAATATATTGTGTTCTAGAAGTAATGCATAGCTAATTGCATGAAGTAAGAAAATATATATCTTTAAAATATACTTCATGAATAATGCTTTGTGTTCTAGAAGTAATGCATAGCTAAGTTGCATGAAGTAGAAATTATATATCTTTAAAATATACTTTATGATAAATGCTTTAGATTTAATCAACTTAACATAATCGACACATAAAGCATTATGAGCATATACTCAGATATTTCTCCCCCCTTTTTGACAACATCAAAAAGGTTGCAAGATAGTGTAACATAAAGCACAAAGATAATAATACTTAATTATGTCTTTTCCTTATTGTACTCTGATTTTCAGTTAATGCATATCAAATTATTGCAAGAATATGAATCATATAACCTCAAGGCAATAATGTTAGAATAAGACTAATGAGCATAGATCAGAGTCAATTAAGATAATTTCAGGAGCAGTAACACATCGAATGTGATTCCAAAGATAGTTTTCAAAATCAAGTGTAGGTGGAATCTTTCTTCAGTTAATCAAAAATACCATGAATGATATTCAAAGAAGCACGAATGGAAATCTAACCTCTCTTCAATAATAAGTATGAAAGCTTGTTCATTCAAGATCTTTTGCCTAATATATTAAGTATTTTAGCAACATGAGAGCAATTTAACTAATTTTCAGAGTATAAGAGCAATATATTAAGTATGATTGCAAAGTTCTTTTATGATGTAAAAATATTGTGGCATAAATACCAAAACATGAATTCATGCAATTTATGATATATCTTAGAGCATACATAAAATTCAAAGCTTTGAAGGTGCTTTTAAAGCTCTTTTAAAGACTTTATTCCTTTAAAAAGAAGCACATTTTGGTACATATAATAATGAATTGGCACAAAATTGAAGTTCTAAAGAACAAGCCAATAAGAACTCATTAGTGAATTCCAAAAATAGGTTTTCTAAGAGATACTCAAGAAACTTCAACACATTATTCTCCCCCTTTTCATTAAATTAGAGGCTCTTAAGATCAACTATTTGAATTGCAATTTGGTTCATGATTGATGCATAAGATATACTAACCAAATAACAAGCCTCAAGGTGTATCGTAAAGATTTTCAGATTAAATTTCAGATGATACATATTGGAGAGTGTTACGGGGGAACTTAGCCACCATGCCCCACGTGACCAGCACGCGCGCCCGGGAAGACTACGGCTGCCCCTTGATCCCGCAATCCGACCTCCAGTCGGATATCTTCGGCTCCGCAGCTCGACCCCGAGTCGGCCGCCCCTTGATCCAGCAATCCGACCTCGGGTCGGATATCTTCGGCTCCGCAGCCCGACCCCGAGTCGGCTGCCCCTTGATCCAGCAATCCGATCTCGGGTCGGATATCTTCGGCTCCGCAGCCCGACCCCGAGTCGGCCGCCCCTTGATCCAGCAATCCGACCTCGGGTCGGATATCTTCGGCTCCGCAGCCCGACCCCGAGTCGGCTGCCCCTTGATCCAGCAATCCGACCTCGGGTCGGATATCTTCGGCTCCGCAGCCCGACCCCGAGTCGGCTGCCCCTTGATCCAGCAATCCGACCCCGAGTCGGCAATCTCTGACAACAACAGACTGTTCCTCTAAGGCACGCCGCGGCCCCCTGCTCCACTACTCCCTGCAACGGCCGTATCCGACGCTGTTTCACGATCCCCTGTAACAGCCGTACAAAGCGGAACTCCACTATGCCCTGCCATAGCCGTACCCAGCGCTGCCCCACGACGTCCTGTAACGGCCATGTCAGTGGCAACCCCATCGCGCCACACGATGACCAATCCCCAAAAGAACCCCCCAGCCTGGTATATATGCGGCTGGGGGGGAAGGGGGAGGGTAAGCAAGATTTTCCAGAGTATCATCTTACCTGCTACCTCTCCTTCTCCTTCGATCTTCCCTAACTTGATCGTCGGAGGCCCCCACTACCCCGGTGGTGGTGCGAGGCTTGCTTGCAGGTTTCCCGGCGGAAGGTGGAGCGCAACCGAAGCAATTCCAAGGGAACCCCGTTCATACCGCTGTGCCAATCGTTCTCGGTTTGAACCCCCAGCAACAGTTGGCGCTAGAAGGAGGGCCGGATCTCAGAGCGATCGTAATGGCACGGCGAGGTGGTCGTGGAGCTTCCAATGCTTCCGGTCGCGGGGCCTCTCACGCCTCTGGCCGGAAGGCCGCTGCATCTCCAACACACTCTCAGCAACACTCCACCTCCCCACCGCCCGTTCAGACGGTCGAAGCCGCCCAGTTCGACCAACTAACCCAGCAGGTTCGCACCCTCGCGGAGGCGGTGCAGAATCTGCAGGGTGCGATTTTCCGGGCGCCGCAGCGGGCTCAGGAGCCGCCGCGGCCTGAGCATTCGCCTGTCCTCCTCAACCCGCGCTCCTTCCTCTCCCATGGGGATGAGCGCCGGCGCGAGGAGGATTCTCGAGCACGCTCCATTCTGCCGGGACCTTCCCACCGGAGCCGCGCGGGGTCCGAGAGGCGGGCCCGGGCGCGTTCCAGACCCCCCAATCCTCGAGGAACCCGCGCTCCAGTCGGTCCCCCTCTCGCCACTCCTTGTCTCCCACCCACCGGTCGCGCTCCCTGGACCGGCGGGTGGACGATCTCCACCGACAACTCCAGGTCCTGAAGGGCCATTCCAAAGATCCCTTCGCTGACTTAGAGATCTCCTCCCAGCCGGCGCTTGCCTCGAGGATCCTGCGGACCCCGAATCCGCCGGGGTTCAAAATGCCGGCGATCGAGCCCTATGACGGGGCGGCAGACCCGCGGGATCACGTCGAGAGTTTCAGGACCCTTATGCTCCTCCACGGAGCATCAGATCCCCTTCTCTGCAAGGCTTTCCCGGCAATCCTCCGTGGCCCGGCGAGGGCATGGTTCGCCGGGCTGGAGGCTGACTCAATCCGGTCCTTCGACCAGTTCACTCGCCTCTTCGTCACTCATTTCGCCGTCAGTAGCCGGCGGCGACTGGTCTCCGACTCCCTCTTTGATGTTCGACAAAACGAGGGAGAAAGCCTGCGGGATTATCTTACCCGCTTCAACAGGGCTACGCTGGAGGTCCGGAGCCTGAGTCAGGAGGTAGCTCTTTCAGCCCTGAAGCGTGGCTTCCGGAAGGGCAGACTCACCTTCTCCCTGGACAAACGCCTGCCGCGGAGCTTCCCAGAGCTGTTGTCCCGGGCGAACCAGTATGCGGACGCCGAGGAGGCGGCCGCCCACCGGAGCAAGGAGGCCGCCGAGATCCCTCCAAAGCTTGGGAAGAAAAGGCGGAAAGAGGCACGCCAGAGGAGGAGCCCGACGCCCCAGCGTCGGCGCAGAAGCCCGTCGCCGGCGAAGAACCACGGCGCCCCACCCCTCGTTCTCCGCCCCAACGTTTCAACCGGTACACCCCTCTCCTGACTCCCCGGGCCAAGATCCTTATGGAGATCAAGGGGCGGGAGGACCTCCCGGCCCCGAGACAGATGCGGAAGATCCCTGGGAAGAGGTCCTCCCGGGCGTACTGTGAGTACCACCGAGACCACGGCCACGACACGGAAGACTGCTTCCAGCTTCGGGACGAGATCGAGGCTCTCATCCGCCGGGGCGTCTCGGTCGATATGTGAGCGACCGACGTCCCCCCGCAGACTCGCGTCCGGCCGACCCGGCTCCTCCGGGGCCTCGGGAGCAGAATCGACCCGTTGCGGGCGTGATCCACACTATCACTGGGGGCTGCCCCCGACCCGTGAGGAACGCAGGGGGCTCGACGGAGGCGTCGGGGGCGGCCGTCGCAAAGAGGCAGAGGGTCGGCAACGTAATCACTTTTTGTGATGAGGATGTAAAGGGGGTTCAGACCCCCCACGATGACGCCATGGTAATCTCCCTCACCATGGCAAACTATTATGTAAGGCGTGTTCTTGTGGATAGTGGAAGCTCAGCTGATATCTTGTTTTACGAGGCCTTCCAAAAGCTGGGCTTGTCCAGACAATTGTTGCACAAAATGTCCACCCCCCTCGTAGGATTCACCGGTGACGCTGTCCCGGTGGAAGGTGTCGTTGAGCTGCCTGTGATTGCAGGCGTCGCACCCGCAGAAGCCACGGTGCGACTCGGGTTCTTGGTCGTCCGTGTTCCCTCGGCTTACAACGCTATCCTCGGACGATCCGGGCTGAACGCCCTTCGTGCGGTGGTCTCCACGTACCACTTGCTCATGCGGTTCCCCACGACGGTTGGGATCGGGGAGGTCCGAGGTGACCAACCGACCGCACGGCAATGTTTCTTAGCGACCCTCAAAGGGAAGAAGCCCGCAGAAGCCTTAAGCGTCGAGTCTCTTGATGCCAGAGACGAGGTGGCCTTGCGGCAGGGGGAGCCGGCCGAGGTGTGGTCGAAGTTCCCCTCGAGGAAGGCCGCCGGGACCGGTGGTCCGGTCGGCGCCAATCTCGACCGGGAGCTCGGGCCCGGTTTGGTGGAATTCCTCCGAGCCAATGCCGATGTATTTGCCTGGTCGGCGGCCGATGTACCTGGGATCGACCCGGAGGTCATCTCTCACGCCCTCAACGTCGACCCGACCCACCGGCCAGTGAAGTAGAAGAAGAACACTGTGCCCCGGATCGGATCCGGGTGATCGACCAGGAGGTAGACAAACTCTTGGAGGCAGGATTCATAAGGGAGGTGAGTTACCCCGAGTGGCTGGCAAATGTCGTACTTGTCCGAAGGCGAGCGGAAAGTGGAGGATGTGCGTCGACTATACCGACCTGAATAAGGCGTGCCCCAAGGATAGCTTTCCGCTTCCGCGGATGACCAACTGGTCGACGCGACTTCCGGACATCAGCTGCTGTCTTTCATGGACGCCTTCTCCGATTACAACCAGATAAAGATGGCCCCACAGGACGAGGAGAAAACTGCCTTTATAACAGACCGGGGGCTGTACTGCTACAAGGTAATGCCCTTCGGTCTGAAGAATGCTGGCGCCACTTACCAGCGCCTCGTCAACAAAATCTTCAAAGAGCAAATCGGCCGGAATATGGAGGTGTACGTGGACGATATGCTGGTGAAGAGCCGCCAGGCAGACCAGCACATCGTGGATCTGGAGGAGACTTTCACCACCTTGCGGAAGTTTCGCATGAAGCTGAACCCAGCGAAGTGCGCCTTTGGCGCTTCGGCCGGGAGGTTCCTCGGTTTCATTGTCAACCAGCGGGGTATCGAAGCCAACCCGGACAAAATCAAGGCCATCCAAGGTATGTCCCCTCCGACCAAAGTGAAGGAGGTTCAGGAGCTGCTGGAAGGGTCGCCGCGCTCGGACGATTTGTGGCAAAATCGGCCGAACGCTGCCAACCATTCTTCAAGGTGTTAAAACGCCCGAAAGACTTCCTCTGGACGGCCGAATGTCAAGCAGCATTCGACCAGCTCAAGGAATACCTGGCGTCTCCTCCCCTGCTGTCCAAGCCGCAAGAAGGGGAGATGCTCTACCTCTATCTGGCGGTCTCCCCAACCGCGGTCTGTGCGGTGCTGGTTCGGGAAGAGGCAAAGCTCCAGAAGCCCGTGTACTACATCAGCCGGTCCTACGGGATGCCGAGGCGCGGTATACGAAGGCTGAAAAGATCGCCTTCGCGCTCTGACCGCGACCAGGAGGCTCCGCCCCTATTTCCAGGCCCATTCTTCACCCTCTTAACTGATCAACCACTACGACAGATCCTTAGCAACCCGAGAATGCGGGACGACTGGTGAATGGGCAATAGAACTCGGTGAGTTCGACATCCGCTACCAGCCTCGGCCCGCCATCAAGGCCCAGGTGCTGCGGACTTCCTCGCTGAGTGCACGGTGCAGGTGGCGGAACCTAGACCGCCGGAAACGCCCAGCCTCGACCTCCCGACCTGGACGCTTCACATCGATGGTCGTCGAACCCCGAGGGTGGAGGGCCGGGCTGGTCCTTACCATCCTGATGGAGTGATAGCCGAGTATGCCTTGAGGTTTGGGTTTCCCAGTGACCAACAACGAGCGGAGTACGAGGCCCTAGTCGCGAGACTCAAACTCGCCGGGGAGCTCGGCATCCGGCGTTGAAGGTCTTCACCGACTCCCAGCTGGTGGTCGGGCAGGTCCGTGGGGAGTTCGAGGCCCGAGCCCGACCATGCAGAACTACGTCCGGAAGGTGCAAGCACTCATTCCCGACCTCGGCAGCGTCGACCTCCAGCAGGTCCCCAGAAGCGAAAATGCCAGGGCCGACAGGTTGTCCCGCTTGGTGGGCGCAGAGGCGCGCAACCTGTCAAGGGCAATCTACCTGGAGACCCTGGATGCCCCGAGCATCGCGAGGCTGGGCGTTGATGGCGATTGACCCGGAGCCGTCTTGGATGGACCCGCTCGTCGCCTACCTCACCGAAGGATCCTCCCTGAAGACGAAGATCAAGCTCGGCGACTTGTCAGGAAGTCCGCCCACTACGTACTCTATGAAGGAGGCTGTATCGGACCTCGTTCACCGCCCCCCTCTTAAGTGCCTCCGCCCCTTGGAGGCGGCCTACGTCCTCGACGAAGTCCACGAGGGCGTCTGCGGATCGCACTCGGGGCTAGTCCTTGGCGCACAAGATCATGAGGCAAGGCTATATTGGCCTACCTTGTTGGAGGACTCAAAGATCACGTATGGAAATGCGACGCCTGCCAGCGCCACGCCAACGTCCAGAGAGTCCCTTCTGTCCCCTTGCACCAATCACCGCACCCTGCCCTTCTCACAGTGGGAATGGATATCCTCGGACCGTTTCCCGTCGCTTCCGTCCAGCGGAAATTCTTGATTGTTGCAATCGACTACTTCACCAAGTGGTGGAGCGGAGCCGCTGGCCACTATCACGGAGGCGCAAGTCCGGAAGTTCGTAAAGAAAAACATCATTGTCTGATTTGGGTACCCCGGGTCCTCATCTCGGATAATGGTCGACAGTTCGACAACAAGCATTTCTGTGACTTCTGCGAGGAGTTCGGGATCGAGCATCGGTTCACATCTGTGTCGCATCCCCAAACCAACGGTGAGGCCGAAGTGACAAATCGGACAATCCTCCAAGGAATTAAGGCGCGAATCGGTCAGACGAGCAAGCTTGGGTCGAAGAACTCGAGAACATCCTTTGGCGTATCGGACCACGCATCGGACCCCTACCGGGGAGACGCCTTTCGGCCTAACCTATGGCACGGAAGCGGTCGTCCCCGTGGAGCTCGGACTCCCCTCGCCCCGGTGGCCGCGCACCGACCCGAGGCCAATTCGGAGCAGCTCCGAGGGAACCTGGACCTCTTGGAAGAAGCAAGGAAAATGGCGCAGTCCGGATGGCGATGTATCAGCGGAGGGTGGCCCGGTATTATAACTCCAAGGTCCGACCAAAACTTTCAGAATCGGAGATCTGGTGCTAAGGCGGGCTAAAGCATCTCAGCCCGCGGAAGGTGGGAAGCTGGCGCCAAATTGGGAAGGCCCGTATAGGGTTCGCTGGGTAAACCGACCTGGCTCCTACCAGTTGGAGGCACTAGATGGTCGAAAAATTCCAAGGAGCTGGAATTCCGCTAACCTGCGGGTATATTACCAGTAGAAAGACAAAGCCAGAAAGACAGCTCAAAAAATATATAGTTCTTTTCATTTCAATAATTCTGGTTACAACGGCGTGTTCGTTGATTACAAAGAATTTCCAGAGGGGGATTGGGGAGTAAAGAAACTAAGGAAGAGGTGGGGACTCCGTGGAGCTGAAGATCTGGGATCCCGAACCCTCCGCCCGAACAGCTCCAATCCCACTGGCCGTGGGTGCTTTCCCCCCGGAGCGCCATCGACGCCTCACGCAAAAGACGAAGAGCCGCACGGACGAAGAAGAGGTTCACACTGCTTCTAGAGGAACGCCACCTCCAAGGATATTTCGGTCCTCCCCAGGAGAAGGGAGGAAAGGAATATAAGGGAGAAGAGCGCGAGGAGGCGTGATCCCGGATGAAACGCCTAGAGCGGAGTTCCACCGGGGAGAATCCTCCGTTGATCCCAGATGAAACGCTAGTTGTGGAAGTCGCGAGGGGCGCGCCTCCCGTTCCTCCGGCTGGGATTTCCCAGCCACGCGCCGGAGAGGAGGTCCACGATCCATGCAACCTGAACAGCTCCGGCTTGGCAGGCTCCACCGCACCTGCGCTTATATTTATAGCCAAACTGTGGCCCCCCGGTCGTTCCGATGCGGTGGCTCCAATAAATGCGGGCACATCGAATCCGGAGCCGTTTCGGCTCTCGAGGTTTATCCCCCCACGATCTCCTAGGCATCATTCTCCTTAATTGCATTCTTCGTGCAGGACACTCCGGACGGCGTGTATCCCGCGGCCCACGTATCTCTGCACGCGCCCAGGCCGCATCCGCCTCGAAGAACGCGCGTATCGCGGCCGCTTAACTGGCACTCCTCGCAAGCAGCAACTGGCCGGTCCGATTTCTCAGGTAACGCCTCAATTAGCATTTAATGGCCTTCTAGTGTTTCCCAGGCGATGCTTCGAGAGGGGAGAAACACGATCGCAGCTGGCCACGGAGAAACTCCGTCGAGCGGCAAGTGACAGGCGCGTGGCCAACGAGCGGAATTTCCCGAGGCTCGGCCCTCGGATGCCAGGCTAACCCGATGATCATCCCGAGAGCAGACTAGCCTGAAGCCCCGACCGGTCGCCTCGGCTTGCGCCAGCCTTGGCCGACCAACGAGCGGAATTCCTCGAGGCTCGGCCCTCGGATGCCAGGCTAACCCGATGAATCATCCCGGGAGCAGACTAGCCTGAAGCCCCGACCGGTCGCCTCGGCTTGCGCCAGCCTTGGCCGACCAACGAGCGGAATTCCCCGAGGCTCGGCCCTCGGATGCCAGGCTAATCCGATGATCATCCCCGGGAGCAGACTAGCCTGAAGCCCCGACCGGTCGCCTCGGCTTGCGCCAGCCTTGGCCGACCAACGAGCGGAATTCTCCGAGGCTCGGCCCTCGGGATGCCAGGCTAACCCGATGATCATCCCGGGAGCAGACTAGCCTGAAGCCCCGACCGGTCGCCTCGGCTTGCGCCAGCCTTGCCGACCAACGAGCGGAATTCTCCGAGGCTCGGCCCTCGGATGCCAGCTAACCCGATGATCATCCCGGGAGCAGACTAGCCTGAAGCCCCGACCGGTCGCCCTCGGCTTGCGCCAGCCTTGGCCGACCAACGAGCGGAATTCCCGAGGCTCGGCCCTCGGATGCCAGGCTAACCCGATGATCATCCCGGGAGCAGACTAGCCTGAAGCCCCGACCGTCGCCTCGGCTTGCGCCAGCCTTGGCCGACCAACGAGCGGAATTCCCCGAGGCTCGGCCCTCGGATGCCAGGCTACCCGATGATCATCCCGGAGCAGACTTGCCTGAAGCCCCGACCGTCCCTCGGCTTGCGCCAGCCTTGGCCGACCAACGAGCGGAATTTCCCCGAGGCTCGCCCTCGGATGCCAGGCTAACCCGATGATCATCCCGGGAGCAGACTAGCCTGAAGCCCCGACCGGTCGCCTCGGCTTGCGCCAGCCTTGGCCGACCAACGAGCGGAATTTCCGAGGCTCGGCCCTCGGATGCCAGGCTAACCCGATGATCATCCCGGGAGCAGACTAGCCTGAAGCCCCGACCGGTCGCCTCGGCTTGCGCCAGCCTTGGCCGACCAACGAGCGGAATTCTCCGAGGCTCGGCCCTCGGATGCCAGGCTAACCCGATGATCATCCCGGGAGCAGACTAGCCTGAAACCCCGATCGGTCGCCTCGGCTTGCGCCAGCCTTGGCCGACCAGCGGAAGAATTTCCTGAGGCCCAACCCTCGGATGCCTGGCCTAGCGCCGGAAGAATTTCCTGAGGCCTAACCCTCGGATGCCTGGCCTAGCGTCGGAAGAATTTCTGAGGCCTAACCCTCGGATGCCTGGCCTAGCGCCGGAAAATTTCCTGAGGCCTAACCCTCGGATGCCTGGCCTAGCGCCGGAAGAATTTCCTGAGGCCTAACCCTCGGATGCCTGGCCTAGCGTCGGAAGAATTTCCTGAGGCCTAACCCTCGGATGCTTGGCCTAGCGCCGGAAGAATTTTTGAGGCCTAACCCTCGGATGCCTGGCCTAGCGCCGGAAGAATTTCCTGAGGCCTAACCCTCGGATGCCTGGCCTAGTGCCGGAAGAATTTCCTGAGGCCTAACCCGAACTTCAAGAGTCAGGAGTCGGCGAGACGCTACCAAGAGTTAAGAAGAGGAGGGACGAAAGTGAAATGAGGAAACACTCTGTTTGCATTAACTTTCGTTGCATCAGGGCCGAGACCCATACAACATGGCAAAAGCCAACATACAAAGAAAAGAACAAAGAAAGTACGGAGGGTCAGTTTGGAGGAACCCCTGAGTCGGGAACGGCGAGCACGTCCACGAAGGGTGGGGAGACGGTTGGAGAATCGGCAGGCAATGGCATCGGAGGAGAGTCGAGGAGGGAGACCCCACTCAGGTCAATTCCGGGGTATTTAGCAGACACCCTTGTCAGGCCTTCATCGAAGCCTAAGGCAAAGGAGTCGGACCCCGCGTCCGACATGTCACGGATGAACTCGGCGGACTGACGATAGGCCTGTACCGCCTGACGCCCGATCTCCGCGCTCTTCTCGGCCAGCGCAGCCTCCGCTCGCTCCGCAATCTGAGCTTTCGCTTCCATGACCTTCGCCACAATCCGGTCGTCCACCTCGGAGGAGACCCTCAGCAGATCGGCCCGAGCCTCCATGTGCCTCGCCTCGGCAGCGACGCGAGCAGCCTCAGCCTCCTCCAGGCGCGAATGAAGCTCCTGATTGCTCGCACGAGTCCCCTCTAAGGCCGACTCCAATTCGGCCAGCTTGGCTTCAAGAGATCGGGTTCGGTTGCGGGCGTTGTCGGCCGACTGCTGGGCCTTCTCCCACCTCTCCCAGAAGTCGGCAGCCTTCCGGGACTGCTTTTCGGCCCGCTCCTCCGCCTTCCTGATCTCACTTTCGAGACCCGAGGCAACCTTGAGTTGCTCCTGAGCATCCAACAGTTGCCTCTCGAGGACGGCGAAGCCGAGTGCCCGCTCTTCGGCCACCTGGAGCCTCGTTTCGAGGTCCCTGGTCGTCCTCCCCGCCGCAGCCTGGCCTCCCTCCTCTACAGCTTTCAGTCGGCTCTCGGTCCTCGCCAGAAGCTTCGCCTGTTCCTCGTGGCTCTCCTCCAGGCGGATCATGTACTGGGCGAGCTAAGAGATAGGAAAAATGAGAGCGTCAGACGGGGATCAACAGAGCCTATAAACGACGAAAGCGACCAAAAGAACACTCACCGACATGAGACAGACGCAGCTGGCAGCTCCGACTTCAGGGATGCTCATCTGCCGGACCTGCCTACAGTCCCTCTCCAGCAGCACCGTCTCGACGAGATTTTCGGGCGTCGGCGAAAGTGAAGGCCGACCCCGACTTCGCCCCGGAGCCGGACGGTGGTTCTGCAGCCTTACCCTTACCCATCGCTTGGGAGAGAGTCATGCCAACCGTGCGCGGGGCAGGGGCCGCGCCAGAGATCGACAGGGTCCCGCTCGGCCGGGGCTCGGCGCGCCCCCCTTCTCGTATCATCCGAAGCCGACCGAGTCGAAGATCGGGCTGGGGACCGACTGCGTCCGACCCGGCCGCCCCGGCGCGCTCGGATGACACCTCCGGAAAAACGATAGTCTCATCACCGGAGGGCTGATACGGCGTCAACTGTCGGTCCGAGCCCGCGGCGTCCCCCTGATCGGTGGGCCCGGACCCGTCTGTCGGCGTCGGAGCCGCCTGCTGGCGGGGCTTCTTCGCCGGTGGGACCCCGCTCGGAGGAGTCCGTTTCTTCCTCCGGACCGCTTCCAGTAGGGACGCCCTACTAACAGCCATTGCCTTGTCCGACTGCATGACGTCGTCGATTTCTGCAAAAAGGACGAGATGGTTAGAAACTAAGAAACCGATGGAAAGAAGAAAGGAAAGAGGAGAAAAGAGCTAAAAAGAAGAAGTGGTGCGGGCTCACGGTCGGCGGGGACCGAGCTCAGACCGACGTTCACCAAGGCATCCTCGGAAATAAGGCTAGCCACCGGGGGGCCGGCCCTCGGCAACCAACCCCCTCAAGACGGCGACGCCATCGGACTCCTCCCGACAACCTCGATAGGCCGATCGGGGACTTCATCGGCGTCACCCAGGTTGTCCCGATTCCCCAAGAGGGATCTACGTCGATGAAAAGAAGCGCTCCTTCCAGCCATGAATGGAGGAAGGAGCCTCCTTGACGAGGCCGCACCCTCGCCGCGCCGCAAAGCACCACCACCCTCTGTCCCGGGGGTGGCCGTTCAGGCCATAGCATTCCCAAAAGATGTTCAGGGTGGCGGGAACCTCGTGCATGCGGCAGAGACCTGGAAGGCCGTCAGGGTACGCCATGAGTTCGGCACCAGTTGCGTCGGCGCCACTCTTAAACCTCGAAGCACCTGCACGAGAGGGGAAGGCGGAACCCAGCCCGAAGGATGTCCTCATTGATGGCGACCTTCCCTGGAGGAGGATGGGACATCCTCTCCTCAGGCCCCGGGAGCGTAACGTTGCAGGTTTCGGAAAGGTGGTACCGGGCCACGAACCTATCTAGGTCTTCGGGGACCAGCTCCGACTGAATGCGGTCTGCTCTTACTTCGTCCATCCCTAACGGCCAGTGAATCTACGGTCAGGACGGGGTCAAGAGGGGAGAAGGGACCGGAACGACTGGGGTACACTAATACGAAAGGAGAAAGTACGGAGGGCCCTAAATTGCAGAGTGGGGCAACTCACCGGAAGGGAAGGAAGAACGGCTCCGAGAGCGCCAAAGGAGGAGCGAACGAACAGTCCGACGGCAACGGCAGCAGCACAAGGGAGAAACTCGAGGATGCCTGTGAAGAGAAAGGCGGACGGGGGGGCCCCCGGTTAAATAGGCGGAAAGGCGGGTGACGTCTCGGTGGCGCCAGAGGACGCCTGGCTGTCGAAGGTTCGTTCGCGCCCCAAAGGCAAATCGACGCCATTAAGGAAGGATGTCCGCCGAAATTCGCAGACCGCCAGATCAGCGACAACCGCCATACGCCGTAAAGAAGGCGGGGAGCTCGAAGCGCGCGCGCCTTTCCGAGGGATGGCGGCAATCTCGAAGCATCACTCCCTTCACCCGTTCCCCTCCTGGTTCCAGGCTCGGAAGTGGGGGCTACTGTTACGGGGGAACTTAGCCACCATGCCCCATGTGACCAGCACGCGCGCCCGGGAAGACTACGGCTGCCCCTTGATCCAGCAATCCGACCTCCAGTCGGATATCTTCGGCTCCGCAGCCCGACCCCGAGTCGGCCGCCCCTTGATCCAGCAATCCGACCTCGGGTCGGATATCTTCGGCTCCGCAGCCCGACCCCGAGTCGGCTGCCCCTTGATCCAGCAATCCGATCTCGGGTCGGATATCTTCGGCTCCGCAGCCCGACCCCGAGTCGGCCGCCCCTTGATCCAGCAATCCGACCTCGGGTCGGATATCTTCGGCTCTGCAGTCCGACCCCGAGTCGGCTGCCCCTTGATCCAGCAATCCGACCTCGGGTCGGATATCTTCGGCTCCGCAGCCCGACCCCGAGTCGGCTGCCCCTTGATCCAGCAATCCGACCCCGAGTCGGCAATCTCTGACAACAACAGACTGTTCCTCTGAGGCACGCCGCGGCCCCTGCTCCACTACTCCTGCAACGGCCGTATCCGACGCTGTTTCACGATCCCCTGTAACAGCCGTACAAAGCGGAACTCCACTACGCCCTGCCATAGCCGTACCCAGCGCTGCCCACGATGCCCTGTAACGGCCATGTCAGTGGCAACCCCATCGCGCCACACGATGACCAATCCCCAAAAGAACCCCCCAGCCTGGTATATATGCGGCTGGGGGGAAGGGGGAGGGTAAGCAAGATTTTCCAGAGTATCATCTTACCTGCTACCTCTCCTTCTCCTTCGATCTTCCCTAACTTGATCGTCCGAGGGCCCCCACTACCCCGGTGGTGGTGCGAGGCTTGCTTGCAGGTTTCCCGGCGGAAGGTGGAGCGCAACCGAAGCAATTCCAAGGGAACCCCGTTCATACCGCTGTGCCAATCGTTCTCGGTTTGAACCCCCAGCAACAGAGAGTATTAGGATCACTTTTCATTTAGAAATCATATTGAGTTATTCTCCTGAATGACGCGATCATTGAAGCATATAACTAAGGTTACAAAGATGTAACGATATAAGCATTTTTAAGTTAAGTTTAAGCTTTTTTACAAAATCAGATTCTGAATTTTCATAAGAATTTCCAAGAAGGCTTTCAAAATTATAATTTGAGATATGTATCTTCTACATTGTAGCTCATCTTAAATCACTAAGATTGAAAACATATTTCAATAACATTTGAGCACTTTCAGAATCTTTGTATTTAATATTGAGTTTCGATACAAAATGGAGGATATTTTAACAAGTATTAGGACATTATGTATCAAAGTTAAGCAAGTAGAAAGATAGATCAAGATCAATTTATTTTGCCTAAATAGAAATATCCTTCTCTTCTTCTTTTTGTAAATCTATTTAACTTTTAAAGATAATCGTGAATGATAAAACTGAAATTTCTTTTTAATATTACTTATAAAAAAAACTTTATGTAGTATTTCAAATATTCAAGCATTGGAACACAAGTTAGTTTGAAGCAAGGGTGAAGCAAAGACTTGTGAGCAAAGTTAAGACATATTCCAAGTTAGGACATATTTCAATCAACTTATCCAAGCATGGAGCATTACAAAATATTGAGAACCCATAATTCAAAACATCATGCCACATGCAAAATATATTATGTGTTAAGTCATGCATTAAAATATTAAGAACAAGCATGTCAAGGATCAAAATCAATTCTTTTCAAATACACTCCCCCTATTTAAATATAATCTTGCACTGATTTCATCCTTAAGGTGTATTTTCAAGTGATTAAAACTTGACTTGATTGTTCTTATATACTTTCATTTACTTTGTCATTCATTTCCTTTTTTTGAATTTCTTTTCGTAACCGATTAACGAACATTTTGATATTGTTTTTCGTTTTTACTTTCTTATGCTCTATACTCTATTTCCTTCCTATCCGGTGGAGTTGGAAGGGGCATGAGGTACTACCGCTAGCCTCCCTCTTGTGCCGTCCTTAATATACCCTACACCGAATAGTTGGGTCAAATAGTGCCGGGTACTACCACTAGCCTCCCCATTGGCACCATCCCTATGATAAGCAATATAGAAAGGTTAAAATGTTCACTTCAAACTTCTCCTGTTTAAGTGTAATTAATTACGGATTTTATCCCTTCCAAAAGAATGCTCACACAAGTCTCACAAATGTGCCGAATATATTATGCTTGTTTTACTTTTCCTTAAGATTGAAGTATTTGCCTTTACTTAGATTTTACTTCTCTTGAATAATATCCATTTTCTTTTCTTTATCTCTCTCACTCTTTTTGTTATTCTCAAGTAATTTACATGAATGAGCAGAATAAAGAAATAATCTTATGTATCATATAGATGTATATCATGCAAACAACATTTTCATTATGCTCAAGAATTCATAACTTTTCACAAGTTATTTTAAATCAAAATTTTAAGCATAAACTTGTGTATTTCATGGTTATGACATAGGCAAAGATATATTTTAGTTTGGGCAAACCATGAAACAATTTCTAAAAGCATAAGTCAATTAATGCATATATAGACATGATATCTAGAAGTTAATATTTAAAGATTTTAATCATGCCATAATAAGATTTAAGTTATTGACTTTGCTTAGCTAATTTATGAGAGAGGTATCTAAAATTACCGATTCATTCTGCATTCTTCAAGTCAAATACCTACTAGATTTCTTATGTATGAACTTTTGGCTGAAGAAGGTTCTCTCTCTTGTTTGCATGTGAATGTTTATTGTATCTTACGTGGAAATATCCTTCAAGTTGAAATCTCTCATTTTCTTGCTCAAGGATCCTGCATTATTAACAAAATTCTTTTCTTTCTTGAAGGAAAGTCATTAGTTTCTTCAAGATACAAAACATTCATATAGCATATTTCTTAACTAGGTGACTCAATCATAAGATATGACAACAATTGAATGTTGAGTCACTTTACTCAAGAGATTGCCTAAATATAAGCAAACACATGTCACTTGAACTAAAGAGATAGTTTCATTAACCAAGATGGTTCAAGGACAAGCATGTGAAGCAATAGAAAGATTCATCAAGGTCAAATCAAATTTTTATTTTTAGAATCAATTTAGCTTAGATTCTATTTGCTTAAGATAATTATCAATAAGATATGCTAGCTAAGTTTTAATCAATTTATCTTAAATAGTTGTTTCTATCAAAATTCAGATTATGATTCATTTGTTATCAATAAAAATATGATTCATTGGAGTTAGATTGAAGTCTTGCACAAGTGCACATAATGAGCATACAATCTGGTCTGCTAGCTATATGATAAAATAATGCTTCAATACAGCTTTAAAACAATAGATCTACTTTGCTCATCCTTTTCAAATTCTACAAGATGGGGTCATAGACATACCTTCTTCATGCCAAACTTCTATAAGAGTTTTTTTGTGGACTAACTTTGGTCAATGAAGATATTCTTTCTTGTTTGTCTTAATTTGGAGTTCAAGAAAAAAATGTTAATTCATTCATTATACATATTTCAAACTCACTTTGCATGAGCTTAGTAAAATCTCCATATAAATCTTCATTAGTAGAACCAAAAATGATGCCATCAATGTATGCTTTGAGCAAGCAAGATATCACAAATTCTTCTTTTTAATGTATAGATTTATCATTATTACTTTTTATCAAAAAGTTACTCAAGCTTTTATATATCATGCTTTTGATGCTTGTTCCAAATCACATATTGCTTTATCATATTTGTAATGAGTGTTTTTAAATAAGGTGGTTATTTTACATATATCTTTTCTAATGAAATAACCACAGAGGAGTGCATTCTACACATTCATTTGACAGAATATAAAGCTCATAAAGCAAGCAAATGATACTGGTGATCTTTACTTTTAATCATGCAAGAATTTCATCAAGATCTATTTCATCTTTTCTTGATTTAGTCTTTTAGTAGTCATCAATTTTTTTTCATTAAGTGTATTTCTGAAGAATTCAATTTGGTTCTAATTATTAACAAGTTTTCAGATTTCATCGGTAAGATTTCAAATTCTATCTCTTTAAAAAAAATGATTTAGTTTAACTTGACCAATTATAATCTTGTTCATTCTTAAGTGTTTTAGTTTCAGATTGTTATATGTATGCAAAAAGATTAATCATATACATGTCAAATAATCTGATTTTAGTGTCTTCATGAAAGATCATTAGTCTCATAAAGAATAAAATGAATTGATATTTCTACAACTAGAATCTTTTCATTAAATATTCTATATGCATTGCTTGATAAATGATATCCAAGGATAGAAATATCTTTATCAGATTTGGCATTATTTTCATAAGAACATATCAAGCATAATATGTACGACTGAAAAATATGAAAGATATGCAATAGTTCATTTTCTATTTTTCAGAAGATCAAAAGTAGTTTTCATCAAAATAGATTTAATAGAAACCATATGTATGATAAGCAATGATGATAGCTTTTAACAAAAAATCATTTAAGTAGATGACTATCATACAACATTGCCTTTTTCATTTCTTCAAGGATTCTATTAATCCTATTTTACTTATGGTGTTCTTGGTGCAGAAACAATTGTATTCAATATTATTTTCTGTGCACAACTTAATACAAAATTGGTTTTCAAAACTATGCCATGATACTTCTTTGTTTTCATAGTTTGCAAACCTTTTTCATTTGAACCCTTTTGTGAGTTTGTGCCAAAATATTTCAATTTGAGTGCCAAGAACAAAACTAATGTTAGCTTTTGAAAACTTTAGTGATGGAAACAACATCTTTAGATTTAGAAATTGATTTCTGTTTATATTCCTTAGTTAACATGCATAGCAAACTTTGAACTTTTCAGAAGATAATCTAAGTAGCCCATGGCAAGATCTTTTGAGATTAAGTACTTACTAGCATGAGGTTGATTTTAATATGCCAAAGATGGTTTCTTTAATCTTGGTATTCCATAGTGCAACATAATTCAAAGGCATCCAAGTACACATTTCATATCTATGATCCAATAAACATAATGCCATGGATAAAAACTTGTTAGAAAGCCCGCCCATGCCGCTGAAATTTTAAAATCAGATGCAGCGGAAGAGGCATGCGCGGGATCAACCCGTTCATTCGCATGAACATTGTTCAAAATCATTCGTAGATAGATAAGGATTAAAAAACTTTAGAACCTTTTAGAAGATCAGATCTT
Organism: Phoenix dactylifera; assembly: GCF_009389715.1. NCBI lineage: Eukaryota > Viridiplantae > Streptophyta > Magnoliopsida > Arecales > Arecaceae > Phoenix > Phoenix dactylifera. The sequence continues at coordinate 352,402 of NW_024067718.1, read as the reverse complement.
TACTTGTGCGGGTAGATAATCACCGCAAACTGAAATTCGTGTTTAGGATGAAGGTTCGCTTGAAGCCGTTCAAGTGCCCGGCCTCTAAGGGTATCCACACGAAGTAGAAATCCGATCCAATCGCTCTAACTCCCCGGGGTGCTAGCCTCCTTGCAGAGATATGCTTTGATGGCTGATCTCCTCTCTTCTTTCAACTCTTGAATGTGCCTTGAGAGGAGGAAGAAGAAGGATGAAGACTTGATGAGAACCAAAGCCCTGATTTTAGCCTTTTCCTTCCTGCGTTGGAAGAAGGAAGGGAGGAGGAAAGGAGGATCCGCCAACCACCTTTGGCTTTCCTCTTGCTTGCGGCTGAAGGCAAAGGGGAGGGGAGAGGGCCACGGCACAAGAGAGGAGAGGGCTTCAATTTTTTGCCCTAGCTGCCGCCCACACCCTCTTTTAAAGACATGTGGAGCTCCTAACATTTAGGAGCTCTGATGTCTTGCCTAAGAGGGCGCCACCCTCTCTTCATGCCGCCACCAAGAAGATAAGGAGGAGGGGCGTGATCCCCTCCTTCTTTATGATGCCCTAACCTCATCTAATGAGGATTGGGTGGCCCTAATTTGGTCTAGCCTAATCCAATTAGGGTTTAACCAAGTCATGAATCAATCGGGTTCAATCTATACTAGTCCTAATCCAATTAGAACTTGGAATGAACCATGACTCAATTGAACTCTTCAATTCTAACCCAATTAAGAGTCATGTTGATTCATTAGATTAATAATTAATTAGGACTTAAGAAACCCTAATCCAATTAGAACTTATTTAATTTTAGTCCTAATCCAATTAGGACTCTAATCTGAATTCGAAGTCCCTAATCCGATTAGGACTCTAGGAATCCTACTCCAAGTAGGAGTCCAATTTTAATTCAAAACTCCTAATCTAATTAGGATTGTAGGAATCCTATGCCAAGTAGGAATCCCAGTCCTACTCAACTAGGATTGCCCAGTCCTAATCCAATTAGGACTCTAGGAATCCTACTCGAAGTAGGATTTGTGTTTAAGTCTAATTAATTAATTCCCTTTGTTCCTTCTTCAACTGAATATCAATCCGAATTGATTACTTCGTGAATCACCGATTCAACCATCGGATCGGTCAATACTTCTAGTGTGTGTGGACCCCATAGGTTCTAACTCTGACTGTAGTGAGATATATTATGATCTTTATCACAATATCATTGAAACTCCTTTCAATGGATTGGAACGATTCCAACTCTACTCATATAGGTTGATCGATCAATCGAGATAATCCTTGTGAGTCCCACCCATCCAACCAGTGAACACCTCACAGCATGTAGTGGCTACCCAGTAGAATAGAATGATGAACCTCTAGGTACAGTTATCATGTGATACAGTCCTACTATCGTGGATCCCCTACAGGACGGAGGTCATGGATAACTCGTCAAACCCCTTCGTCTGTCACTATGTCAAGATTTATTTCGACTCGAGTTCGTTAGTGGAAAACCTTTCTCCACTTTATATTACTGCCCTGGCCAAGGTCTTAGGAACTCAGTCTAACAATCACATAGGATTATCCTCTTCTATCAAGGTCGATAGATTCCATGTAAGTGCATACCCTACTCCTACAGTGAAACTTACTGCAGCCAATCTACACTACAAGGACCCATATGACTAGAGACCATGATAACATGTAGTCAAACTACAAATAACCTCACTGTGAGTAGCTGAAGCACCGCAGGTCAAAGGACAGTCATACTACTGCAACATCAAGCAAGTCACTGACGAGTGGATAGACATCCAAGTGGACTTCTTGTCTTGGTCACGCTCAGTACCCTTGTTCTCTAACAAGCCACCTGCACTATCACTTCAGTGTCCCTACACTGTGGACTCAAGTTTCGTCCATTCCAGAAGGAAAGTGATCTGTGCACTGATCGGATCGATCACCGTCCTCGTGATGATCCATTGATCAGGAGCATTTAGAAATTAATCACCAATGATACATGGCTCAAATTCTCAACTCTTGAGAATATGCATCATCATTTTATTAATTTCTTGGACGATTCATAGACACATAAATAATATGAATGAAAAGATGCCTTTTATTTATTCGATAATAAATAGTCAAGTATAAAATTATGTCCCTAGAATTAACAATGTGTCAGCCAGATTGGCTTCTAGGGCATACATCTAACAATCTCCCACTTGCACTAAAGCCAATCAGTCATATATCTAAGCCCCATCTTCTTCAAGGTGGGCTTCAGTCTTTTGCTGACTTAGCTGCTTAGTGAACGGGTCTGCCACGTTATCCGCGGAGTCTACTCTCTGCACCTCTACATATTTCTTCTCAACATAGTCCGCGTATGAGGTGGAAGCGCCGCTCTATGTGCTTGGACTTCTGATGAGACCTTGGCTCCATAGCTAGTGCTATGGTGCCAATGTTATCGCAGTAAAGTGTTATGGCATCTAATGACATTACACCTAACTCTACAATGAACTTTTAACCAGAAGGTTTCCACTGCACCCTTAGATACGGCTTAACATTCAGCTTCTAAGGTAGAATCTATAATGATTGGTTATTTGGAACTCTTTCAATTTACTGAACCACCATTGCACATATTCTGATGTAGACTTCTATCATCAATATGTGTGCATCCTTCTACCTTCAACTCTGATCTTCTCCCAAAGACCAAGAACATGTCCTTAGTTCTTCTCAAGTACTTAAGACTGTTCTTCACAGCTATCCAGTGCTTTTTGCCTGGATCTGATTGACATATGCTCGTGACATTCAACAACATGTACTATATCAAGTCATGTACATAGCATGGCATACATGAGGCTCCCTATTGCTGATGCATAGGGGATCTTGCTCATGCGTTGAATCTCTTCAGATGTGTTGGGGCACATCTTCTTGGAGAGATTAATTCCATGCCTTAGGGGTAAGAAACCCCTTTTAGAGTTTTCCATGCTGAACCTTTTCAGCATTTCCTCTATGTACATCTTCTGTGATAGGCCAAGCATCCTTTTAGATCTATCTCTATAGACCTTTATTTCCAAAATATAGGATGCTTCCCCAAGGTCTTTCATGGAGAACCTTTTTGACAACCAGACCTTGACCGAGGTTAGGATGGGAATATCATTTCCTATCAGGAGGATGTCGTCCACGTACAGTACGAGAAATACGACAGCACTCCCACTAACCTTTTTGTAAACACACGGTTCCTCTTCGTTTTTGATGAAATCAAACGTTTTGATTGCGTCATTGAAACGAGTGTTCCAACTCCGAGATGCTTCCTTTAGTCCATAGATGGACCTTTGCAGCTTGCAGACCTTGTGATCTCCATCACTGGAAGTGAAACCCAAGGCCTGTTCCATATAGATATCTTCATCAAGATATCCATTCAGAAAAAGCAGTTTTCACATCCATCTGCCAGATTTCATAATCATGAAATGCTGCAATGGCAAGCAATGTTCGGATGGATTTCAGCATGGCTACAGGTGAAAAGGTCTCCTGATAGTCAATGCCCTTGCGCTGACTATACCCTTTCGCCACAAGCCTTGCCTTATAGGTCTCTACCTCTCCATCCGAACCTATCTTCATTTTGTAGATCCATTTGCATCCAATAGGTACAATACCTTCTGGTGGATCTACTAAGGTCCAGACTTGGTTGGAATGCATGGAGTCTAACTCTGATTTCATAGCTTCCAACCATTTCTTGGAATTGATATCAGATATCGCCTCGTCGTAGGTTTTGGGATCCTGCGTGTGATCCCTATCTCCCACTAGGAACATTTCCTCGGTATCCTCTTCTAGTATACCTAAGTATCTATCGGGAGGATGGGAGACCCTACTAGATCTACGAGGTGGTTGAGGGACATCGTGTACTGGCTCTGTATGAATGGGTTCGATAGGATCCATGACTCGTTGCTTTTCAGAGACTTTCTCTTCAAGCTCAATTTTCCTCCCACTGCCTCTATCAAGGATAAACTGGTTTTCCAAGAAGATGGCGTGACGGCTCACAAACACATTGTGATCCTCTGAGACGTAAAAATTGTATCCTAATGACTCTTTAGGATATCCTATAAAACGAGCACTTATGGTCCTAGCCTCTAACTTGTCTGCCTGTAGTCTCTTGACGTGGGCCGGACATCCCCAAATCTTGAGATGACCAAGACTTGGTTTCTTACCATGCCATATCTCATACGGTGTGGTAGGAACGGATTTAGAGGGAACTCTATTTAATAAATAAATCGCTGTGAGTAAGGCATCTCCCTAAAGAAACATAGGTAAATCAGTGAAGCTCATCATGGACCTGACCATATCTAATAGGGTCCGATTCCTCCTCTCTGACACCCCATTTTGTTGAGGTGTACCCGGAGGTGTCCACTGTGAGACTATGCCATTTTCCTTGAGATAGTCCCGGAATTTTCCACTAAGGTATTCTCCTCCTCGATCTGATCGAAGAGCCTTAAGGGGTTTTCCAGTTTGTTTTTCTACTTCATTTCTGAATTCTTTGAACTTTTCAAAAGATTCAGATTTGTGTCTCATAAGATACACATACCCATACCGTGAATAATCATCGGTAAAGGTAATGAAGTACGAATAACGTCCCCTGGCTAGCACATCGAATGGGCCACATACATCTGTATGTACTAGGGTAAGTATTTCAGTGGTCCTCTCCCCATGTCCTACAAAGGGCAATCTAGCCATTTTTCCTTGAAGACAGGATTCGCAAACTGGATATGACTCGGAAGTCAATGAGCCGAGAAGCCCATCTTTATCCATTTTGTTCATTCTGTCCTCTCCAATATGGCCAAGCCTGAGGTGCTACAAATATTTTTGGTTTATCTCATCCCTGGATCTCTTGGATCCTTTGGCATTCACTTCCTGCTCAGTAACATTTACAGATACATCCATATGCAAATGATAGAGACTGTCAATCATAAAACCACGTGCGACTATTTTATTTCTGAAATAAATAGAACAGCAGTCTTTGTCAAATGTAAAAACATGACTTTCCTGTGCTAGACATGAAACAGAAATCAAATTTCTGCTAACAGCAGGTACATAATAGCAGTCTCTAAGTAATAAACTAAAACCAGACGGTAGTCGCAGATGGTAGGTGCCCACAGCCATAGCAGCAACTTTTGTCCCGTTGCCAATCCTAAGGGTTACCGCACCTTCCGCCAGCCTTCTACTTTCCTTTAGACCCTGCATGGTAGTGCATAGATGAACACTGAAATCAGAATCTATAACCCAACTAGAAGTAGAAGAAACCATTAGATTAGTTTCAATTATGAGCAAGTCTATACCTTCTGAAGGTGTGTCACCTTTCTTGTTCTTCAGGCTCTCGAGGTATGAAGGACAGTTCCTCTTCCAGTGGCCGTCGACATTGCAGTGGAAACATTTTCCTTTGCCATTGGCCCTTTTCTTTTGAACTTCCTTCTTTAGCTTCTTGTCTTTCTTCTACTTCTTAGCAGGCTTCTTTTTCTTCCAAGTAGACTTTCTCTTGGAACCAGAAGTCAACTCAGCAGCAAGGACATTGCCCCTTGAACCTTTCAAGGCTCCCTCAGCAGTTATCAATATATTTATCAGTTCAGTCTTAGTGCATTCAATCTTATTCATGTGGTAGTTTACTATAAACTGACCAAATGAATCAGGAAGGGATTGAAGGATCAGATCAACTTGCAATTCCTTGTGCATGTTCATACCGAGCTTCTCAAGCTCCTCTAAGTCCTTGATCATAGTCAGACCGTGATCATGGACAGACTGCCCTTCGCGCATCTTTGTCTTGAAGAGCCTCTTGGACACTTCAAAACGAGCTGTGCGACTCTGCTCACCATACAACTCTTGCAGGTGTGCTAGTATTTCCCTAGCAGTCTTGAGATTCTCATGCTGGCATTAGAGTTCATTGGACATGGATGCCATCATATAGCACTTGACTCTAATGTCATCATCCATCCACTTTTGATGCATCTGTCGCTGAACATCAGTAGGATGTGTTGGTAGTGTGGGGATATCTGAATCGAGTATGTAGCCTATTTTCTCGCAGCTCAAAATAATTTTGAGGTTTCTAAGCCAGTCCTTGTAATTGGTTCCGGTCAATCGGTTGGTCTCAAGAATACGGGTCAAAGGGTTTGAGGCTGACATTATGATCTGCAGAGAGTAAAGATTCTAGTTAGACTTTTGTACTTGATCCTAATCTGTTCTAAGGTCTTTTAGAACAAATGTAACTCCCACTATTTTCTCGAATTCCTCACACTCCCCTGGTAGGAAAAATGGAAATCCCACACGACTAGGGTTTCTAGTGGGTACTGCGGTCCCACCGATTTACATGCCACCTCACCTAACAGTTATTGGTGACACATAGATTGATGAATGTACAACTCTTGTACAATGCTTCTCAAGCATGTTGCAGTGTAACTTGGTCTCTAAGCCATGAAAACCTCACCTAACAATTATTGGTCCCATTTCTTAGTTAAGTCAGACCCACCGTATAACCGTAGAAATAAAGTCGTCATTGGGTCCTCACCTAACAGTTATTGGCGCCCAACCCCACCTTTACCCTACAACATCTCATGTCTATAGAGAGGTCTAGCCCTCCGATGCAACTTGACCACTGTATCCAGCCGAGACAAATCAACATCAGAAAGGCCTTAGCAGCTCTACTACAGTGGAAGACCTATTGACTTAATATTGGTTAATCAGGTCTTAGTGTTTGCAACTTGAGCTCTTCATAAGAGGTAATCGAACAATTGGCCAGGTAAGCAGGTGGGAGGCTCCCCTTACTCAGAGAGTAAGGTCCTAATTAAGTAACCACCTTTCATGCTTTCCTAGACACCAATTAGATCAATTAATCTAATATGACTTGATCATGTTGGTTCACTCTCGACTTGATTGAGGAGGTTTTAATTAAGGTCTCAATTGGGTTTGCTACATCACATGTAAACCTATCTACCCGGCTTTCATTCACATCACATGCAAACGGCACATCACAGGCAGTTATAATCGCAGCAGTAAATAAAGCTAAACTTTAAATAGGTGATGATCATGAATTCTAATTCGGTCATATTACAAGCACATGCACGTCAATCGATCAACTGGTCTTCAACTCTTGAATTGGTTCCAAGCCTCCTTGATTCGATCCTTGATCAACTCTTGATCCAATCGCCATCAACCGCTTAGACTCCTGTTCATCTCATGCCTTGTCTTCAACTTGATCGTTGACGTACATCACATCACAGAAATACAACCAGATGTAAAATAAAAATAATAATAAATTATATCTTCTTTTAGGAGGCACGCAGGCCTCTCAAAATATCAAATAAGATGCATGCAAGCATCTGAAAAATTACATGACATCACAGATCACATCGCAGGTCATTACATTTGATACCAAAAGGGTTTGAATCCTATGATCATCACCACATGCAGCAATTATAATTTTCAGATCTGAAATCTAATTGATTATCTCATGCCATAGGTTGCTGATCATGCTAATCATGATTCTAAACTTTGTAATCCCATTAACAATGCAATTAGAATCATCTTTTTATCACATAAAAATCAGCATGCAAAAATCAGCACCCTAGAAAAATCTGCATGCAGAAAATTTTCAGCATGCATAATCTTTCAATTTTCAGATCTAATAAGCCTATTAATAATTAATCCTTACCTTAATCTACGAAGCCTAGGCTCTGATACCACTGTTAGAAAGCCCCGCCCATGTCGCTGAAATTTTTAAAAATTCAGATGCAGCGGAAGAGGCATGCGCGGGATCAACCATTCATCGCATGAACGTTGTTCAAAAACTGTTCGTAGATAGATAAGGATTAAAAACTTTTAGAACCTTTAGAAGATCAGATCTTCACCTTGTGCGGGTAGATGATCACCGCAAACTGAAGTTCGTGGTTTAGAATGAAGGTTCGCTTGAAGCCGTTCAAGTGCCCGGCCTCTACGGGTATCCACACGAAGTAGAAATCGATCCAATTGCTCTAATCTCCCCGGGGTGCTAGCTCCCTTGCAGAGATATGCTTTGATGGCTGATCTCCTCTCTTTCTTTCAACTCTTGAATGTGCTTGAGAGGAGGAAGAAGAAGGATGAAGACTTGATGAAGAACCAAAGCCCTGATTTCAGCCTTTTCCTTTCCTGCGTTGGAAGAAGGAAGGGAGGAGGAAGGAGGATCCGCCAACCACCTTTGGCTTTCCTCCTTGCTTGCGGCTGAAGGCAAAGGGGAGGGAGAGGGCCACGGCACAAGAGAGGAGAGGGCTTTAATTTTTTGCCCTAGCTGCTGCCCACACCCTCTTTTAAAGACATGTGGAGCTCCTAACATTTAGGAGCTCTTGATGTCTTGCCTAAGAGGGGCGCCACCCTCTCTTCATGCCGCACCAAGAAGATAAGGAGGAGGGGCATGATCCCCTCCTTCTTATGATGCCCTAATCCTCATCTAATGAGGATTGGGTGGCCCTAATTTGGTCTAGCCCTAATCCAATTAGGGTTTAACCAAGTCATGAATCAATCGGGTTCAATCTATACTAGTCCTAATCCAATTAGAACTTGAATGAACCATGACTCAATTGAACTCTTCAATCCTAACCCAATTAGGAGTCATGTTGATTCATTAGATTAATAATTAATTAGGACTTAAGAAACCCTAATCCAATTAGGACTTATTTAATTTTAGTCCTAATCCAATTAGGACTCTAATTTGAATCCGAAGTCCTAATCCGATTAGGACTCTAGGAATCCTACTCCAAGTAGGAATCCAATTTTAATTCAAAACTCCTAATCTAATAAGGATTGTAGGAATCCTATTCCAACTAGAATTTCCAGTCCTACTCCAACTAGGATTCCCAGTCCTAATCCAATTAGGACTCTAGGAATTCTACTCGAAGTAGGATTTGTGTTTAAGTCCAATTAATTAATTCCCTTTGTTCCTTCTTCAACTGAATATCAATCGAATTGATTACTTGTGATCACGATTCAACCATCGGATCGGTCAATACTTCTAGTGTGTGTGACCCCATAGGTTCTACTCTGACTGGTAGTGAGATATATTATGATCTCTATCACAATATCATTGAAAACTCCTTTCAATTGATTGGAACGATTCCAACTCTACTCATTAGGGTTTATCGATCATCGAGATAATCCCTGTGAGTCCTACCATCCACCAGTGACACCTAGCAGCATGTAGTGGCTACCCAGTAGAGTAGAATGATGAACCTCTAGGTGCAGTTATCATGTGATACAGTCCTACTATCGTGGATCCCTACAGGACGGAGGTCATGGATAACTCGTCAAACCCCTTCGTCTGTCATATGTCAAGATTTATTCGACTCGAGTTCGTTAGTGGAAAACTCTTTCTCCACTTTATATTACTGCCCTGGCCAAGGTCTTAGAACTCAGTCTAACAAATCACATAGGATCACTCCTCTTCTATCAAGGTCGATAGATTCCATGTAAGTGCATACCCTACTCCTACAGTGAACTTACTGCAGCCAATCTACACTACAAGGACCCATATGACTAGAGACCATGTATACGTGTAGTCAAACTATAATAACCTCACTGTGAGTATGTTGCCCAGATAGACAACCCAAGAGGGGGGGGGGGGGTGAATTGGGTTTTAAAATAATTATTACAATTAAATGGTTTGTGAGATACTAATTAATACTTTTTGCAAGTAGATTAATTAGATGCTATGTGCAGTGAATGAAATGAAAGTAGGAGACAAATGCAATCACAAACACAATAATTTTATAGTGGTTCGGAGCTAATCCTTGCTCCTACGTCCACTCCCCAAGCCTCACTTGGGAATTCACTATAACCCCTCGGATTACAGCCGGTTGTTTTACAAGCTCACAACCTAACTTGTTGTTTTACGAGATCACAACGAACTCGGTCGGTTTTTCCAGGCTCACCGACTAGAACCACCCGATTGTTTTTCCGGGATCACAATCAAACCCTTACACGTTGGTTTCAACCTAGGCTCACCAACAAACCTTTACACCCTTGATTCAATCCCCTGATTGAATCAAGTAAAGACCAAATGGATAGAAAAACAAACAGAAAAAAATACAGCTTCTAAATAAGCAGATATTCAGCAATCTAAATAATAGAGAAGTTAAGAGCCCTCAAACAAGTTTATGACGATGTAGAGGAGGGCTTCTCAAACTCTGGGTCTCCTCTTGAATGTCTTGAAGACTTGAAGGCTGAAGGAGACTTCTTTAATGCTGGGAAGAGTTGGTTGAATGGAGTTAATGTCCCTCTTCCTTCTTTTCCGTTGAAATCCCTTTGGCAGATGAAGTTTTTGTGTTTTCTTTGAAAGGAATGTTGCTTCTCTGACGTGCTACAGTTCTCTGTGGCTATTTAAGCCATTCCCCACGGAAACTAGCTATTAGACACAATCTACTAGCCGTTCTGCACATTCTGCACATCCTGACAATGTTTCCGTTGGGATCGGAGTCGACTCGCGCGATCTGGAATCGACTCGGTTGCAGCAGGAGTCGACTCATACTTTTCTGGAGTCGACTCGGCAACTGTTCCGGATTTGAATTAAAGTGCGCTTCTCGACTGGGAGTCGACTCGACTTAACCCGGAGTCGACTCCCCAAAGTCTGGAGCTGACCTGGCACTTTTGGAGTCGACTCATTCCAAGAAATCCATAGAGGTATTCTTCATCTTCGCTCACTCGAGTCGACTCGGAAATTCTGGGAGTCGACTTGGCGCTCAGAGCCCGAACTCCCGATCTTCTGTCTTTTGGCTCGTGCAGTCTTGGAGTCGACTCGGACTGATTTGGAGTCGACTCGGCTCTCAGTATCCGAAAAACAGTCTTCTGTCTTTTTGGGGTAGCGCTACCTTGGAGTCGACGCGGGCTGTCTTGGAGTCGACTCGCCTCTCAGAGACAAAAATACTGTCTTCTGTCTTTTTGGGGTCGCGCTGTCTCGGAGTCGACTCGGGCTTTGCGGGAGTCGACTCGGCTCTCAGTGTCCGAAAGTTGCTCTCTGACTTTTGCCTTGTATAACACTGAGAGTCGACTCTCGCTTTCTTTGGAGTCGACCTGCCAACCATCGGAGTCGACTCGCATTCCTCAGGAGTCGACTCGCATTCCTCAGGAGTCGACTCGGCTCTCAGGGTCCAAAATGACTTCTCTGTCTTTCTGTCTGTAACTTCCTGGAGTCGACTCATACTACTCCGGAGTCGACTCGGCAAGCATAGGAGTCGACTCGCGCTCTTCAGGAGTCGACTCGCTGACAGGTTTTGAGTTGGGTCTTTCTATTCGTCTGTCTGTTCTCAGTCGGAGTCGACTCATAATGTTCCGGAGTCGACTCGAGCCTGTGCCAGTGCTTCTGATACGCTTGGAGTCGACTCGTAAAATCCCGGAGTCGACTCGAGTCTCAGACTTTGGTTCAAATTGACTTCTTAACTTATCCAAAATGTCTTGAACCAAAACTCGAGATACTTAACCATAAATTTACAAGATTTTCACTGAAACACTAGATTGAATTCATTAGTAAACAAAAGATATGCTCAAATGCTTTGAGCTCATCAAAATCAAATAGGGTTATAATCAATCACTCCACAATCTCTCCCTTTTTGATGATGACAAAACATTGAGTATATGTAAAGTGAATTGCTCAACAAACTAGAAGATTTATAGTAAAATTTTAAACTGAATTCAAGTGTCTGGTTATTTAATTTAGCCAAACTTGAAAGGTGTGAAACAATAAATTTTGGAGTTAAAGCTCTCCCTTTCATTTGGAATTATATAAGCGTTCATGTCATGCAATCAATTGTTTGGCTTATATATATTTAATGATTTTACTTTCTTAAAAATTCAGATTCTCCCCCTCAACACATGCATTCAACTTTGTTTTGATTCTCTGAATTGTCTTTTAGTGCATTGAAGCTTTTGAACTTAAATTTTTGGTTTTTAGAGAGAAAATCTGCCAATTTGTTCTTGAGTATGATTCAACTAATCTCCGAATATCGCTTGAATAGATTCTGGAGATTACTCCATTAGGAGCCCCAACAGAGAGATAATGAGCCTCGAGGTATCGAATCCACTAAGAACAAATTATTGTGTGTTTTTGTTAAAGGTTTTCTTTTTATTGATTTTCATTGATTCCTTTTACATATCTATTAAATATATTTCTCTCCCTTTTTGTCATCGTATCAAAAAGGAAGAAATCACATCACACAAGCAATTAGAGATGAAATTTGCACAATATTGAAGAAAATTGTCTACTCATTATATTGATGTATATGTAAGTACACTTGAGAATACAAAGAGTAAAGCAGTAAATACATGTCAAAATATAAAAATAAGCTAGGGCTTCCTCGAGGAGGATGTGGCTCCCTTGATCAGTCTTGATTGTTCCATGAGTAGACTGACCCCATCAGTGACGTTCCCTAGCTGTGTGATGATGGCCGAGGTGGCCCTACTGTGCATTGTGGAAAGCTCAGTCAGAGTCTCCTGGAGTTTGTCCAACTTGGCGATCAACACATTCGCCAGTCGCTCGGCCCCCTGACTCTGAGTGCCCATGTCATGTCGGATGTCATCTCGCATCTTCCGTGTGTTGCTTGTGACATCGCTCATGTTGGAGAATTGGGCTTGTATAAGGCTTCTGACATTGAAGATCTCCTCCCTCAGATGAGCCGTCATCTCGGTCACGGCTGATAAGGAGGGAACTAATGCAGAAGAGGGGGCAGTGGCTGGACCTCGGAGCTCCCCCAGTAGGTCGTCCCGAAGATCTCGTACAATCTCCTGCCGCAACTCCCGGAGCTGCTCAGGAGAGATCCGGACCTCTATCGACTGAGTGGGTGGAGCTGAAGAGGAGGGTCCGGCTGAGGTGGATGGTGCTGAGGTGGAGGGATAGGTGGGAAAGTCAGAATCAGGATCAGGACTGAGGGAGCGTCTAGTAGTAGGTGTGGAAGAGGATTTCCTGACCCAGACTCCCTCTACCTTATCAAAACCCATCCTGTGAAGGGTTCCCTCACCCATGCGATCTGTGTATCGCAGTGCGCGAGGGGGTTCCCCCTCAGGAATGGGGATCTCAGATTTCCTAAAAATCAAGGTGTATAGCATCCCATATGGAAGGGTGAGCCTAGGTTTGTCTAGTGGCTCACATAGGTATCTGTAGATCATCTTGGGAAAGTTAATAGGGGTGTCTTGGAGAATGTAATACATTAGGGCTAGGTCCCTCTCGGACACAAAGTCAAACCGGCCGGTCTTAGGAAATAGGGTCCTAGATATAATACTCAGGAGGAGCCGCATCTCAACAGAAAGTGAACCAGCAGACACCTCATCTAGTGGGGACTGGGGTGGACTCCCTAATATGGCCGTAAGGGCCTCAGTCCTATCGTCTGGGTGTGTAGGAAATACCCCAACTTGGGGAAGATGTAGGATTTGTGCTATTAAATCCTCAGAAATGAATAAAGGGACACCTGCTACGGTTCCCTGTATCCCACCATTGCCCCTGGACACTGTCCCATAGAACTCCCTAACTAGCCCTGGGTATGTGGGGAGATCTAGTGAACAAAAGAACTCTAGGCCTTGGGCCCTCAACCTATCTCCTATGGTGAAGCCTTCCCGGGAGAGATAGTCGAAGTTGACATATCTACCGGTGGAGACCGCCTTCCCGGCGCACGGTCGCGAGGGAACCGGCCTCGGCGGGGAACGAACCGGAGGTTGTGGCCTCACGGGATCGTTCCAAGCCTTGGACCGTCGCTCGGCACCGCTCGCGGGTTGGGGCCTCTTCCGGCTTGGGACAACGGTCTTACGAGGCATGCTTGACCTAAGGATGGGGTAAAAACCTAATGGACGGAAGAAGGTCGACGGAAAAACCCTAATGGAGGTCGGAGACGATGTCGGAGACGGCTCTAGGGTTTGTGAACAGTGGAGGCGGTGAATAGAAGTGTTGATTAAACGCTTGGATTAGGGTTAAAACCTCGGCTCCCGACCGCGAGTCGACTCCAGTAAGTCGCGAGTCGACTCGACCTCGAGTCGACTCCAAAATATGCGCGAGTCGACTCCCCTAATGCTGTCATCGACCTCGAGTCGACTTCCGTCTATGTGCGAGTCGACTCCCCTTATGCTGCCATCGACCTCGAGTCGACTCCCGTCTATGTGCGAGTCGACTCCCCTTATGCTGCCATCGACCTCGAGTCGACTCCCGTCTATGTGCGAGTCGACTCCCCGTCATGAGCCGACTCTGAAACGTATCCGAGTCGACTCGAACTCTGGCACGTACCTAAAAATCATGCTATTTTCGTACCAAACAAGGGACAATCACTAAGTTATGATCTGATTTGATGATCATAGATGAGAAACTCTATATTTAACACAATCTAATCATCAAAATCAATGAACTAGAAGAGAACATCACTAGGATGGATCAATCACTCCTAATCCTCTCCTAAGAACACTAAATCGCTCTTCACTCAAGGGTTTTGTGAAGATGTCAGCTAGTTGATCATCTGTGCAAATGAATTGAAGTGTAACATCACCATTCAATACATGATCTCTTATGAAGTGATGTCTTATTTCAATGTGTTTGGTTCTTGAGTGCTGAATTGGATTCTTAGTTAAGTTAATAGCACTTGTGTTATCACAATTAATGGAAATTTTATCTTGTTTAATTTCATAATCTTCCAATTGTTGTTTGATCCACATGATTTGAGCACAACAACTCCCGGCAGCAACATATTCTGCTTCAGCAGTAGATAATGCAACCGAGTTTTATTTCTTGCTGAACCATGAGATTAAATTTTCTCCTAAGAATTGACATGACCCGCTGGTGCTTTTTCTATCAAGTTTACAACCAGCAAAGTCTGAATCTGTGTATCCTATTAAGTTCAGGCTAGATTCTTTAGAATACCATAATCCTATATTTTTTGTTCCTATTAGGTATTTAAAGATTCTCTTCACTACAATTAGATGAGATTCCTTAGGATTAGACTGATATCTAGCACACATGCATACACTAAACATGATATCAGGTCTACTTGCAGTGAGATATAATAAAGATCCTATCATACCTCTATACATCTTTTGATCTACAGATTTACCTGATTCATCTTGGTCTAATTTGCATGATGAGCTCATGGGTGTGCTGATTGACTTGTTTCCCTCCATATCAAACTTCTTAAGCATCTCCTTGATGTATTTAGCTTGATTGATGAAGATCCCTTCTTCAGATTGTTTGATTTGAAGCCCGAGGAAATAGTTCAGCTCTCCCATCATGCTCATTTCAAACTCACTCTGCATCAAGTCAGCAAATTCTTCGCAGAGGCGATTGTTAGTAGCACCGAAAATAATATCATCAACATAAATCTGCACTACTAACATATCTTTATTTTTCTTCTTTAAAAATAGTGTTGTATCTACATTTCTCCTAGTGAACTCATGTTCTAGTAAAAATTTGCTAAGTCTTTCATACCATGCTCTAGGTGCTTGTTTCAAACCATAAAGTGCTTTGTTCAATTTATACACATGATTAGGGTATTGATGATTTTCAAAACCAGGAGGTTGTTCTACATACACCTCCTCATTAATATACCCATTTAAAAATGCACTTTTTACATCCATTTGAAATAATTTGAAATCCTTAGAGCATGCAAATGCTAGTAATAATCTAATTGCCTCAAGTCTGGCTACAGGAGCAAAGGTTTCATCAAAATCTATACTTTCTTCTTGATTATAGCCCTTTGCTACTAGTCTAGCCTTATTCCTAATTACAATTCTATTTTCATCAAGTTTATTTTTATATATCCATTTGGTACCTATAATTGAATATTCAGAGGGTCGTTCAACTAGGTTCCATACCTTGTTTCTAGTAAATTGGTTTAATTCCTCTTGCATTGCATTTATCCAATTTACATCTTTTTCAGCTTCTTCTACGTGTTTGGATTCAAAATGTGAGACAAAAGCTAGATGATTATTTAAGTTCTTAAGAGATGCTCTAGTCCTAACAGGTTGAGATGGATCATCTAAAATTAATTTCTTAGGATGCCCGTGAGCATACCTCCAAGCCTTAGTCAGCCCATGATCCACAATAGCCTCTTGGCTTGATGATGCATTTCCAATTAATTTTTGTTCATCATCTTGTAGTGTCATCTCATCAATCTTTTCTTCAAGAATTTCAGCATCATCATCAAGATTAACTCTCTTGCTAGAAGAGATATCACTAGAATCATCAAAAACAACATGTATAGATTCTTCTATAACTAGGGTTCTTTTATTAAAAACTCTATAGGCTTTACTAGTTGTAGAGTACCCCAAAAATATACCCTCATCAGATTTAGAGTCAAATTTTTCTAGATTATCTTTCCCATTATTATGAACAAAACACCTACATCCAAAGACATGAAAATAGTTTACTTTTGGTTTTCTGTTTTTCCAAAGTTCATAAGGTGTTTTCTTTATAATGGGTCTCAATAAAACTCTATTTAATATATGACACGAGGTATTAATGGCTTCTCCCCAAAAATACTTAGGGAGGTTACTTTCACATAACATGGTTCTAGCCATTTCCTCTAGAGTTCTATTTTTCCTTTCTACAACTCCATTTTGTTGTGGTGTCCTAGGTGCAGAAAAATTATGAGTTATCCCCTTTTTACTACAAAACTTATCAAATAAATGATTTTCAAATTCGGTTCCATGGTCACTCCTAATAGCTATGACTGAAGTATCTCTAGCATTTGTTACTTCCTTATGAAATTTCTTAAAAACTGAAAATGCTTGATCTTTATGAGCTAAGAACATGACCCAAGTGTATCTAGAAAAATCATCTACAATAACTAGACCATATTTATTTCCACTTAGACTTGTGGTTCTAGTTGGTCCGAATAGATCCATGTGTAGTAGTTCTACAGGTCTAGAGGTAGAGACACAATTTATGGATTTAAAGGAGTTCCTCGATTGTTTGCCATATTGACAAGCTTCACATATTTTATTCTTTTCAAACTTTAGTTTTGGCAAACCTATCACGGAATCTCTTTTAACTAGTTTTGATATTGTGTCCATGCTTGCATGACCTAACTTACGGTGCCATAACCAACTAGCATCATTATCCTTAGTTTCATTAACAACTAAACATGGGTTATGTTTGGCAAGATCCTCAAGGTCTACTATATACACATTCCCACGTCTTATTCCTTTAAAAACTAAATTATTGTCATTTGAGTTGGTTATGATGCATAGGGATGGTTTGAACAAGACATCAAAACCTTTATCACACAATTGACTAATGCTAAGTAGATTATGCTTAAGACCATCAACATATCGAACATTATCAATAAAGGTTGAAGGGGTGATTTGTACTTTACCTATACCAATGATGTGACCTTGGTTATTGTCTCCAAATGTCACAGCACCTCCCTTCTTAGGTTCAAGGGTGAAGAATTGGCCCTTGTCACCCGTCATGTGTCTTGAGCAGCCACTATCCAAGTACCAACAATTTTTGTCGACCTTGGCTGCAAGACACTCCTACACAAGCAAATCATACAATTTTAGGTACCCAAGTTTTCTTGGGTCCTTCATGGTTAGTAATGTTGGTTCCTTTTGGAACCCAAACCCTTTTAATTTTTCTTTTAGTTTTTCCTTTTCTATAGTCACACACATTTGCTTTATGTCCTAATGATCCACAGCAAAAACATGTTATTTTCTTAGTTTTACTTTCTCCTGCTTTAACAAAGAAATTACTAAGGAGTTTTTGCTTATTTTTAGGTTTATACCCTAAACCAGCTCTATTGAACACAGCTCGTTGACTATTAAGTATCATTTCTAATTTTTCTGAGCTATATGTAAATTTTTCTACAAAAGGCTTGTACTTTTCAAGTTCTAGTGTTAATTTTTGTTTTTCTGTTTTTAGTCCATTTAGGTCTTTTGTGAGACTCTCTTTTAAGATTTGTTTATTGTTTTTAAGTTCTAATATTTCTTTGTTCAGCCTTTCGTTATCTTTAGTTAAGGTATTAGTCTTTTGAATTAGGATTTGGTTGCTTGTCTTAAGTTCTGAATTTTTTTTAATAACAACATCTTTATCCTTAACTAATGTATCATACTTACGGAGGTGAGTTTGGTTAGTTAGTTTTAATTCTTTGTTTTTAAGGTTTATTGTCTTATACTCGTCCATTAATTCATTGAAGGCATCATATAATTCATCGAAAGTAAAATCTAAATGTGTTTCGGATGTTACCTCATTGTCGTTAGCCATAAAACATAGGTTGGCCTTTTCTTCTTGTTCCTCATCCGATGATGATGATGATGTGTCGGAGTCCGATAGGGTGGAGACAAGGACTTTCTTTTTTTTGTACTTGCTCCCCTTCTTCAGCAAAGGACACTCAGCTCTGAAGTGCCCCGGCTTCTTACACTCATAACATCCAATCCCCTCATTTTCTCTTTCCTTACCTTTATCCTTGTGATAGGAATTTGAGGGGCCTCTCCTTTGATGAGAGGACTTCTTCCGGTTAATGAATCTTCGGAATTTTCTTACAAGGAGTGCCTCATCATCATCTCCCTCATTGTCTTCTTCTTCACTGCTACTGCTGCAAGACACATCTTTGTTAGTGGAAACCGATTTTAGTGCTATTACCTTTTTCTTGTGAGAAGATTCTTCTTCATGGTGTTGTTTCATTGTTAGCTCATGCGTCATGAGGGATCCAAGTAGCTCCTCGAGTGGCAGCTTGTTTAAATCCTTAGCCTCTTGGATTGCCGTCACCTTGGCTTCCCATGACGTTGCTAAACACCGAAGAATCTTCCTGACAAGCTCACTGTTAGTATAATTTTTGCCAAGGCTTTTTAGGCCATTGACAATATCAGTAAATCTAGTGAACATGCAAGTGATTGTTTCATTAGAGTCCATTTTAAATAATTCATACTTATGAACTAATATATTTATTTTGGATTCTTTCACTTGATTTGTGCCCTCGTGGGTCACTTCAAGTCTATCCCAAATCTCTTTTGCAGAATTGCAAGTAGAGACTCTATTGAATTTATTTCTATCTAAAGCACAATAAAGCACATTCATTGCTTTGGCATTTAGTTGTGCCTTCCTAATATCATTGTCATCCCAATCTTTTTCAAGTTTGGGTACAGTGACACCCTCTACATAAATGGAAGGGATGTATGGTCCATTTAGTATGATGGTCCACATCTCATAGTCTTGGGCTTGGATAAATATTCTCATCCTAGCCTTCCAATATGAGTAGTCGGATCCATTAAAAAATGGAGGTCTTTGGGTGGACTGTCCCTCAATATGAGAAGATCCAAATGGGGTTGTCATTTTGATCTTTTACTCTTTGAGTAAAAGAGTTCCGGCTCTGATACTACTTGTTGCCCAGATAGACAACCCAAGAGGGGGGGAGGGGTGAATTGGGTTTTAAAATAATTATTACAATTAAATGGTTTGTGAGATACTAATTAATACTTTTTGCAAGTAGATTAATTAGATGCTATGTGCAGTGAATGAAATGAAAGTAGGAGACACAAATGCAATCACAAACACAATGATTTTATAGTGGTTCGGAGCTATCCCTTGCTCCTACATCCACTTCCCAAGCCTCACTTGGGAATTCACTATAACCCCTCGGATTACAGCCGGTTGTTTTACAAGCTCACAACCTAACTTGTTGTTTTACGAGATCACAACGAACTCGGTCGGTTTTTCCAGGCTCACCGACTAGAACCACCCGATTGTTTTTTCGGGATCACAATCAAACCCTTACACGTTGGTTTCAACCTAGGCTCACCAACAAACCTTTACACCCTTGATTCAATCCCCTGATTGAATCAAGTAAAGACCAAATGGATAGAAAAACAAACAGGAAAAAATACAGCTTCTAAATAAGCAGATATTCAGCAATCTAAATAATAGAGAAGTTAAGAGCCCTCAAACAAGTTTATGACGATGTAGAGGAGGGCTTCTCGAACTCTGGGTCTCCTCTTGAATGTCTTGAAGACTTGAAGGCTGAAGGAGACTTCTTTAATGCTGGGAAGAGTTGGTTGAATGGAGTTAATGTCCCACTTCCTTCTTTTCCGTTGAAATCCCTTTGGCAGATGAAGTTTTTGTGTTTTCTTTGAAAGGAATGTTGCTTCTCTGACGTGCTACAGTTCTCTGTGGCTATTTAAGCCATTCTCCACGGAAACTAGCCGTTAGACACAATCTACTAGCCGTTCTGCACATTCTGCACATCCTGACAATGTTTCCGTTGGGATCGGAGTCGACTCGCGCGATCTGGAGTCGACTCGGTTGCAGCAGGAGTCGACTCATACTTTTCTGGAGTCGACTCGGCAACTGTTCCGGATTTGAATTAAAGTGCGCTTCTCGACTGGGAGTCGACTCGACTTAACCCGGAGTCGACTCCCCAAAGTCTGGAGCTGACCTGGCACTTTTGGAGTCGACTCATTCCAAGGAATCCATAGAGGTATTCTTCATCTTCGCTCACTCGAGTCGACTCGGAAATTCTGGGAGTCGACTCGGCGCTCAGAGCCCGAACTCCCGATCTTCTGTCTTTTGGCTCGTGCAGTCTTGGAGTCGACTCGGACTGATTTGGAGTCGACTCGGCTCTCAGTATCCGAAAAACAGTCTTCTGTCTTTTTGGGGTAGCGCTGCCTTGGAGTCGACTCGGGCTGTCTTGGAGTCGACTCGCCTCTCAGAGACAAAAATATTGTCTTCTGTCTTTTTGGGGTCGCGCTGTCTCGGAGTCGACTCGGGCTTTGCGGGAGTCGACTCGGCTCTCAGTGTCCGAAAGTTGCTCTCTGACTTTTGCCTTGTATAACACTGAGAGTCGACTCTCGCTTTCTTTGGAGTCGACCTGCCAACCATCGGAGTCGACTCGCGCTCCTCAGGAGTCGACTCGGCTCTCAGGGTCCAAAATGACTTCTCTGTCTTTCTGTCTGTAACTCCCTGGAGTCGACTCATACTACTCCGGAGTCGACTCGGCAAGCATAGGAGTCGACTCGCGCTCTTCAGGAGTCGACTCGCTAACAGGTTTTGAGTTGGGTCTTTCTGTTCGTCTGTCTGTTCTCAGTCGGAGTCGACTCATAATGTTCCGGAGTCGACTTGAGCCTGTGCCAGTGCTTCTGATACGCTTGGAGTCGACTCGTAAAATCCCGGAGTCGACTCGAGTCTCAGACTTTGGTTCAAATTGACTTCTTAACTTATCCAAAATGTCTTGAACCAAAACTCGAGATACTTAACCATAAATTTACAAGATTTTCACTGAAACACTAGATTGAATTCATTAGTAAACAAAAGATATACTCAAATGCTTTGAGCTCATCAAAATCAAATAGGGTTATAATCAATCACTCCACAGAGTAGCTGAAGCACCGCAGGTCAAAGGACTAGTCATACTACTACAACATCAAGCAAGTCACTGACGAGTGGATAGACATCCAAGTGACTTCTTGTCTTGGTCACGCTCAGTACCCTTGTTCTCTAACAAGCACGTGCACTATCACTTCAGTGTCCCTACACTGTGGACTCAAGTCTCGTCCATCCAGAAGGAAAGTGATCTGTGCACTGATCGGATCGATCACCATCCTCGTGATGATCCATTGATCAGGAGCATTTAGAAATTAATCACCAATGATACATGGCTCAAATTCTCAACTCTTGAGAATATGCATCATCATCTTATTAATTTCTTGGACGATTCATAGACACATAAATAATATGAATGAAAAGATGCCTTTTATTTATTCAATAATAAATAGTCAAGTACAAAATTATGTCCCTAGAATTAACAATGTGTCAGCCAGATTGGCTTCTAGGGCATACATCTAACAAAACTCTCAATCAAGCATATAGAGAATTCATAGAGTTATTCTTAATAAATTGATTAATCATTTAGCAACTTATCCAATAGTGAGTAAAGCATACTATAAAATGAAGTGATTTGATTATATTTCCAAAAGTATTTTCTATATCACAAAATTGATCAATACTTGTAATTCATATTTTAATCAAATACTAAAGCAAAAATAATGATGAGATGTAAGGGTTACTAATTATTATTATTTTTTAATTACTTTTCATAAGTATATTTTAAGTTTCATTTTTTTGACGTGTGTCTAGAACACCCATTTGTATGAAAGTTCTATTTGTTCCATGGGTATCTTGGCACACCTACATCTACATCCTCATATTTTTATTTTGGGTACCCAAGTTTGCTTGGGTCCTTGAGAGTTAGGACATATGGTTCCTTTTGGAACCCAAATCTGTTTAATAGTAATAACTTTACCATTTGATTTAATTGTGTTAGAACGATAGGTAAAGTTGTTATGCCCATTCTTTTCATGTTTGAAATAAGTTATCTTATTTAATGGTTTGCTTGATGCATTGATAACCTTTTTCTCTAGAGATTTATTGTTAACCAAAGGAGTTAACCCAAGTTTGGATTTATCAAAAACAACATGTTGATTTTCAAACATCATTTTTAATCTTTCTGAACTTACAGTGAACTTGTTAATAAGAGATTTCAGTTGGTCAACTTCTTCACTCAAGTTTTGGTTTGTTTTGATTAAGCTATGATTTTTCTGAAACAATTCTTCTGAAATTAACCTTAAGTTTTTATTTTCAGAATTTAGTTTGTCTTGTATTTCAGCAATAGAATTTCTTTCTTTTGAAATTTCCAAATTTAGCTTTTTAAGATTTTTATTTTTTATAGCTAATTTTCTACATTCACCATACAAATCATAAAAAGCATTTAAAAGTTCATCATAAGAAAATTCTTCTTGAAAATCATTTGATGTAAAAGTAGATTCAGATTTTACCTTATCTTCTTGTGCCATAAAGCAAAAGTTAGTTACCTCTTGTAGTTCTTTGGAGCTAATATCATCATTGTTGCTCCTAGCTTTCATTTTCTTGCTTGACTCTTCCTTGGTCAAGGCTTTCTTCCTTTTTATCTCTTTCTTTTTTTCTTCTTGCTTCCTCTTCTTCTTTGTCTTTAGGAAGCTTTTGAATTTTTTTGTTGTTCTTTCTTCCTCGAGTCGACTCGGATTTACTTGGAGTCGACTCGACTGACTTGAGAGTCGACTCGAGATCTTCGGGAGACGTCTCGTTCTCAAAGGCCTAAAAGATGATTCTCTGTCTTTTGAACTGTTCTGCCTCGGAGTTGACTCGGGTCTTGTTGGAGTCGACTCGGCTAACTTAGGAGTCGACTCTGAAATACTTGGAGTCGACTCGTTTACAGGATCTCCAAGACTGAGTCTCTGCCTTTCAGACTGTTTTTCTCTAGGAGTCGACTCGGACAAACTGGGAGTCGACTCGGCTAATGTGGAAGATTCTGCAGTCTCATTGTTAGTATGCAATTGAAGCACATGTGAGCTAATCTGAGATTTATCATAAATATTTCTTAAAGTATCCCAGATTTCTTTAGCAGATAAGCATGCAGAAATCTTATGAAATATAGATTCATGGATAGCACAATATAGAAAGTTCATAGCATTAGCATTCAATTGTGCTAAGTCTTTTTCATTGACATTTTGAGAGAGTGTGTGAGGTCCATTTATAATGATATTCCATATTTTATAGTTTTGTGATTGAACAAAAATTTTCATTCTAGCTTTCCATTGAATATAGTAAGTTCCATCAAACAGTGGAGGTCTGTTTATGGAAAGTTCCTCGGCAAATAATATGTTATGTGGGGTTGTCATAATCTTTAGCTCTAGTCGGTTAAGACTATAATTAATAGAAGAGCACCTGCTCTGATACCACTTGTTGCCCAAGGTGACAACCCAAGAGGGGGGGTGAATTGGGTTTTCTAAAAATTATGTTCCCTAATTTTTACTTTGAATAGAATGCAGCGGAATGATAAGATGTTATTTACTTAAGCTCTAGGCAATTACAAGTAAAGCAGTGGAAAATTAAGCTAGAGCAATTATACTATGGCTTTAGGGTGCAAGTGATCTAAAATTAACTTATAGTTGTATGATCAATTTTAATCTATGTGTATGGTAAGAATGGAGTGGAAGCTAAGCAAATTCTAAACAATCACTTGTAACTCTATAGAAAACAAAGCTAGAGATATTACACAATCAAGCATGAATGTAAGGCATGAAATACAAGAGATAAGGCATCACAAACACAAAGATGTATAGTGGTTCGGTGCACCCCAGCACCTACATCCACTCCCCAAGACTTCTTGGGTATTTCACTATAATCCTTCAGATTACAGTCGGTTGTTTTACAAGCTCACAACCCAACTTGTTGTTTTGCGAGATCACAACGAACTCGGTCGGTTTTCACAGGCTCACCGACTAGAACCAACCGATTGTTTTCACGGGCTCACAATCCAACCTAGTTGGTTTTCCCAAAGGCTCACCAACCACAACCTTACAACGATTGTTTTCCGGGTTCACAATCAACCCAGTTGGTTTTCCCAAAGGCTCACCAACCACAACCTTACAACGTTGGTTTTTCCTTTGGCTCACCAACAAACCTTAACCCCTTGATTCAATCCCTTGATTGAATCAAGTTACAAGATATTAGAACAAGAATTTAAAACAAATACAAGCTTCTTAAACAAGCAAATATAGCAATGTAAACAAGTAGAGTAAAGAGAAGAAGCCCTCAAACAAATTTGTAGATGAAGGAACTCGGCTTCTTCTTTACTTGACCCTCTTCTGATTTAGCACGAGGTAGAAGATCACTGAGGCAGCACACAGTTGAAGAGGAAGCTTTGGGATTCACTTGGATGCTCTTCTTCTCTCTCTTTTACTTTGAATGGCCCTTTTGTGCTTTTGGGAGATTTTTCTTGTAATCTCTTTGAAATCTCTTCCCTAAATGTTCTCTCCCACTTCCATCCTTTCTTCCCTAGCTCTCCTCTTGATTTTATAGCTTTAGAGGGAGTGGAAACAAAAATCTAGCCGTTAGAGACAAAAATAGAGCCGTTGGAATCAAGAAAAAACTAGCCGTTATGCCTCCTAGCGTGCTGGAGTCGACTCGGCTGAAGTAGGAGTCAACTCGGCTGAAACAGGAGTCACTTGTGAATAGTAGTCTGTCGGCACTGTAGCTGGGAGTCGACTCCGCACTGTAGCGCTGAAGTTGGAGTCGACTCGAGCACTGTAGCGCTGAAGTTGGAGTCGACTCGAGCACTGTAGCGCTGAAAATCAACTTTCTGTGTTTTTGTCTGTTCTCAGTCGGAGTCGACTCGCAGAGTCCCGGAGTCGACTCGAGCACTGTTCCTTGAAACTCCAGAGTGCCAGAGTCGACTCTGAACTTCCAGGAGTCGACTCGAGGACTATTCTTTTGAATCTTTCTTTGAATTTGCTCCTCCAATTTGAATCCTTTGAACTTGAAACTTGGGCCAATGAAGTGTAGCTTTCTTCCAACTCTTCTTGAGAGCTTTTGAGGCCTTCTTGTGTTTATCCAACTTGCTATGTTCCTTGCAATACAAATTATCTTTCTTCTTGCAACACACATATTAGTATTTATACTTCAAGGTTTTGTGATCATCAAAATCAATCTTTAAAGCAATCTTTGGGTCATCAACTTATATCCTGCCGAGTGGGTTGGAATGCCACACATATATCCTACAGTGTGGGCCAGAATATATTTATACTCTATAGTAGGGTCAAAAATAGAATAATAAGCTCAGTAATAATTAGAGTGCCAATGCATAACCCCCAAATTGGTAGAATTCCAGAATATAGTCAGGTTGAGAATCCAAATCTAATATGTATCGAAACTCTTTTTTTTAGAATAACATATATACTATAATTCAATTAACATATGCACATACGATATATGAGATCAGTGAACAACATAAAAATAATCCAAAAAAATATTACTTCAAAATTATATATCTATTGTCCATTCAAATATATAATTTTATAAAATTTATAAATCATATATAAATCAATTAACAATTTATTTGATGTCCAAAAATGTTATATTAATAAAAAAATAAAAAAAAGTAGATCATTACTTACCTTGCAAGTAAAATCAATGGACAAATCCAATTAACTTCAAAAATTTCTCTAAGAGCTTAATATTCAAAAATTATATGTTTCTCAAAAGTTTAGCTATGATTATAATTTCAAGTGTTAAAATTCGAAGTCTTTAACACCCTCATAAACCTGGCCAAGCAGTAGTGCCCGACATTCCGGCCGGTCCAATCAAAGAAATTTCATCTAATGAAGGTCAGACTAGGATACAAGTGGCATAACAGAAATCGAGAATAACCAAATCTAGTAGTGTACAATAAGGGCTAAGATGGAGGTCAGTGCACTGCCCAGTTACTATGGGTCAAGACCTTTTCACGAGGGTTGATCAAGGTAATTGAGGAGGGTTCTTCTTCTAGGGTCCAACAAATTCTAGAGAAAGATAGTAAAGAGAGAAATAATGTAGAGAGAGAAATAATGTAGAAAGAAATATGTGAGAGAGTGAGTGAGAGAGAGAAAAGAGAGGAGAGAAAACAAAGTCTTTCTCCAATAGAGGAAGGGAGAGCTATGGGTGGCTGCTGGGGGGACTGGCGGTTAGAGGATTGATGGTCAACCACTATGGATGGCCGCCGACAGCAACAGACAACCAGCAATGACGAATCAATCGAAAAAGGGTGCGCCCGAAGATCCCAAACTAGTAGATACATGGTTTCCAATGGCTGGGACTCCGGCCATGGCCTCAAACCAACGCGGAAGATCTGACGACAGCTCCAACGATTGGCGCCCACAATGAAGATGGCCATAAAAGAAAGAATAAAATTAAAAAAAAATCCAAAAACAAGAAAAATAGAGCATCTTTTTTTTTGACAAAATTCTGGCAATGGTCAATTGGAATCCTTAATCTAAGGGCTATGGAAGATGTGGTAGTGGGTTTAATCAAAAGATTAGGGATCTTACCTAGCTTCCGATAGTGTTAGTCCACGATGGTGGTGGAACTCGTTTGGAATGGAGCTCAGGCAAACATCGACATTCGGGAGGAAGAGGCTAGGATTTTCAATGGGGGATCAATGGGGAGGTGGTTGGAGCTTCAAATAAAATAGGGGGAAGCACTAGAAACCATCTCGACGACAGATTCTCTCCAGTGAAATCGAAAAGAAAACTCCCATCGGGAACCTACTTTCCTCACTGTACATGCAGTGCACTCGCACCCTCTTTTTTTTCAAAATTTTGTTTTTTATTTCTTTTGATTTTGGGTTGATTCCTCTATCTAGGCTAGCCAAGTGGACCAGATCTAGCTCCCCAATATGCTTAAATGGGCTGGGTGGTATGGTGGATGTGGTCATCATTGATCAGATTAGTAAGGAAGAGGCGATAGCCTTGGAGACTATTGACCAAGGCCCTCGAGCGAGGCTCCTCGCTACTAAGGCAGCAGAAGGAGGCTGCGACGACGACAAAGAGTGTGCACAAGATGCTCTTACCGATAGACCAAAACAACGAGAGGTGGAACATCAATGCAAGGAGATCCTTCATCCTTTGTTTGTGGTGGTGGGCTAACACAGACAAGCAACTTATCGAGATCCACTCTCTCAGTGCCAACTTAGGGAATCGTAGAGCCAAAGGTATCGACCGGAGTAATGGAACTAAAGCTGCAAGGGAGACGCCAAGTTGAAAGCATCGGGCAGTAGTGAAGTCTTGATGCACCATTCCCCAACCCAACTAGCCCAAGTAGAATTCTCCTCGATTCTTCTATTTTCCTCAACCATGGCAAGCCCCGTTGTATTTAGCAAGGCCAATCTTTTAAATTCTCATTGGCTCCAAAAGTAGAGCCTAACCAAGGCCAAAGAACATGACAAAAGTGGCATGATACTGTACTTTGGTGGTAGCTTGGATATCCAAAACCAAGGCCAAAGAGCAGTAGATGACATATCTTCGTAAGTTTCTCCATCCTAGTTTAGGTATTTTGCAGTTTTCACTAGTTACTTACCCATGGGAGGCATAAGTTGGAATGGGCAATCAAGAAACTTTGATGGGAGAGGCATCTTCATCATATTTTGTTTGCATCATATCTCGATAACCTAGAAAGCAACATTTAGTAGGCGCCACATGAACCAAGTTGGACGAAGGTTATATTATCCTTGCTAGACTTGGTGGAATTCGACCATGATAAATTCCACAAATTATGGAAGGATAGGTCGAAGGAGGATTCGACTATGATGTTGATAAGCAGGCTAAAAGACGAAAATAGTTATGATCGACACAATGCAAAATGGATGAATCAATCTTAAGGTTATTCCAAGACGTAATGATTATGTTGCAGGATGATTAGAAACGGCCAACACAAAGCATATTGGGATAGGCTGAAGGAAGATGAATGATAAGCCAAGGCCGATAAAGTAATAGTATCGGTCTAATAGGTAGTATAGAGTGGCCATCATAATGATCATACAGTAGTGGGATGCAACTGGCATCATTTATAAAACTGTTAGGAGTAGAGAATATAGATAACAATTGTCAGAGTGGACAGTTATTATGTATCTGTATAAATATTGGAATTGTACTTCATATAGAAAATTCTTCAATAATTGTTGCAATCAATTTATATTTATCTTCATTTTTACCTTAATCATTTATTCTATAAGTAGGTATAATTTAGATTATCTATTATAGGCCAGTACTACATTCTCACCATAGCCTTATGTCACACCTTTCTATCCTAGCATAATGCTATACTTCTATTTAGTTCCATCTTCTTCGAATAATGATATAACAGTGGCAAAAGTCCTTGAAGATCAAGGCACCTGGATCCACTCTACTCTCTATTCTTTCTTCGACATCTTTCCAACTAACCCAACGTCAATAGCATACCCGTGCACGCATCCAAACTTTGCCCAGATAAGTTTGGTGGCATGCCCTCTACCTTGATTTACCAAGTTCTCTAGGATGGAAAGGGCAGCAACATGCTGATATTAAATTTTTTTTGTTTCTATTTTTGAAATTATTAGTTTGGATTGTGCTATATTTTTTCTTAGTTAATTAGTATTTAGGTCCTGCTTATCAAAATCACCTTCAGATTAATAATATAAATCTAAATTTCACCGACTTAGTTGAAGGTTGAGTTGGTCTGTTTTTTAGCTGAAGACTTATATGTTCAGATGATCGACTTGGGTAGGCTACGTAGGGCTATCCCATAGATAGCTAGTTTGTGTAGTACCTAATCCTAACCAAGCTTGACTTATATCTTAATAAATGTTAATTCAAACCAGATTCTGATCTCATAATTTCTAATCGAAACAAAGCTATAAGGTTAAGAAAGATCAAGATTACTTCAGTTGGATCATGTTAGGTCGGGCTACCTCATTTTTATTTAGGAAAGGATTGGGTCCAATTGGAATAAAGATTGAGGTTATTTAGATTAGGTTAAGAAAGATCAAGATTTCTTCAGTTGGATCATGTTAGGTTGGGCTACCTCATTTTTATTTGGGAAAGGATTGGGTCCAATTGGAATAAAGATTGAGGTTATTTAGATTAGATTTGGTTGACCTAAGAGTGCACTAGTTTTAAGTTGGGTCCGGGTTGAGTTGAGCTGCTTGAGTCTTCAAACTGAACTTTACCTGACATTGGATTGGGATAAGGTCAGGTTTAATGTAACCTAGCCCAAGTAAAAGCTCTGATCTAGATCTTTCTTTTTTTTTTCTTAATATTTGATGGGGGGCAAAATGGATCGTCCAGCCCACAACAAAAAGGCCGCCCAGTTTTGGCCTAATATATGCCAACACCGACCGGTTGAATTCTCGGTCGGGTCCAGAATCAGCTCGGCCTCGGACTCCACCAAAAGCTCCATCGGCCTCGGATATTCGCCGACTCGCCCGACCAAGTTCGGGGCATCTCCAATATTCGCCGACCCGCCCCAACCGAGCTCGGGGTGCCCACTTCAGTAGTACGTCCCGATCCTCGAGCTCGGGGCGCTCCACTAAGCACACTTCGGAATTCGGGGAGCCGAGCTACCCTCAGCACCCGTTTTCGAGAACGGACAGTACCACACGCCACTGGCCAGCCTTAGCCGCACTCCATTCGGCTCAGAGCCACGCCCCCTCTCATGATGAGGGCGGACAATGCCTCTGCCATTTGATCCTCTCCACTAAGACTATAAATAGCCTGGTCAGATAACTTCTAAGGGACTTTTGGAGGCTGGACCAAATTTATCCCACTCTAACTTGATTGTCGGAGGGCTCTCACCGGAGACACTGGTGAGGCTTTGTGCAGGTCCTCCGCCGTCGCCGACGCGCAGGAGGTGGCCCCCGTCTTCTTCCTCCAACGTCCAGCGGCTCCCTCGACTCCTCCGGTATGGTTACCCTCTGGCCAAATTTGAACCACAACATTTCTGGCACTAGAGGAAGGGCCTGAGATGTGATCACGAGGATAATGAGCCAGGGATCCCCAAATGCATCGAGCAGCCGGGAATTAGCTCCAAAGTCCACCCCTGCACCGCATGCACCGGCGTACCAAATTTCTCAGGTCCAGCAAGAGCAGTTTTATCTGCTCGCCCAGTAAGTCCAAGCTCTTGCCGTGGTTATTCAAACCCTCCATTCGGTCGGAGCTTCATCAATCGTCGAACTCGACAGGAAAGTCGAGGAAGCGGGGCAGCAAATCCAAATGCTTTGGGATCGGACCGCGGAACTCCGCGAGGAGCGCTATCGATTGAGGAGCAGGTCCCCTCGGAGGTCCGGAAGGCATGTCTCCCTTCGAAGTTTCGAGGAGTACACTCCTCTCATGTCCTCCTGGACCGAGATCCTCACAGAAATTAAGGATTGCGGCTACCTCTGATCCCCGCCGAAGATGCGACTGTCCAAGGCACGAAAACGTTTGGATAAATATTGTCGCTTCCATAGGGATCAGGGTCATGACACGGAGGATTGTTACCAGCTCCGTGATAAGATTGAAATGATCGTCCGCCAAGGCCTGCTGAGCCGGTTCGTCGGTGGACCGGCCGACAAGGCGGAGCTCGACGGACAGACTTTGCGGCCGTCTGACGGGCCCGACGACAGTCGCCCCAGCATGGGCACCATCAATGCCCCATCTGCGCATCCTATGCGTTAACGCCGCCCTAGCTCCAAGGGGTCGGGAAGAGGCTGCACTCTTATCGGCCCGGGACTGACGACTCGAGATGTAAATTATTTCCCCTGGAAAGGACCTTAGCCCCTCTAGGTCAGGGCTATCTTTTTCCAGACTATGTTAATTAATGAAGTTGCCCTCTAAGACTTTTTCAAGGCATCTCTGAAACACTCTAGTGAGCTCGACGCGCTCTGGATGCCCTGGCGGCATGAGTTATATACTGATAAATCTATAAATTCATCCCTTGAGCTCACCTCGGGGCGCCCTGCAGGACTTAGCGAGAGCCTGAGGGCCTCGCAGCTGCAGGTTCTATCTATAAAGTCGCCCCTTGAGCTCACCTCAGGGCGCCCTGCAGGACTTAGCAAGAGCTCGAAAGCCTCGCAACTACAGACTCTATATATAAAGTCGCCCCTTGAGCTCGCCTCGGGGCGCCCTGCAGGACTTAGCAAGGGCTCCAGGGCCCCGCAACTGTAGGTTCTATCTATAAAGTCGCCCCTTGAGCTCGCCTCGGAGCACACTGCAAAACTTAGCAAGAGCCCGAGGACTGCAGGTTCTATCTATAAAGGCACCCCTTGAGCTCATCTCAGGGTGCCTTACAGGACTTAGCAAGAGCCCGAGGGCCTCCAGCTGTAGATTCGATCTATAAAGCCGCCCCTTGAGCTCACCTCGGGGTGTCCTACAGGACTTAGCAAGAGCCCGAGGGCCTCGCAGCTGCAGGTTCGATCTATAAAGCCGCCCCTTGAGCTCGCCTCGGGGTTGCAGATTTCGTCTACAAAGTCATCCCTCGAGCTCGGCCCGGGATGCTCTGCGGCGTCAATGGGGAGCCAAGGAAGAGCACCCCCGTCCGCAGGACTACAAGTACACCCCTGATCTGAGTGGGGGACATTTACAAAGTCATCCCTCGAGCTTGGCTCGGGATGCCCTGTGACATCAACGGAGAGCCAAGGAAGAGCAACCCCGTCTGCAGGACTCTACAAGTACGCCTCTGATCTGAGTGGGGGGCATCTACAAAGTCATTCCTCGAGCTCGACTTGGGATGCCCTGCAGCGTTAACGGAGAGCCAAGGAAGAGCACCCCCATCTGCAGCACTCTACAAGTATGCCCCTGATATGAGTGGGGGGCATTTACAAAGTCGACCCTCGAGCTCGGCTCGGAATGCCCTGTAGCGTTAACGGGGAGCCAAAAAAGAGCACTCCCATCCGCAGGACTCTACAAGTATGCCCTTGATCTGAGTGAGGGGCATCTACAAAGTCATCCTTCGAGCTCGGCTCGGGATGCCCTGCGGCGTCAACGGGGAGCCAAGAAAGAGCACCTCCGTCTGCAGGACTCTACAAATACGCCCCCGATCTGAGTGGGGGGCATCTATAAAGTCATCCCTCGAGCTCGGCTTGGGATGCCCTACGGCGTCAATGGAGAGCCAAGGAAGAGCACCCCCATTCGCAGGACTCTACAAATATGCCCCCGATCTGAGTGGAGACCATCTACAAAGTCGCTCCTTGAGCTCGGCTCAGAACGCCCTGCGTTGTGTCGATAGCGAGTCCTAGTGCTCCCGCAATCGCAGGAATCTACTACGACATCCCTTGAGTTAAATTCGGGACGTCCGACATTATATCGAACGCACACAGAAGGCATCTCCCCCGATTACTACTGTGGTAAAGAGCAAGTCGCGCGAGCCTATTTTGGAAAGCCCGGCGATCGCGGTTTTCTAATCTCGAGCCGGCGTAAGCCCTCGAGCAGATTTCTACTCTTATCCCTGAGCTCATCTTTATTCCCGAGTTGGCGTCGACCCTCAGGTGGACTTCTAATCTCGAGTAGGCATGAGCCCTCGAGCAGATTTTTACTCTGGGGTAGATGCTTGTCCCCGAGCTCATCTTTATTTCCGAGTTGGCGTCGACCCTTGGGCGGACTTCTAATCTCGAGCCGACATTAGTCCTCGAGCGGATTTCTACTTTCGGGTAGATGCTTATCCCCGAGCTCATCTTTATTCCCGAGTAGGTGTCAACGCTCGGGCGGACTTCTAATCTTGAGCCGGCATTAACCCTCGAGCGGATTTCTACTCTTGGGTAGATGCTTAGCCCCGAGTTCATCTTTAATCCCGAGTTGGCGTCGACCCTCGGACGGACTTCTAATCTCAAGCCGGCATTAGCTCTCGAGCGGATTTCTATTCTCAGGTAGTTGCTTATCCCCGAGCTTATCTTTATTCCCTAGTTGGCGTCAACCTTCAGGCAGACTTCTAATCTCGAGCCGGCATTAGCCCTCGAGCGGATTTCTACTCTCGGATAGATGCTTATCCCCGAGCTCATCTTTAATCTCGAGTCGGTGTCGACCCTCGGGCGGACTTCTAATCTCGAGTCGGCATTAGCCCTCGAGTGGATTTTTACTCTCGAGTATATGCTTATTCCTGAGCTCGTCTTTATTCTCGAGTTGGCGTCGACCCTCGGGCAAACTTCTAATCTCGAGTTGGCATTAGCCCTTGAGCGGATTTCTACTCTCAGATTGATGCTTATCCCCAAGCTCGTCTTTATTTCCGAGTTGGTATTGTCCCTTAGGCGGGCTTCTATTCTCAAGCTAATCTCCAGTCAGCTTCTTCCTCCTCTAATCTCGCCCTCCGGGGTAGGGTTGAAAGTGGTGCACTATTATACAAAGAGTTACAAGCTCATCCTATGGGAGGTTTATCTCCGAATTGGAGGTATATGCCAAGCCTGAAGACTCCAGCAAATGCCAAACGCGGCTCTTGCTATGCGAGATAGGTTCGGACCTAAGTTACACAGTTCGGATCTCGATATCCGAGCACGAAGCGAAACGAGCTCAAATACTTGATTAAAGGCACAACGTGCTGAAAGAAATGTAGACTCTATTGATGACAAAGGCCGAAGGCCAAATACAAGGGTGCCCGACCTTGAGGTCGGGTTAACTATAAAAGGCCCAGATGGCCGATTTTACGAAAATAAAAATGAAAGTTAATCGACATGGACGACTCTACATTGAAGTCAGGTGCGGCCTCCATCCTAGTCGCAACCTTGGAAGCACCAGCCCAACTAACCTCGGAGGCGGCCTCAGCTTCTACGTCGGTATCGAGAATGGCTACTGATTCCATCCCGGCGGCGGCTTCGGAGGCGATCTTTGGCCTGACTTTGGCACTGGCCTCCGCAGCATCCCCATCCACTTTAGCAGCTTCGTCCAGGTTTGGCTCAAGGCTGCTAAGGTAAACTCCAAGGCAGAACTGCGGGACTTGGAGGCAACAATTATCGAAGCCCTAGACCATGGCAGCAGTAGCCCCTTCCGCTAGCTCATTGAGGTACTCCTCCGACTGGCGAAATCTTTCGACAGCCTCTCGGATGGATGACTCCACTAGATTCTCGAGCCACCCAATCTTCAGCTTCTCTCAACAGGAACCTCTGGTTAAGGATGTAGATTTGGAACTTTAGAATGGACTTCAAGGCTGCTAGAACTTTCTTCTGGATTGTCGAATAGTTTTTCTTGACGTCACTCCACGCGCTGGAGGCATACTGGATTACCTCTTCCTTTCGATCATGTACCTGTTTAAGGACTCAGCCCCAATTGATTGACCCGCAATAATACCTACGGCTTCTCCCAATTCGACCAGGTCACCGTGAGTGGGACTCCGACCATAACATAATTGACAGATCCAAGATGCACTCTTGCAAGTAAAGGGGTTCGAATATATATTGGTTGTGCCCGAAAGGTTATGAATCGATTGACAAGTCCAATCCCAATATCTTGATTTCGAGCGGCAATGCATCGTAGACCCATATATATATTGTCTGCTAATACACGACCAATTAGTGTTTGGACAAAAATGTTTTCCCGTTCTTGCCCGATTTCGAAAGGACGTGGGTCCGGTCGAGCCACTGAACACCATAAGGAGGGAATACAGACGACTCGAAGAAGTTGGTTTTTTTCGAGGGAGAAGAATGACAACTAGACCTTAACACAGGAAAGGGATAGAGAGATGGATGTTCACCCAACCAATGATTGTAGGAGTAAAGCGTTGATATAATTAGAAGAAGCAAACTGCAATTCTGAGTTAATAAAATAAGAAAAAAGTATAGCGAGTGAAATTCAAAAAATAAGAAAAAGGCTTGGCAGCGAAATTTTCCAAGGAGCAACTTCCTTATTAGGAGGTTCCCCTATTGATATTTAATCACTCTCAAACAGGGGTGGCGGGTGGGTACAGAAAGACTAATCCAATCTTTTAATTCAACAAGAAGTACCACCAGTGTGACCAGTGTGATAGAATGCGATTCCGAGTGATAAGACGTAGGATAGAAGGTATAGGATGGAACCGAATCGAGCCTACGGGGAAGTTGCTCCTTAGAATGCCAAACCAAATTAGAAGCAAGCAAGGCTTTCTTTTCTTGTAGTCGGGGAAAGAATCCCGGGGTTGATGCTGAACCAATTCTTCCATTCCAGAGCCCAGAGGAAGAAGAAATAACATTCCATGCTGCGAGGCATCGCTGATAACATCGCCTGTTGTACAGTTGCTTTAGCCTAGGAGCCAACCTAGCTAAGGCAATATCCCAAAGTAGGGGCAGCTAACTGTGTAGATAGATGCTCTTTCCTCTTGCGGGAAAGCTATTCCTTGAGTTGAGATACTACTGCTTAGATTAGATGGTTAGCTTAGTAGATGCTTTCTGGAACGTGGGAATTCGAGGTCTCATGAACGACTTTTTTTTTCGTGGACAAACTTTCCGGTCAGGCCTATGGATGGATCCTTTTAGATCTACGGGCCGGCCGTTCACATGAGCATAGGGAATCTATACTCGAGCGTTCAACTTGGCCCCTGACAGGATAGGTGAGGAATCACTGATGGGAAACCCCAGATCTCCATAGGAAAGCCTGAGCAAAAAGAGGGAATCCCTGAGAGAAGAAGCACCCTTCCACGAGGGAAAAATTCTCAAACCCTAATCTAATTGGATTAGGATAGGCCTTTTCTACTGAATCTGCCATAGCCTGTGTTGTCAGTACTCCCTCAGGATCAAGATCTGGATTCGGACTTGATTGGCAGCTTTCGTGAAGAAAGAGGAGTCTTCTCGTCTTAAAGTCGAAGGAAGAGAAAAGGCTTGATCAGGGATCTGATCGGGTGGGGGCTACTTGATGATAGAGGATCAAGCTGCCTAGAGCGCTTCCTCACCTTGAACCGAAAGGCACTCCCGTCCACTGAAGCGAGAGAGCGTGAAATGCATAATGGGCACTATGCCTCAAAACAGAGAATGCACCTGCTCCTATAGAGATTTCTCGATTTCGAAATGTCTCGAAGCCTTGAGTAGTCAAAAAAAGTGGGATGCTGTATTTCCGGGATTGGATTTCATATTCGAATGAACCTCGTAATCGTAAGAAAGTCGGTTTTATAGATTTGGGCCTAGCAAAAGCAAAATCGAGATAGGTTCCTATAGGATTGGATTTCCCCCTTCCGCTTTCAAACTTCGACGCTGTGAACTAACTCCTTGCCTTCTTGCCTTCCTAACTCTAGCGCTAGCTGCACCATCTGAACTAGCAGCACCAACTGCTTTTGAAATGACTTTGCCGTTCATTATTTATTGAATCCGAAGGTCACTCTACAACCTTCACAGGGAGGACACGCAGAGACCGATCCTCATCACTTGCAACCTCGCAAGGATAGACGGTCTTAGGCAGAAAGAATGAGCTGAACAGGGGTAGTATAAAGATAGAGCTCCAGTAAAGGAACCAACCTTCAAACGGCCAAGCCCGTTTCGCCGCCCTATCCAGATCCTTGGGGAAGATCGGTTATTCCTTCATCCCAGAATGCATCTAAGATTGCATCTACAGTTGGTTGAGTTTCTGTGCCCGGATGATCCGGCACTCTTCTTGCTTCGTCTGGCTGATCCGGCTCAGTGATCATTTCGTCTGGTTGTACCGGAACTCTTGTTTCCTCGCTTGACCTGCACCCGCTAACCGACAACTGAGTTTAGTCAGCTCAACAGTAATATTCATCCCCTTTCACAGAATCGTTAGGGTGTTAAACACAATCATTCGAAAGTGCCGATTCCTCGGCTTCGCCCTGTAGTCTAATCAAGGCGGCTTCAAGCTCGGAGATGCGGCTTGCAGCAGATGAGCAAGCCTGGGAATGCTCGGCCTCCATATCTTGGATCTAGGCGAGCCTGTCCTTTATCAGAACTTCGGTAGCCTGTACTTTCTTTTTGGCCTTTTGAAGTCGCTGTGTGGTGGCTGTAGCCTTCTCCTTGGCCTTGCGCCGCTATTGCTCAATGGCTGCCGCCCGTTTCTCAGCCTCTTGCTGCTGCTGCGCAGCAGTTGCCGCCTAGGCCTTGACCTCCTGCTTTGTAGCTCAGCACACTCTATCCTCAACCTGAGCACCCTCAGCTCCTCCCGATCGGCGAGCATGCTGGATATTAGCATGTCGACCACATGAAGGGACTGGCACAGAAAGATAAAGTGTCAACAAAGGTCGAGCATTCGCAAAGAAAATAAATAAGAAACGGAAGGGCCGCATTACTCACCCGCACGCTCGCCGAGTAGACGTGATGGACGAGGTCGCCGAAGTTCTCTTCCATCAGTGCATGGTCATGCGGGAGCATGATGCTGCGCACGAGCTCGCGAGCAACATCCTCGGACTCGAGGGCTGAGTCGTCCTCAGACGCACGATGCTGATGCCGCAGTCGCTCCCCACTAGACTCAGAAAATATGGGCTCGACTCCTGCTAAGGCTAGAACCTTGGAGAAAGTCGTAGCCTCAGCACACGTCGGAATCGTAGAGGGAATTGAAGTCCCGGGCCTGCTCCCCAGCTCGGGATTCGATCCAAATAGCTGGGTGACTGCTTCGACCTCTGGAACTTGATCGGCGGGTGCGACCGCTACTTGGTCAGAAGGATCCCTTCCAACTGCCAACTGGGGCACCTCGACCTCCACTGCAGGGCCCTGACTAAACCCGGCCTGAATAGGGGTGGCAACCTCAATCGGGGCAAGCTCTCCCTGCTCAGTCTCGAGGCTCGGGGCAACTCTTGCTTTCTTTGGCCTCCCCTCAGGTCGGACCCCTTTGGGGGCGGCCCTCTTCTTCCTGTATGTGGCCATCAGCGTCTTGGTGTTGAAGATCATCCCTGCAATGTCTAGTGACAGAAGGTCTTATCAGAATCTAGCATGAGAAGGGAGAAGAAGAGGCTAAGCTACTCTTACCCTTGGAACGAGCTAGGCTCAGACCAAGATTCACTAAAGCCTCCTCGCTGAGCAGGTCAGAGAGCCGAGGAGTTTCTTTCAGTCCGAGCAAACTATCTAAGACCTCCTGCTTGGACTGCGACAACTGCGGGAGCCTGTTATTCACTGAAGCCAGCGGAAAGCTTTAGGTCGGATTAAATCTCCACGATCGCTCGAAGAAAACAAAGAAAAAGTTATCCTTCCATCCGTGGATGGAAGTAGGCATGCCCCCAAAAAGCTTGTGGCCTCCTCGTGGGGAGAAGTGCTACCACCCTTTGTCCACGGGGTTGCCTTTTAATATGAAGCAACTCCTAAAGACGTTTACCGAGGGGGACAGACCATGTGCAAGGCAAAGGGCGAGGAAGCTGATAATTATTCTCCACGAATTTGGAGCGAGCTGTGCAGACACCAAACTATAGGCCATCGAAAGCTCTTCCACAAATCTGTGCAGAGGGAACCTCAACCCTGCTCGGAGCGTCTCTACGTACACTCCGACCCAACCATCAGGCGGGTTGGTGACTCGTTCTCCGAGGTCTGGGAGCTCAAGGACGAACTTCGGAGGAATGAAGACTTAGGCTCGGACCGAGCCCAGATCCTCATCACTCATGAGCGAACCGGTCCCATACGGGCTCGGGCCCACCTCGAGCTCGGCCTTCCCTGCATCGGAAGAGGCCTGAGCTTGGGAGGGACCTACACCGAACATCGAGGCCCTCGTCGGCGAATCCATTGCCTTAGTCACAGGATTACAAAGTGGGAGAAGATAAAAGACTCTCCGAGCGATCGAGAGAAGGAATAAAATGCCTACCTGAAAGATCGTCAAAGAAGATGATCAGAAAAAGAAGGAGAATGACCGCCGGGGGGTGAAAGTAGTGTCCGATGCAAAGGTTGACGAAAAGCTCCCAGAGCGCCCGAAGAAAAGCTTGAACACTACGGCAATGGTGGCTGAAAGAAAAGGACCAGGAGTGGGAGAGGATCAAGTAACGATCCTAGGGCCACCTTCAGGCCTTATATAGCCCACTATAGCGGCTCTGATTGGATAGCCTGAGCGATCAGACGAGCCGGGGTCCGCCACGTGGCGAGCCTCAAAACAGCCTCAGCAAATCTTTTCGAATCGTGGCACTAAATGCTGGTTATTATGGAGGGTGCTCCGGAGATCGAAATATTGATAGCTGGCCTTTCCCATTCCATCAAGCGAGACGCTTCGGAGAAGGAAGCATTAATGGCCGACTTCTCGCATTCCGTCAGGCGGGATGCTTCAAGGGACGGGGCATTAATAATTGCCCCCTTTTCATTCCTTTCCGACGATCCCTTGAAAAAGAATGCGTGTGTGGAACACTGAAAAGCCCCCACGGCGGACTTTGCTCAAGGAAACATGGCAGCTCAGGCCACTTGAACCCGACTCAGAGCTCCCAGCTATGAAATGCACCAAGGTATGTCCGGCTCGGTATGCACCTCTTCTTGAGCACTTGACTGAAGTGCTGGACGATCAATAGTCCGACTACTTCCTTCGCCCGAGCTGAAGGGCAATTCGACCTCGAAAGTGGAGGGCAAATGATGGAGGGCGAAATGGATCGTCTGGCCCACAACAAAAAGGCCGCCCAGTTTGGCCCAATAAATGCCAACACCGACCGGTTGAATCTTCGGTCCGGCTCAAAATCAGCTCGGCCTTGGACTCCACCAAAAGCTGAAAGTGAATCCTAGGTTCTTCGGTGTTAAGCATGCTGATTTTTTTTTTTAAAAAAAACCATGGCTGAACCTGATCGGGTTGCCTACGTACCCCTTCATAAGGGGGATCAAGCCATACGTAGTTCTTTTTAAGTTTTAAAACGCAGCGGAAAAATCGAATCAAACAATTTAATTTATGCATGCTTACAAGATCAAATCTAGAAATCAGCACCTTAAGAACACATAGGATTATGCCGGAATCGTTTAAACAATTATGCTAAAACTTTTATGCATGATTAACTATCAGATCTGAAACTTAAGAACTCTATTCCGATTAATCTCCGAATATCCATTGAATGGATTCTGGAGATATCTCCGTGAGGAGCCCCAAAAGAGGGTAAAACCTCGGGGAATCAGACCTAGATCTTGACACCATAATAAAAGATTA
Organism: Phoenix dactylifera; assembly: GCF_009389715.1. Taxonomy (NCBI): domain Eukaryota; kingdom Viridiplantae; phylum Streptophyta; class Magnoliopsida; order Arecales; family Arecaceae; genus Phoenix; species Phoenix dactylifera. The sequence goes on along the minus strand of NW_024067718.1, from coordinate 312,103 downwards.
ATGTAGGATTAATACCTTTTATGATGGATGAAACTTGTGGATCTGATCCTCGACTTCGCAGCCACGCACACGAATGGCCTCTACAAGAAGTCCACGCGAAGTTCCTGAAGAGATCCAATCCTGCGGAAGTGCTAGCTTGCGCAGAATTTCTTGAAAGCTGAAATCTGCCCGTCGGGATTCAATCAACTCTTGATCAATCGTCTTGAAGCAGATGGAGATGAGGTTTGTAAGGGAAGTAGAGGACTCAGATCTGATCTTGAATCTTCTAGATATTCACCCTGAAAACCCTATCTAAAATGGAGAAGAAGAGGAAGAGGAGGCGGGTGAGGAAGAAGGCTGCAATGGATGTGTTTTTGGTGCCCATGTTTGACCCCTTTTAATGGCCTCCAAATTTTCATTCAAAATTCGAAATTTATTTTCAGAAAACCTCTTTTAGTTGGCACATGCAAAGCAATAGGAACAACCCAAATCAGATCTCAACCAAATCTGATTTAAATTCAAATTTTAAACACATGTGCAAGAGGGAAGGAATTTGAAATCCATGCGGCAAGGTAAAACACTTCATAATTTCGAAATCACCTCTTGAAATTCGAATTTAATCCATTCAAAAACTCATACGCCACCTTGGCTGATGGTTTGAGTGATTAAAATCATTTAACACATTGCTTAATGTTTGAATTTAAATTCAAATAACAAACAATGTCGCCATGTGTCAAGCAATGGGTCCATGTGCCATGCAATAATTTTGGTTTATTTAAAATTCATGAAATCCAATTCCATGTCACCAATAATTGCCACATCATCTGAGCCTAATCCTCTTGGGTTGCACCTAATCAAATTTGGTCAAACCCAAATTAAAACAAAGCAATTTGGTTGAACCCAATCTAATCAGGTCAGACCCTGATTGAGCTCAAATTGAATCCAATTCAATTTTGGCTCATGCAAACTCAATCAAATTGAATTAATTACTTTGTGTTGGACCTAATCCAATTAGGTCAATCTCCAATTAAGAACAAATTAATTTAAAATTAATTTGATCAGCTTAAGTCCTTTTTGGTTCTAACCTAATCCAATCAGGTCAAAATCCTGATTGAGCCCAAACTTGAATCCAATTCAATTTGGCTCATCCTTAGCACAATTACTCAATCAAATTGAGTTTATTAGTAATTTAATTACTAATTAATCCTTCAATAATTACTTTAATTATTTTATAAGATAATTTGCCAATCAAATTGACCAAATTATCCCTGAATGATTCTTAATCATTCATCAGCTTTCTTGATCAATCAGGAATCTTCTATGCGTGTGACCTCATAGGTTCGAACCTAAGCCGGTAGTATAGGAACAATTTCCTACACTAATTGATGTGACCATCTAGCAATGGTACCCAACGTCCGGATAGGCCGAATATATGCGAAGCAAATATTCTGGAACTCTGAACTATGGTTACTGTATAATTCAATCCCTTTGACTCCTAATGCCAGGATGACTTAGAGCTCACTGTCAACCCTATAATTAGTACATCCATTATGTGATTAACTTTAGATATCCCGTGACTCCTCACTGGGATTACCCTGGCCAAGGTTTTGCTAAATTAATCACAAGACATTATCTCCTGTTTTCAGGAGGGGTCAATTCCATCTTGACTCACAACTGACTACGCAAGTACTTGACTGCACCCAGTGACCTTCCGTCACTGAATTAGAAATTCAGGTAGTCCGGTACCAAAGTACAGTGAGTTGCTTCTAGTCACAGGTTGCGGTCTCAGGTCAGAGGGCCAAACTTATACCCATATCCACTCGGAACATCTCTCGACAGTAGAGCATTCCGGAATTGGTCACGTTCAGTGAAATGTACTCCTACACTTCACCTGTGTGGCATACCAGTGTCTCCACACTCATTGGTTAAGAGGACAACCAACGTATATGTCACATAACGACCTAATCTCGATAATGCTGTCGTCCTAGTAACAACATATCATTTGGTCGCGAACAAGTTTAAGGACTCAAAGATAAATCCTCCTTTATCATAACATAAGTCCTAAGGACTTCATCATATAAGAGTTCATTTGAAGATGAAATGATGAATAATGCCAAATAACACTTTATTAATTTGTCAATTCATTTACAAAATTCAATCATCAATATGCTGACGATTGACATTTAGGATACAAATCCCAACAAAAGCTCCATCGGCCTCGAATATTTGCCGACTCGCCCGACCAAGTTCGAGGCGTCTCCAATATTCGCCGACCGGCCCCGACCGAGCTCGGGGCGCTCACTTTAGTAGTACGCTCCGACACTTGAGCTCGGGGCGCTCCACCGAGCACACTTCCGAATCCGGAGAGCCGAGCTACCCTAAGCACCCGTCTAGCCAACCTCGCCAAACGCATGATGCGACCTCTCAACGGGTTCGGCCTCGCCAACAACCGCACCCATGTGTGCGCCCATGCTCTCCTACATGGCGGTACATTACAACGCCCCCACGCCACGCTTCGATAGCTGCCCCTCGACAGTCAAAGGACAACACCATAACTACTCCGGCCATACCCTGCTACAACTGTCAATACCTTACTGTTCTCGAGAACGGACAGCATCACACACCACCGACCAGCCTTAGCTGTGCGCCATTCGGCTCAGAGCCACGCCCCCTCTCATGATGAGGGCGGACAGTGCCTCTGCCACCTGAGCCGAATGGAAGCATCCAAAACATAGCCAATAAATATGTTTGTATATATATTGAGTAACTAATTGACCCCAAAAGCTTAAGTTGATAGGAAACGAGTCGCCAATATATATCTAGCTTAACAATTCCCAAAACCCACTTCCCTCCCAGTGCTCCAGATCATGCAAATGGGGGGACAACAATGACAACGATACTAAAATAAGTCAAAACTATACCCTGAATAATTAAATAAATAATCAGCATAGAGGGAATTTGAACTTTCTAAGTAATTAGCATGGATAGAATATTTGAACTCCCAACCTCAAACATGAGCTCTGATACCAGATTGAATGACTAATCGATTCCAAAAACTTAAACTGATAGATAATAGGCCAACAATATATACTAGGAACAATAATAATGACAAGACTAAAATATGATTAAGATCCAATAAAAAAAGTCTAAAGACCTGCATACTACCAAGCTATCATATGTAATAATCAATATTAATATTACATCTCGTAGCTTAGCCACAGTAGCCAATACTCTCCAATCTCAATGGTAGGAAATTTTTTCAGCATTGCATAATGGGCCTCATATAATTAATTACATATATATGATTGGTTTTAAATAGAAATAATAACATATAATTTTTTTTGTTTGCTTATTAAAATATGTCATGCACCTAAGTTGCAACAAAACTCTTCACCTTGCATTGCGAAGAATCTATAATCCAATCCAATTAAAGTTGATCATGTACTATTAACCAAGTTCTCATATACTTTTGTCCACTTCTTCACTAAACTTGCAAGGTTAATGAAAACTTGATATTTTATTCCAAGCCACACCTAGTACATGGAGGGTAGATGACACGAAAGCCCACAAAAGGGAAAAGTAGAGGAGGCAAGCAAAAGCGGCAATAGAACTGCCGAAAATACAAGATATCACCAGGAAATAAAAGAAAAGGAAGACAGCGACGAACTCAGCAAAACAACCCGAAGAGCTTCTCCGATCACTCATTCTATCCATTGCAACTGGAACACTGACTCGAAAATGTTCCGATTATAGATCACCGGCGGCGAGCTGACATCGTCGCTCATCACCACATTCATCGCATCTTGAACAGCATCGTAGTATTCCTTCCCTTCTTTCCGATCCATCGCCAGCGCCCGGTTCAGCCTCAGCACGAGAAAGCTGATCGGCGCCCGATCGATGCAGACGTAGATCTTGTCGTCCGGGAACCGGCGGCAGGCGGCGAAGGGCACGTGATGGTGAGTCAGGGAGCTCAACGATTCCCGCGCGTTGGAGCGCGAGATGGACTCTTGGAAGTCGGCCAGCATGAGGTCCCGTAGGGCAGACATGAAGGAGTCGTAGGGAGCCCACCGGTGCGCGGCGGCGAGGCTTAGGGCGACGGCAGGGTGGTAGCCTCGTGAGCCCGGAGGAGGGCGGCCGAGGTTCGCCTCCCGGAGAATTCGGGGAACGGGGTAGGGTGACACTTCCCCGGGAGCGGCGGCGGCGGCGGCGGCGGCGGGGGCGGGGACGGGCGGTCCGGCCGGGGGGACGGCGAAGTCGCCCGAACCCAAGTCGGATATTCCTCCTTCCATAGGTGGATGATAAAATGAGCCCAGGCAAGCGTACGTAAGGGCGGATTGAATTCCTCTCTGGGTTGCTGAGGAAAATATATACCAAGGGCCTCAAGCTAAAGAACTAATTAACAATGATGACGGTTGGGAATGGTAAAGGTGAAGAGGCTGTTCCTCATTACAAAAAAAAAAAAGGCATAACTTTTTCTTTTTCTTTTTCTTTTGCCTTTTTCGTTTAGGAGAGTAAGGCATAACTGCTTTTGCACTTTTGCTATTAAAGTGCCTCCATAAGAATGGCATAAAAATTTAGCAAATGACATGAAAAATAATAAAAATGAGATGAAAATTAATAATATCCACCATTCATTGGTTGGTGTATTTATTGAATTAGTTTTGAGAATAAAAACCTTAGGTCAACACAGGAGGATTACAGGCATCTATGCTACTTAACGTGTGCCTTACGTAAAATAATTATTTAATCAAATTTGGATACTATAATTATTTATACTATCTCTCATGACTCATTTATATTTATTTATGTTTTATCTTAATAATCTAGCTGGTAGCCAAGAACAAGCACTATATAAATCAGGTTTGACGAAATTAGAGCATGTAAAAACCATATGACTCTTGCTAAAATGATGTTGCACAGTAATGCAACTCGAGAGAGAAGGTGAATTGGGTTTTAAAATTTTTTACAATAACATGCAATGGAAAGAACAACTTTTAAAGTGCTTGTGAAGTGAACTAAGATAAGTATGTACCACAATAAATTTAAAAGAATAAGTTCAATAAATGAGAAGATTTGGTGCTAAATTTAGCACATATATCAACTCCCCAGGACATCTTTCTTGAAAATTTTATTATAATCTATTCTAAGATTACAACTTGATTATTTTTTGGGGGCTCACAATCAAATCTAATTGATTTTCTTTAAAAATCAACGAAAACCAACCCACTCACAGTCTTCCCTAGGTTTTATTACACTTAGAATCCAATTAAAGGTTTGAATAATTTTTTCTTTCCAAGTTCCGAGTCTCTTGAAACTTGTTACAAACAAAAATAAAGATTTATAATTAATAAAATATGCCGCTTCTTATTGAGCAAAATTAAAAGCCATTAAAGCACATGTTGGAAGCAGTGAAAGCTCTTCTTTAGTGCTTCGCTACTTGACCTGAATTCTCACTTAATTGCTCTCAAGAGTATGTAGATGTGTGCTTGAAGTTCTCTTGAATATCACTTAATGGCACTTGATATACTCTTTGTTGTGCATTCTAATTTGTCTTGAAAGCATTTATACCTTCAGAAGTGGTTGGAAAATCATTCTTAGTTATTAGAGGGATGAAAATAACCCTTGAAGGAGTGAATTTCTGTTTTGAGCTTGCAAAAAACTAACCGTTTAAACTATTAGATGCAGAGGGGTCGACTCGTGATCTTTAGGGGTTGACTCATGTGATGCGGTTGGATCCACTAGACCACCTCGGACTGAATCATTTGGTTATTTTTGCTTTTGAGTCCTTGATGTTAATTTTATTTCAGCATAGCCTTGCTCGGGCTAGCCGACTTGGCCTTTATTAGAGTCGCTTTGGGTTTAGTTGTTTCTTGAATTCAATTAGATCAAGTCAAGTTAAGGGGTCAGGTAGCCACCTATAAATAGATGTGGTGAGCACCTATTTCAGCATACAAAAATTAATTGAAAGGCTTTTGCCCTAGCTCTCTTCCCTTCTCTCTTCTCTTCTTGCGACGCCTTCCCCCTCTCCCTAGGCCGCCGTCCAAGGCCGCCGCCCCCTCCTTCATCCGGCTGCACCACCTCTGTCCCGAGAGGCCAGCCACCTTCTCCCTCTTCTTCCTCTCCTCCTTGATCCCTTCCAGCCTCTACAAACAACTCCATCCTGTCGGATTATCAGCCCGTCCTTTCCTGCGCAGTCATCAGTCGGAGGCTGATATCTCAAGATCCCGACGTCCTCTCTAGACCACGACTACCGCTGGAAAGCTAACATGGAGATCTACAACATATCCAAAATTGAGATCGATCTGACGGACGGATCTTCAGAAATCGTATCTGCAATCAGGTCGGAACCATCCTTCCAGAAATCAAGAAGAGTCAAGAATCTTGGGATACGGATCAAATTCTATCGGATCGCATCAATTTGGTATCAGAGCAGTTCAATCCTTGGCCTTGGAAGATGGTGAACACCCGCTCTACAACCTCGAAGCAGCAAGAAGCGGCATCTTCAAGGGGCGTCGACCCACATCAAGAAGGCTCGCGATCACCCGCGGCCTCGGCGGCTTGAGACCCGATCTTGATTCCACCGACCGTCTCTTGGAGTTCTTGCGTGGGAATCAAACAACTATGCAGCAGAGCCAACAACAATTGATGGAGAAGATGGATACTATGCAACGCCATATCGAGATGATGTTGCAACTATTGCTAAATCTGCGGCAAGAAACTCCACCGAGGGGAGCTCTGCGTCGGACCCGGGTGGAATCTCCGGCCCCTACCCGTGGACGACCAGGACGGAGGGGACCCCCTCCTCGCGAGCCTCTCCTTCCCAACCCACCAGAGCAGATGCGGCTGGACCAAGGAGAAGATCGACCTAGACCTCGACCCGAGCTCATACCGATTGGCGCACGCGCTAGGGCTCGGGGGATGAGCCCGATTGGCATCGACGACGGGTCGGATATGGAGGATGATCCCATCCAGAATTTTCAGATGAGGAACCAGCATGTGGGGGAGTACCCACACCGAGGATATGAACGAGATCGGGACCGTAATGGAGATCGAGAGGGAGAAAATCGCGGACTGACTCTTAGGCTGAAATTTTCCAAGTTTAAAGACGACGATCCTCTCGATTGGGTGTATCGAGCTGAGCGGTTCTTTCACTACCATGGCACAGCGGAGGACCAAAAGGTATTGATCTCATCTTTTCACCTAGAAGAGACTGCCCTGCGATGGTTTCAAACCGCCGACCGAGCCCGACCTTTCAACGGTTGGGAGGATTTTTCTGCAGCAATTTGTCGGCGTTTCGGTCCTACCGAGTACAATGACTTCCAGTCTATGCTATCAAGGGTCATCCAAAAGACTACCGTTAGAGCCTTTCAAGAGGAGTTTGATAGGATCAGCATCCGAGTGGTGGGGTGGAGCGACTCCGCGCTGAAAAGCGTATACCTCGGAGGACTTCGTGTCGACATTCAAGCCGAGGTGAGGACTTTGCGGCCACAATCTCTGGAGGATGCCTTTGCCTTGGCCCTGATGGTGGAAGAGAAGATCAAGACCACTCGATCAGCGGCACGAGGCAGCTGGACCAACCCCCGGGCCGGCCAAATCGCAGGGGGCTCCATCGGCCAGCCGAGGGCGCCAACGACTGCAGCAGCCAACACAGAGCCGAGGACCCCTCTTCGCTTGTCAGGTGATGTCAAGAGGGTTGAGCGTCCACCCGGGAGGACCTTGACACCAGGACAAGTGGAGGAACGTCGAGCAAAAGGCCTATGTTTTCGCTGCGACAAGAAATTTACACCGGGACACCGGTATGCGCGGCCCGTCGGAGCGGTGATGTTGATCGACGGATTGGAGGACGAGGCCGTGGCTGAAGATGGTGATGAAGTTGCTGAGGACGAGCCCCAAGATTTAGAGGTCGAGGAAGAGGACGTGCCACCTCAGATTTCATTGCATGCCTACTCCAGATCGGCGACACCGAAAATGGTACGCGTGGACGGCATGATTAAAAGACGTGTGGTGCGTATTCTCATAGATACGGGCAGCACCCACAATTTTTTGGACGAGAGGCTCGTCAAACAGATCGGTCTCATAGCAGAGCCGACATTGGGCTTCGACGTGGCATTGGGTGACGGAGCCACATTGAGGGCGGAGGGCATATGCCGAGGCATCACTTTGACGATCCAGGGCAGCCAATTCAAGCTCGATCTCTACCCGTTGGCATTACGAGGAGCTGATTTGTCCTTGGTACGTAGTGGCTGCAGAGTCTTGGCCCAGTTACATTCGACTTCGCCGAGATGTGGGTGACTTTCAGACGGAGCGGATGGCGAGTTAGATTGGATGGCATTCGGCCTAGCCCAAGGGCTACATTTCAGCCCCTAGTCGGCTTGCCCGGACCCGGCGCGCGCAGCTACTTGATGCAGCTCTTACCTCTGTCGACGGAGACCACGACGGAGGCAAGTATACCTACTGATTTGGCTGCTCTCTTATAGGGGTTCGCAGATTTATTTGAGGAGCCTCATGGTCTTCCACCCGAGAGGGAGCACGATCATCACATAGAGATTGTACCGGGAGCGGAACCGGCGAATGTGAGGCCTTACCGCTACCCGCACGTTCAGAAGGAGGGGATCTCAAAGATGGTACGAGAGATGTTTGGAGAGCGGCATCATTCAGCCCAGTAGAAGCTCATATTCATCGCCGGTGTTGCTGGTACACAAGAAGGGCGGGACGTGGCGATTCTGTGTTGACTACCGGGCACTTAACGCGATCACCGTTAAGGACCGGTATCCGATTCCAGTCATAGAGGAGCTGTTGGATGAGCTTGCTGGTGCGGACTACTTCAGCAAACTTGATCTCCATGCCGGATACCACCAGATCCGTGTCAGGCCCGAAGATGTGCACAAGACGGCGTTTCGGACACACGATGGTCATTATGAGTTCCGGGTGATGCCATTCGGCCTCACGAATGCACCAGCGACGTTTCAGGGGGTCATGAATGACATATTCAAACCATTACTACGACGGTATGTCCTTGTATTTTTCGATGACATACTGGTTTACAGTCGTTCATGGCAGGAGCACCTAGAGCACTTGGAGGAAGTGCTGAAAATTCTGCGTAGAAATCAATTGAAGGTAAAGCGATCCAAGTGCCTATGGGCCGAGCCGAAGGTCGAGTACCTAGGCCATGTCATCTCTGCTGCAGGTGTGGAGCTGGACCAAGCAAAGATACATTGCATGACTGAGTGGCCGCTACCCAAGAACCAAAGGAGCTGTGAGGATTTTTGGGCCTAACCGGTTATTACCGCCGGTTTGTGGAGGGATATGGAAAGATCGCCGCGCCACTAATCCTGCTGCTGCGAAAGGGCGAGTTTAGATGGACCGAGGTAGCGACGGAAGCATTCGAGAAGCTCAAGGAAGCCATGACGACGGCCCCGATTTTGGCGCTACCCGATTTCGCCAAACTGTTTGTAGTCGAGTGCGATGCTTCCGGTGACGGCATTGGTGCTGTTTTGATGCAGGAGGGACGGCCAATTGCTTTCATAAGCAAGGCGTTGTCCCCTAGGACCCGCTCGCTGTCCACATATGAGAGGGAAATGATGGCAGTCATCCATGCAGTCACAAAGTGGAGGCCGTACCTTATTGGCCGCCGATTCATCGTTCGAACTGATCAGCAGAGCCTTCCATTTTTTCTTGAGCAGCGCATACATACTCCAGCCCAGCAGAGGTGGGTGTTGAAGCTTCTCGGCTACGACTATGAGATGGTGTACAAAAAGGGCGCAGAAAATCGAGTGGCGGATGCACTATCGCGTCAACCCGAGTTCGGCGAATTGGCGGCTTTGACTACACCGGTTTTTTCTTTTATTTCAGACTTGAGGACCGCCACATGCCGGGATCCGGACCTAGTACAGATCCAGAGGGAGTTGGCAGCAGACCCGAGCAGTCATCCCGAGATGGAGGACCGAGATGGGTTGATTCTGGACCATGGGTTGATCTGTGTGCCCACCGATTCAGCCTTGCGGCAGGTATTGATCCAGCACTTCCATGATACTCCTTTTGCTGGACACAAGGGATTTTTCAGGACTTACAAGAGGCTGAGCCAGAGCCGTACGTGGGTAGGCATGAAGGTAGCGGTCAGAGCTTATGTACAGCAATGCGATGTGTGCCAAAGGGCGAAGGCGGATTCAATGCGACCTGCGAGTCTACTTCAGCCTTTACCGATTTTTGATCAGGTTTGGAAGGATGTGTCGATGGACTTCATTGAGGGGTTGCCATTAGTTTGAGGGTACTCAGTGATCATGGTCGTTGTGGACCGCCTCAGCAAGTATGCCCACTTTTCGGTGCTCGCACATCCATTTTCTGCTCGACGGGTGGCAGAGGTCTACATACGGGACATTGCTCGATTACATGGTATGCCTCGGACTATGGTTTCTGATTGTGACCGCATTTTTGTTAGCGCATTCTGGCAGGCTTACTTCAAACAGCAAGGGACGAAGCTTGCCATGAGCTCGGCTTACCACCCTCAGACCGATGGGCAGACGGAGGTGGTAAACCGCTGCATCGAGCAGTACTTGCGCTGTATGATTGGTGATCGGCCCCGAGAGTGGCTTTCTTATTTACCTTGGGCCGAATATTCGTACAACACCGCTTTCCACTCAGCCATAGGGATGACACCCTTTGAGGCGGTGTATGGACGAGTACCACCGACGCTGCGAGTCTATGATCCACTGTCACATGCGGACCGGACAGAGGCAGATTTTGAGCTCTTAGACCGCGATGCTACCTTACGGCGGTTAAAGTTCCACATAACGACTGCGCAGAACAGGATGAAGCAGCTACATGATCGGAAGCACAAAGTCCAGTATACGAGGTGGGCGACTGGGTATATGTCAAGGTGCAGCCTTATCGACAGTTGACACTGCGGCCTATGGCGAACCAGAAGCTCTCTCATCGCTTCTACGGGCCCTTTCAGATATTGGAGCACATTGGACCCGTGGTGTATCGCTTGAACTTGCCGACTACATCGAGAGTTCATCCGGTATTCCACGTATCGCTTCTGAGGGCCCGGCTTGGACCCAAGACATCTGTCGGCCCAATCATACATGAGCCACCGGAGGACGAGGTAGTGGAGCCAGTTCGAGTGCTGGCGAAACGCAGAATACGAGTAGAAGGACGACTGGAAACCCAGATACTAGTGGAGTGGCTGGGGAGAGCAGCAGACCAGACCACATGGGAGTTTGAGATTGAGATACTTGATCGTTTTCCTGACTTCCGACCTTGAGGACAAGGTTAAGGGAAGCGTGGTGGAGTGATGCGGTTGGATCCACTAGACCGCCTCAGACTGAATCATTTAGTTATTTTTGCTTTTGAGTCCTTGATGTTAATTTTATTTTAGCATAGCCTTGCTCGAGCTAGCCGACTTAGCCTTTATTAGAGTCGCTTTGGGTTTAGTTGTTTCTTGAATTCAATTAGATCAAGTCAAGTTAAGGGGTCAGGTAGCCACCATAAATAGATGTGGTGAGCACCTATTTCAGCATGCAAAAATTAATTGAAAGGCTTTTGCCCTAGCTCTCTTTCCTTCTCTCTTCTCTTCTTGCGACGCCTTCCCCCTCTCCCTAGGCCGCCGTCCAAGGCCGCTGCCCCCTCCTTCATCCGGCTGCACCACCTCTGTCCCGAGAGGCCAGCCACCTTCTCCCTCTTCTTCCTCTCCTCCTTGATCCCTTCCAGCCTCTACAAACAACTCCATCCTGTCGGATTATCAGCCCGTCCTTCCCTGCGCAATCATCAGTCGGAAGCTGATATCTCAAGATCCCGATGTCCTCTCTAGACCCACGATCTACCGCTGGAAAGCTAACGCGGAGACCTACAACATATCCAAAATTGAGATCGATCTGATGGACGGATCTTCAAAAATCGTGTCTACAATCAGGTCGGAACCACCCTTCCAGAAATCAAGAAGAGTCAAGAATCTTGGGATACGGATCAAATTCTATCTGATCGCATCATCATGAAACACTCAGGTCAACTCTTCTACTACTAGGATCGACTCAAGAAATGATCATTTTTACTGTATTTTGTTTTTCACCTGAGACTATTTTAGGGTCGACTCGGCTGATCTTGGGTTCGACTCCTAATCGACAAGAGTCGGCTCTTGTGTTGCTTGGGTCAACTTGAGAAATGATTATTTTTAACTGCTTTTTGCTTCAATCTAAGACTGCTTTAGGATCGACCCTTGAGTTACGGGATTGGCTCATGGAAACATGCCAGTCTTCTCCAGTGTGTCGAGGTTGACTCAAGTGGTGTTAGGGTTGACTCCTGAAATCTTTCAAAAATATGGTTTTTTGTGCAAACCTATGGTCATTCAGGAGTCGATTCCACCTATCTTAGGGTCAACTCCTCTACTCCATAATTTCAATAAAACTTGTGAAATCCTCTCCAACTTGGGCAAATTAAGTTAATTGCTTCTTCAACTGACAAAGTTATTTAGGGATTGTTTTTGCCTTGTGCACATATCTTTAAGTATTCCAAAAGCACACGATTAATAGGCTTGTACTCAAATCCTTTGTATTTATCAAAATCAAACCTTTGGGTCAACAACTAGAAAAAATTCAACCATAACAAATTCTACTAAGTGGAGGTGTAGATCGAAGGAGGAGAGCCTAGTCATAGGCAGGCCAGAAGCATAGATTTAGCCATGATCAACTACAATACGTGAAAATAACTAAGGTGACTGAAGTCTCTTAAGCTGAAAAGATATGATTATCGACTTAATTGTTGCAAAGCAACCATACTCACAAACCATACAGTAGAGCACAAGCGGCGGTTACCAAAACCATCAAAAGTGGAGGCCAAACATAGGAGCAACCGTTAAAGTATATAATTATTATCTAGTAGTATAAATAAGTAAAAATTGTACCTTGCAAAAAATTCTTCGACAATCGATTGAATGAACATGTATCTTATCTTAGTTTGACTCTACTTTCTATCCTATGACTAGATGCAACTTAGCTTTCTACCATAGCGCAGTGCTCCACCCTTATTATAGCCCAGTATACCTATGGTTTGTCGTACCGACCCGAATCAGATGGTATGGAACGTATGGTACCATACCGGTTTAGTACCATACCCAATATGGGAGGCATACTGACATTCAGTATGCCGAAAAGATTCCATATTGTATTGTACCAATGCAGTGCTAGTGTGGCACCGGTATACGGCCCGGTACCGAGACGACGAATCTTAGCTGTACCCTTGTCATAGTTCGGCGTTATATCTTTCTACTTTATCTCAGGGCTACACTTTTTGTCTACCTTTGACTGATCATGTGATGGTGAAAAATCTTCTTGAAGTTTAAGACACTTAGGCCCACACTACTTTTTATCCTTCCTTCAATCCCTGTTATTATCTTTTAGGCTGATCAGACATCGATGGCACATCCCTGCACACCAACCTCATTGCTGTTGAAGACTTGGTCCCGTTCTCTGCCAGCCAACCGAGTTTTTTGGGATCTCAAGATTCCTGGTACTCATCCGAACGGAATGAAAAAGTGCCAACATGTCTTTTGTAGCACGTCTTGTGGGATATGGTGTAATCATCGTTGCATTGCTTCCGATGGAAGCAATGGGATAACCACATAGCCACCATCAGATCATTTGAAAAAAAATCAAGAAAACAGCTGCAGAAAAATAGTCGTTGTGTTAAGACTACAATTGGAGCAATTACAGCTACCCTGACTTCAATGCTGGAATAGGCAAATAAACTTGTCTCCGTGATCGAGAGCCGACGTGTCAAGCCACAATACGTTCCAGCAAGTCCTGTAGCGAAGATGATCAAACTCATCTTTGTGATGGACAAATAGGTTTATCAACCCGCGCATGGAGGCGCTTGGGTCTATGAACCCAAGTTGGAAATTTCGGCTTATCATGAGATAACGGTCGAAATAAATATCATAGAGCCTTTGGAATCCATTAACCGAGATAACATGGAAGCCACACCAAAAAAGTTGCAGCAGTCCGAACTATTAAAAATTCTTTTGGTCAACACCTAGCCAAAATTTGAAACTATAAGCAAGCTATATAAGATCACCGATAAGTTGGTAAATATTTGCCAACATTAGTTCCGGATCATTTGCTTTAGAGGTAAGTGCAACCGAGTGAGAATGTAAAAGATTGTGCGAAACTAGATTTTGTATATACGAAATTTCTTTTTATGTTAGCATAGAATTTTATTTGCGTTTTTTGTTTGGAGGTGATTATTTTTACCTAGATCTTGTTCTGTTATTGCTGAATTATTAGCAACGAATTGCTGATATCATACTCAGATATGTGAAAAAGGAAAAGTTTGATGTAAGATTCTCCATTACCCAAGACGAGCAAAAGCTGCAACACGACTACCGAAAATACAATATATCACCAGCAAAGAAAATGGAAAAAAAAGAAGGCATAGAGGAATCCTCCACTTAGCAGAACAACTCCAAGACCTTCTCCATTCACTCACCCTATCCTGCAACTGGAACACTGACTTGAAAATGTTCCGATCACACATCACCGGCGGCGAGGTGACATCGTCTCTCATGGCCACATTCATTGTATCTCGAATGGCATCTTACTATTCCTTCCCATTTTTCCAATGCATCACCAGTGCCTCGCTCAATCTTAGCACCAGAAAGCTCACCACCACCTGGTCGATGCAGACATAGATCCCGTCGTTCAGGAACCGGTGGCAGGTGACGAAGGGCACATGATGTCGAGTCAGAGAGCTCAGCGATTGCCATGCGAACGAGCGCAACATGGACTCTTAGGAAGTTGAAATGCATAAGGTCCCAAACATAGCTGATCATGGATCGGGCTTGGGTATAGAAAATATCAAATTTTATATAAGCCCAGCCCGCAGCCCGATTAAAAATGAATAGAGTCTAGGCCCGAAGCAAAATCCATGATCAACTCTAGTCCTGACGAACAGACATGAAGGAGTCGCAAGGAGTCCACCGGTGGGCAGCGGCGAGGCTCAGGGCGACGGCAAGGTGGTAGCCTTCGAAGCCCAGAGGAGGGGAGGTGGAGTTTGTCTCCGAGAGAACTCGGGGAACGGGGTAGGGTGATACTTCTCCGGCGGTGGCAGGTTTGCCGGACACCAAGGCTGATTCTCCTTCCATAGAAGGGGCTTCAAGCATAACTAATCAATAATGGCGACTGTTGGGAATCGTAAAGGCGGAGAGATGCCGTTACACATCTAAAAAAAAAAAAGTTGGGCATAACTTTCTTTTATATATATCTTAGGTGGAGA
This sequence comes from Phoenix dactylifera, assembly GCF_009389715.1. Taxonomy (NCBI): domain Eukaryota; kingdom Viridiplantae; phylum Streptophyta; class Magnoliopsida; order Arecales; family Arecaceae; genus Phoenix; species Phoenix dactylifera. Next base: position 296,860 of record NW_024067718.1, on the reverse strand, counting down.
TGCTGTTACACATAAAAATAAAGAAACGTTGAGGCATAACTTTACTTTCTTCTATATATATCTTGCTTTTCCATTCTGAAATTAGAGATTGACCAACAGTTATTCAATCAAAGGCCAACATTTTTAGTGGACCCATCAATCTCCAACTTGACAAAAATTATACTTTTCAACAAACTATAAAATTAAGATTGCAAATGGGTCTAATTGATCCGTTACGCATTCCGACCTAACTCTTTAGACCCAATCCGACCTGATTTAAAAGACCCACAGGGCCGGGTTGGATTCTAAAATTAAATCCATTCCATTTTTCGGATCGGATCTGGAATTACTAAATTCTGACCCGACCCGACCCGACCCGACCCATTTGATTTTTTGAGCAATTTTGAATTATCTACCCTACAACCCGACCCAAACCCGATACACAATTAGGGCCTGCAGGGGTGCTTAAGGATTCTAACTCTCTATTCCTCTAATCTTTTTTTGTGTTTGAGGATGAGAGGAATGGAAGAGACTGCTGCCGAATGGCATAGATTTTATATTAAGATTTAGGTTGGTTATATTAAATAAGAACAATGTTTCTCTAAGAAGAAAGTTTAGACTAATAAAGGCAAAATAAAGTATAAATTTTTCATGTAGAAGAAGATGGGTTCATGATGAGTCCTTTGTAGCTATTAAACCTTGTCATGTATCATCATTAAAACTATATTCCTCATCTTGGCCCATGCATGCTTTTCTAATAGTATATTTAGAAAAAATACTAGTAAATATATTCCAACAAATTTAGGAGATATCACTGCTAAGTAAAAAGGATTAGTATAGATGCAATTCTTTTCTACTCAAAAACAAAGTATTGCATACATGAACAGAATTTTTTTTTGTAGCTAATAAGGTTGGGCTTATCATTTTTAGGTTAGTTTTTAATGGCATCAATCCTTGATGCTTAGGTACTTTCATTTGTATGGCCTTGCATAACCTGTTTTCTGTGGTTCACTGACTTTCAAAAAAAACTAAGGATAGGGAATGATAAATACAGGGATCCGACCCAAACCCAGACCTAACCCGGACTCGACCTAGATTTAAAATTTTTGGGTTAGGATCAGGTTATACATAGACCCGACCTGACCCGAACGATCCGCTAGGTTAGAAATTTTAGTCGTGAACCAGACCCAATTCGACCCGATCTTTTATTTGGTTGGGTTTAAGTCCAACATTAGAACCTGAATAAGGAACCGAATTGGGTCGGTGTCACTCATAGCTCGGTCCGACCTGGCCCATATACACCAGTATATAAAATTGAGTTGGCAATGTGTTGTGTTAGATTACCTCACTTATAAACATATTATAGAAATTCAGATTTTTAGTGGCAAACTTTTAGTGACGAAATGTAAGTCTGATCACTAGAAGCTTCATATTTAGCAATGAAAATGAGTAGTCTACTAAATCATTTTGGTCAATATCGTTAATGATGAAATGAGATATCGTCACAAAATGTTGATCATTTGTGACTATTTTCCAATTTGTTACAAAGAAATTGTCACTAGATGGAATTATAATCTTGGCGCTAAAATGATTTTAGTCAACTCACTAACAATGATTTTATACTTCATCATTAAAACTTATATTTTTAGTAATGATATTTTAAAATGGTCTCTATCTTTTAATGGAAAACTTATAAAGTGGTTATTAAAAATCTGTCTCTAGTAACGATACATTATATTTTCACAATTTTGGTTCCAAATCAATGTTGGTCAACGTACTATCGATGATTTTATGCTTTATTTTTAAAAAAATTATGTTTTTAGTGATAATATTTTAAAATGATCACCATAGGTATATAACTCTTAATGACGAGCTGATAAAGTAGTCATTAAAATCTATCTTTAGCAACAATATAGTATATTGTCATAATTTTTTGCACCAAAATTGATGTTGGCTAGTACACTAATGATGATTTTATGATTCACCACTTGAAAGTATATCTTTAGTGGCGACATTTTAAAATTGTTATGATGGATATATACCAGTAATAACGAGTTTATTGAGTGATCATTAAAAGTTTGTCTTTAATGACGATATATTATGTCGTCACTAAAACTGGCACAATATTAGGGTATAGCCAATAGGTACCATGACCAACTAGATTATATCAAGCATCACACGAACCAGTGGATTCATAGGCAAAAACCTCAATAAGCAAATATTTGATTTATTTCTATTCTATGAGTGGATCATATGAGCAAACAGAATAGACTTTTTTTATGAATTTTTCATTGCGGACAATATTGAATATTAGCTAGATTTCCACGTCTGTAGCAGAATAACTCCAACATATTTTCTTATTGTCAAGTCTTATTTTGAGTACGATTATATACCTAGAATAATTCCCGAATTAAAGTGCAACCTCAATTCCCGTGAATTTATTTAAGAAGACCCAATTGAATGCTTGTCCTTTAACTTGAGACTGATCCAATTGAATGTTTGTCAAAACTGTGCAAGAATATTTGCTCTATCTCTGTTTATCCTCTAATCCTCCTTGGAAATTTATAGCGGACTCTCCATTCCCCTAATTCTCTAGCCTTCTGTCAGATGACCTTAAACATTAGTTCAAAAACACCCTAAATTTTCCCTGTGGCAAAAATGCTGCTAGGAGAATGCCCTTCTAACCTCATAATGTAGTAATGCATTCATTTAGAGATGTGACCATCATCAAAAAATCCTTAGAATTGCAAGTATCTTGCTGTAAAAGAAATGCACAAATGAAGGACTGTATTCAAGAACTGGGTTACGCTTGCCCTAATTCCTTTCTCCAAAAAAAAAAAAAAAGAGTATTGTATTCAAGGAGTAAAACGTACATTCCTAATACTAAGCAGAGAAGAATGTTGCAACTCTATTGCATGAATCAGAAATTCTATTAAGGGCTGGATATGGAAGAAGATTTCAGCCATGGAGCCCAGCTTCATGGTCTCCATCCTTCCTTTTCCTTCTTATAATTTGAAGTTTTAATTTTTGTCAGGAATGTTATCTCATTCTAAGTTCAGTAGGGGAGGAGATAGAAGGAATAAAAACGGAGAGGAAAAGAGTAATATGTGCATTGGTGAATGAAGAAAGGTTACCTGATCAACGTCGCCTTCGGAGAGATCCGACGAGAGGCAGTGCCGTTCCCCGAGAATCGTCGCCCGACTAATGGGGCTAGAGGTGCTTCCGGACGCCGGAGGCGGCGGCGGGGTGTCGGAGTTGGGGCGATCTCCCAAGAGGGCCACCGGACTCCGCGATCTCCGGCAAGGAGTTCTTCCGGCCGGATTTCAAGGAGTTTTGGCCTCGAGAGGCGAAGCTCGACGCGCCGCCGAGAACTCCCCTTCCGCCACTCCAGCGGAGGAGCTTCTTCGACGCCCGGGACTTCTCCCCGGAGCCGCCGAAGCGGACGGGATCTCTCCACGGCGAGTTCGAGCGGTGCCCCTGGATGCGAGGCATTGGATACCATTCGACAGCAGACTAATATTATAATAATTAATAAAATATTTACTTTTAATTATAAAAATTAAAATGATATGCTAGATTTGAAAAAAATTATAAAAGTATAGAAATCTTTGTGTCATATAGCTGTCAGAATTACACCATACTTTTGTGTTCTATGAATTAGAGGTTGATAAATGATTGCTCAAAGGAAAGTTTGACATTTTTGTCGCTGTCGGCTCCAGCTTGACCCAGATTATTTCTCCAAGAAACTGATCGATTGAAGTTGGCCATCTGTTAACTTAGAATACCAAGAAACTTAGATTTCCAAGAAACTGATCAACTTCCAAGATTTTTTTTTTGACATTATGTGACAGTTGTTATCATAAAATAATAGCTAAATAATATTACTGAGAAACATCTGATGCTAACCGGATAATATCAGTTAGCTGGAAACATACGATGCCTATATATATTCTAATATTAAACCCGATTTTTCAAGTTGCTGTCCATTTATGAGTTTTCAGTCAATTATCTACAGTGATATTCCCCACTGCAGTGCTGCAACAATTGCTGCCTATAGTATATATTTTTTGTTTGGTCAAGTTCCTTCCTCAGTATAAATAAAAAGGATTACACCTTTCACTGGTTGGTGTATTTATTAAACTAGTCCTGAGAATCAAAATCTTCAGCTAAGAGTTGAGGGTCACAACATTCTATACCATTTATCTACCTAATAAAGATCAGAAAGTATTAGAGACTCTTGTAGTGCTTATAAATTCTTAAGCTATCCATCTAAATGCCCAAGTTTTTCTAGAAAGGATCTTAACAAAAGGACTCATTCCAACATGTGAAGGAGAGAAGCCATACCATTTGGAAAGATTAGGAGATTAATTGGTTCAAGGATCTGAAAGTGTTCTAGGGAATGTGCACTTATATCAAGGCGAAGGGTTGGATTTTCATCAAAAACAAATTCTCAGCCTTAGGCTTGATTTCTTTTTAATTTTTTGAATTTCTAGCCTAGACAGTGATTACCTATTCTCTGTTACCTCATTCATCTGACTGACATCTTTATTCACATAGAAACATCCTAACATTCTTCCTCTTTCCACATCTCCTGCCAATGACATGAGTAGCTTAAAGTTCACAGTCATAGGACATCTAAACTTCACCAAGTCCAGCAATAGGAGCTTTCCCTCCAGCTGAAGAAACTAACAAATGCATGCAAATCATAGGGAAAAAGCCATGAAAGATATCAAAAGCAATGCATCTTTCACTCAGCATCTTTACAGCTTCATTGTCTGGTATCAGAGGTGTTTTACCAAACAGTTCTCTCCACAAAAGACACCTATCCATTTAAATTTTGCCATCAAGTTATAGCTAGGACACATGGGATGTGGGTCACTCGCAGTCAAAAGAAACCATAAGGAGGCAGTAATTGTTATTTAATTATAAACAGTATCAAACAAGTCGCCACCCACATCAGTGAAATGATCAAAGTCACTGATACCACCAGTAAGAAATGGCCTTCTAAATCTAATATAACAGGGCCTGAAACCACATATTAGTTCTTTAACAGTTCAGGCTGAGCTCTTTCACAACCACTCACTGACATGTCAAGCAGACATATCATAATGGTTTTTAGACATACTTGCAGACAGTTAGTCAGAACATGCACCATTTGTAGACAGCCAGGAATTTATTTAGAAAGACTCAGAAGAAAATCTCAGTATCAGAATACCTAATCCAGGCTTCCTATAATATTTTCAGATCCAGAGACCTGCAGGGCCAGCTAATGGGAAGATTTTCCTCGAAGGTGAATTCATTTGACAATTACCTTTTAGGAGGCCACCACTGGCAGATCATAACCAAACACCTTCCCCTTTCTACATGGCCTCAGTGTTCAAAGTCACAGCCACCCTTGCATTCTTTTGAGATTCTCTCCACCTCTGTGTTTCCTCCTCATCTTTCAACTCACAGTATGCCCACCATCCTCTCTCTCACCCCCAAGCTTCCGAAAAATGGGCCAAATACCTTTCTCCTTGATCCTCATCTCCCTGCTTGTAACACTTCCCGTCTATCATACAACAGCACATCAAGAATGCTCAAACCTTAACACAGTTCCTCACCAGGTCAGAGCTGGCTACTGGTTCTCCCACACCAACCGCTACTCACCGGTTTACAACATTAACACCTCCTTCTACACTCACCTCTACTACTACTCCCTTTCTCTTGATGACGTCCATTCTCAGGTTGCACTCCCACCCAATGACCAACTTCCCCTCTTAGCCACTTTCTCCGCCACCCTTAAGGCTCAAAACCCATCCCTCAAGACGATTTTGTCCATTTCCACAGACGATCGCCACCAAACCAATGTCTCCAGTGCTGCTTTCTCCTCCATGGTAGGAAATCAAACTCTCCGAATGTCGTTCATCAATTCCGCCATAGAATTAGCCAGGAACCATGCATTTGATGGGTTGGACTTGGCATGGCAGTTTCCATCCTCATCTTCTGACATGACCAGCCTTGGGATATTGCTTGCTGAATGGAGAGCCCGCATAAATGAGGAAGCAAAGAATTCATCTTCCACTCTCCTGCTGACGGCCACAGCGTACTTCTCAAACCACCTGTTCGATGGGCCTGTGGACAACCTTGACTACCCGATAGATTCCATCTCAGACAATCTCGATTGGGCCAATGTTCTCTGCTTTGGTTACCACAAGAACAGTGATCTCACAGCTCTTGATGCTCCACTCTATGACAAGGCCTCCCACTTCTCTACAAGTTATGGCATTACTTCATGGCTGGTTGCAGGAATCCCTGCATGCAAGCTGGTAATGGGTGTCCCTTTATATGGAAGATCTTGGATTCTCAAGAACAAAATGAAGAACGAGCTAGGTGCACCAGTCGTGGCCATGGGACCTAGGCAAAAGGTGAGCAACCAGACCGGGCTGATGGCCTACTCCGAGATCAAAGAGACCTTGAAGGATCCCAACATTGTCTTTGTATATGACAATCAGACAGTATCTGCATATTTCCATTCTGGAGATCTGTGGGTCAGCTTTGACAGTATAGAAGTGGTGGAGGTGAAGATAGAGTTTGCTCTGCAGAAAAGGTTGCTTGGCTATTTCCTCTGGCCAATCAGTTTTGATGATTCAAATTATACAGTATCCAAACAAGGTGAGTATTAATTTAATTCCTACCAAGAAGAGATTCCTTACCTTTTCTTCTCTATTTGGGTGCTGACCTGATAATTAATACAGCTTCAGAAGTATGGCTCCGCAATCATGATTCTCCATATGATGAGGATGAAAATGGCTTTGAACAGGCACCATCACCAGCTCAGCCACCATCACCAGCTCAGCTACCATCACAAGATCATGCTCTGACCCCATCAGCAGCCTTCTCTGGATCAAGGACTCACAAATTACATCTGGATCTGTATATTTTGTTGTTTCTTCTCTTTTATTTATCAACAATTTAAGAAGCTCAGAAGTGTGAAACAACGCCCTCCTGCAAATTTTTTTATCATTGATATCTTGATATCACATACTTGTTGAATAGAGAAATGTAGTCTGTATATAATATCAGCAGAAGGCATGCTATCACTGAAGTTGAAAGCTGGATGACTGCATTAGTGGATGTGCAAAGTATGCACCAAACATCGAGGCTGTAATTGTTAAATAGGGTAATCGAATAAATTCCTTGTACTAATCTTTGGGCAACTTTTGACATCCATCAAGCATTGCTGAAAAAGGATTCTACTATAGAGGCCAACGGGGTCGCAGACTGGGTGAAGGACCATGCGAAGGAACAAGGCTTACATTAGCATCCTTGGTGGAAAGTATCTATATTACAGCAAGCAACCAACAAGGCTTGTGCCATCTAATTCAAGTCAAACTAATGAAAGATTTTCTCTGTATCATGTCTATATAACAAATCTTCGATAAACAGACTGGTGATTCTCAGTATTCCAGTTTCACATAGATGCATTGGCTTATCAACAACTGCAACCTCTAACAGATTAAAGGTGGAAGGAAAGAGAAAGAAGGAAATGAAGGATGAAGCCCACACAAGCTCATGGGTTCCAGAGATGTTCTGGACCTGCCACAGCTGAGTACCATCATATCGGTGAATGATGAAGTAAACCTAAAAGACAACTATCCTGGTTATAAATCAGAAACAACAAAGGTTAATAGAATTGACAAATCTAGAGAGGGATCCCAGGTAAAGTGTTTCTTTTTTCTTAAAACAAGCAACTACAGTAGTTCACATGATTATGAAAATAAAATAAGAGCAATGAGGCAACTCACAATAGTTCTGACCGCAGAATCCTTGCCGATTGGAGCTTCGTCAGAGGCCGTATCAAAGCTTCCGCCTCTCCAATCGACGTGCCTCTGGCGCGAATTCTACCAACAAACCGCAGAAACGTTGATGGTTCCGGATTCAGCGAAGTCCTCTAAAGATTCGGGTTTTGAAGCGGTTTCGGGGAGACGAGTAGGGCTGGAAGTGGGCCGGGCCGGGCCACACCCCTACCCAAGCCTGGCCCGAAATTATTTTCCGGGCTTCAGGCCGGCCTAGGCCTGAACAGTTTTATAAAAACTCAGCCTGAGCTTGGTCCGAGCCCGAGCCCAATTGGGCTAGCCCGGCCCGATCACGAGCCTAGCCCGATTACGAGCCCGGCCCGAGCCCATTTGATTTCCATAAAACATTTAGTTTATCATCAAAAAATAAATTTTGTCTCATTTACATATGGTCAACCTATTGGTTCATGGCATACTTTTTTGAATTTTGAGAACAATTTACAACAAGCTTCCAACATGCTGTCAACCCTCTATAATTTGTACAAAATGCTTGAAAATAAAATTATTTTATGCCACTGCTCCATAGGAGACTGGGAGTGGAGAAGAACTCTTGTTTTAGGAAAGAGATAGCGAGTGGATTTTAATAGCTTGAAAAGGAAAGACAAACTACATGATATTATCTAAAAGGAAAAAAAGAAAAAATAGCTTCAAATATGACATGCAGCTTCCAATTTGACGTGCATATAAGAATCATCTATTTATCAGGTCTCTATTACATTATCAAGCAATGATCAATATAAGAAAATAAGTAGCAAGCAAGTAAATATAAATCAACTTAACCAATAAACATACAATACTACATTGTCTGATGGCTTCTTCATATCGATTTAGCCTAATTAAGCACGCAGCCATGTTAAGATGGCATAGATTTTTCAAGAATATAATAACATTTTTATTCACAACAAACATTGGAAATACTATAAGCTAGTAGAAATGCAATAACTAAACAAAATATTTTCAGCAAATAGTTTCTTCCATCTTCATTCATCCATTGCCGTGAATACCTATATTTTAAATAAAGTAATAATTAGAACATGAACAACATTAAATATGAAAACTTGTAACTTGATATAGATAAAAAATAATAAAGATTATTACTAAATACCCATGTTCCATATTCATTGCTTTGCTGGTTTGCCCACTCCAGGGTGTCGTCATCTACATTCAACGTTACAGAACTCGAGCAATTTGTAACTGTTAACACACAAATCAATCATAAATGTTTAAATTATAAGTACAATAAGCAAATAAAAAATATTAGATAAATTTAAAAGATTTATATACCTTCATCATATTGTTCACGAAGCCAATTTTGGGTACAAACTAAGACTTCTACAATAGATGGGCTCAAAGAGCTTCGATACTGATTCACAACTCTACCACCAGTGCTGAATGCCGACTCAGATGAAACAGTGGAGACTGGAATAGCTAAAACATCTCGAGCCATTCTTGATGGTATAGGATAGACTGCTGCATTGCTCTTCCGCCAAGACAAGATGTCAAACTCCTTATTCTCTAAATCAGGAAGCACATCATCATCCAAATAATTATCTAGCTCGGATCTCTTTGGGCGTTTTGAAGAACTCTGACTTCTAAATTGAGCAAAATTCATACCAAATTTTTTTTGGAAGAAACTGAACTTATGTCACCTTGTCCACCAAAATTAGATGTTCGCTCACTTGAACTCATAGAGGGCTGCATTCTTGTTGCATCTACATACTCATTATACAATTTAAAAAGACAAGCATAAATATCATCAATCTTTTTCTTGCACTCCTCCTACTCAAATGCCTTTTGATAACAAAACTCTACAAATATCAACTTTGATTTGAGATCCAAAATAGAAGCAATTACCAAAAAATTATTGCACTAAGACTAATATTTGTTAAACTTCTTTAGCATCTCATTTGTTAATTGCTTCACTGTTTCATCAGTATCGATACTTTCATCCATCAACAAAGCCCTAATTCCCCATACTTCTTTTAGGTATAAATTGGATGTGGGATACTTACAACTAGAAAATACTTTAGTGGCATCAAGAAAGGCTTCTAAGAATTTAAGAATTATAGAAGCCTTTTTCCATTCATCATTGGTGGGGCATACACATGAATGCTCAGTTGCATATCTAATAAGAGCATCTTTATAACCAAGTGCATCATGTAACATTTCATAAGTAGAATTCCACCTTGTAGGAACATCCAAAGTGAGTCCTTTTCTAGCAGGAAGTCTCATATATTATACAATTTCATTAAATGCTTGCATTCGAGATGGGGATGCAGAGACATATCTAACAATTTCTCTTATACATTCAATAACTTCATGAATGATTTTCATTCCATCCTGAACCATAATATTTAATATATGTGCACAACATCTAATATGCCTGTACTCCCCACTAAACAACATTGCATAACAAAAGTGATCTCGGAGCCTTCTCATTACAGCATCATTTGTGCTGCAATTATCCAAAGTAATAGCACATATTTTACAATCCAATTCCCATTCAACAAGACATTTTTTTACAGCATCTTCAATTGCAAAGCTGGTGTGAGGGTATGGAAGTTTCTTGAAACTAATAATCTTCTTATGCAGAGTAAAATCAGAATCAATATAATGTGCTGTGAAAGAAATGTAACCAATTTTCTAATTTGATGTCCAAATATCAGTAGTAAAACTAACCCGAGAACTTAGGTTCTTGAATACATCATGCAATTTTTTCCTCTCTTCTTGATACAAAGCCATACAATCATGTTTTACAGTCTTACGACCCATAATTTTGAATAATGGCTGAAGAGATCTCATAAAATCAAGAAAAACAGTGTGCTCAACAATACGAAATGGAAGCTCAGCACATATGATAAATTTTGTAAGAACTTTTCTACTCTCTTCTTGATTGAATTTGAAAGACTTTATCGGATCTTTTGAACTTGGTACTAAGAATAACTGATTAGTCGGATTCTTTCGATACTTCTTGGGCGTCTGGGTCCGAGGTGGGAGATGCAGCCAAATATTTTCAAGATGGCGTTTTAAATAACTCGTTCCTCCTTTAGTGCTCACACTTAAAACTTTTTTACAATATTTGTACTTAGCTATTGATCCTTCAGAATTTTTTTCATCGATAAAGTGATTCCATATCCAAGATTTTTTTTCTAGAAGATTTGTCACAATCATTTTCAACAGTATCTTCATTTCTATCATCCTCATTCCGTAAATCTTCAACAATCTCATTTTCTCCCATTTTAGAATGAGACATTAGTAAAAATAATCTACTCAAATAACCACATAAATATCACAAATTTAACCTATAGCATCAGCATGAAAGTTATTCCAAACCTTTTTATAACTATGAGATGATATGGAAGCACTTACAAAAGTTTCATTTTACAGAGGATTTTCATTTAAGATACTTGTAAAAAATATAAAACAAAGGAATGAATTCCCATGCAATTGCAGGTACAATTTCAATTTTTGGATTCCACTGTTCCAGCCTTTTCACAACAACCTGCATATAAAATTGTCAAAAAAAAAAAAAAAACATCTGCCATATTTTTGTTTGGTGCAGCAGTGCTCTGTTTTCATGTGTTTGGTGCAGCGGTGCTCTATTCTTCTCGTTTTCCCAAACCAAAAACATGATCCCGATTGTGACTTGTGGGGGTACTACTAAGAAGATTTTGGCCCTCAAACAGAAAGGTCTCTTTGGGGCATCGGAAAAATGGGCTAAACAGAAAGGTACCTTTCATTGGGGCATCAGAGAAATGGACCAAACAGAAAGGTGGTCTCTCTTTTTTTTTCTTTTTTTTTCTTTTTTTTTTTTGGCTTAAAACGGGTTCTTCAAACAAAGCGTGTCCGAATACACCCAAGAACATCAAAATACAAAATCTCGCGTAGTGCCGATGGCAGCTCCCACTCTCCTGCCCACAGGGCGTATCCCGAGTGGTGTGCTGCATATGCAGCAACCCAGTCAGCCGCCCCGTTGGCCTCCCTGAATACATGCTTAGCCTCAAAGGCTACACCATCCCTCACCATCATCCTAATATCCCGGATCAAAGGATGGCCAGTGCTCTCCCGCCGAATCCACCCAATGACAGTGGATGAGTCGCCCTCCAAGATGATCGAGCTAGCCCGCAGTACCCGCCGCGCATGGCAAAGGCCGGCCCAGGCAGCTCGCAACTCCGCCTCTGGCACTGATATGTCGAATAGCCGGCAACCGCCCGCTGCCACTACCCTAGAATGAGGGTCTCGTATGACGAAGCCGGCACCGCCTCGTGTACCACTGTCTAGTACTGAACCATCAAAATTGACCTTGAGGAAACTCGGGGGTGGGGGCTCCTAGGTGAAGAACACCGTCCAAAGAACTGCCTGAGCAGAGAAAGAACCCCAGGTGTCCCGAGCTATCAAGGTCGTATCTGAAGGGCTGGTAGGTCTGGACTCCATCGCCAGTACTCGAGCAGACTCCGCAACAAACCTCGGCGACATCCTACGCTCGCCAAAGGTGCGAGCGTTCCTTGCCAACCAGATCTGGTGGGCGGTGCAAGTCGCTCGGATAGCCTCCTGACATGTCCGGGGACTAGCCAGCCACTGACGTATCATCTGTAGGAACTGTCTCCTCTCCCGCCAAACCTCCTCTGGGATACCCGTCCACTGCCATGTCAACCTCGCCCAAAAGCATCCAAATAGTACATGGTCAACTGACTCATCCGCACCGCAGGCCCCACACTCCGCAGGGATCCCCAAACCACGTCGGCTCAGCACAGCTCTCGTCGGAAGGCGGTCACACATCACCTTCCATAGAAAAAGTGCTGCTCTCGGATGGAGCCTAGACCTCCAAATCCAGGCACCGTCCCATCCACTCTCATGCTCGCGCTGAATCACCCGGGCCAGATCACCCAGCCTAACACTGGCCCTGCATGAAGTGCTCCAAACCCTGACATCTGGGCCCTCGCATCCTGGTACTGGAAGAGAAAGGATCCTCTCGGCTAGATGTGCCCCGAACAACTGATGGAGTCTGTCCACGTCCCACTCTGCCCTCCCTGGTGCTAAGAGGTCGCACACCCGGAGCCCCACTGCTGCCTCGAAATCCACCGTCGTCGGCCAATATCTCAAGGGAATGGTATCTACCCACGGATCATCAGTCACAACAATGGTCCAGCCATCGCCCATCAGCCACCTGGTATGAGCTAACACGGTCGGCAGGTACCTCCCAATCTCACGCCACATGAAAGAGGTGCGGCGACCACGCCGTGCCACCTCAAGGCTCCCTCGGCCATATCTAGCTGCCATCACCCGACTCCAAAGCCCATGTGGCTCCAACAAAAAGCGAGCTGCATGCCGTGCAATGAGTGTCTCACGCCGCTCCAGAAGGGACTGAACTCCCAGACCACCCTCACTGGTGGGCCGGCATACCCGCTCCCAGGCCACCAAATGTACCCCACGACCCCCACCATGGGACCCCCAGAGGAAGCTCCAGAGAAGACGTTCAATCTTCGACAGAGTCGTCTTAGAGACCACAGTGTTGGCCATGAGATATACCGGCATGGACCCAAGCACCGATCTGACAAGTGTCAGCCTCCCCATCATGGATAGAGATGATGCCCTCCATCCCTCCAGCCTACTCTCGACCCGCTGCACCAACCCCGAGCACTCCGCCACTCGTAGCCTCCGGCCTGTGATGGGAACTCCCAGGTAAACCAGAGTCCCCTCCTGCTCGGGCATCTGCAAAATACTCCTGATCTCCTGTCTGACTCTGCTCTCTGTGCTAGGGCTGAACTGGATGGCTGACTTTGTGAAGTTTATTCTCTGTCCGGATGCCGCACAGTAATCTGCCAACACTCTGCGAAGTACATGTGCCTCAGAAACCCGCGCCCTGAACAAGAGAAGACAATCGTCAGCAAAAAGTAGGTGAGAGACAGGTCCCGCCCCCGGTGCTGGAACATAGGACTCCAGCTCCCGGCTTGCACACGCCCTCTAGAGGGCACGGGACAATATATCAGAACAAATGATAAATAAGTAAGGGGATAAGGAACATCCCTGCCGCAGCCCCATAGTAGACTCAAAAAACACCGAAGGTGTGCCGTTGACCAAGATAGAGAACTTTGGCCCCTGGACACACCCTAGGACCCATCCAATCCATCGCCTGTGGAAGCCATAAGCCTCCAGTGCGCTCCGGAGAAAGCTCCATCTGATCCTGTCATAAGCCCTCTCCATATCCAGCTTGATTGCCATCAAACTGCCCCGCTTCGATGCTCGCTGGAGATCCCACATCATCTCCTGAGCCAGCATAACATTGTGGGAAATGTTCCTTCCCGCAATGAATGCCCCCTGCTCTTGGCTGATGATGCTCGGCAGTAGGGGCTTTACCCTGCCCACCATAATCCTCGCCACAACCTTGTACAAGGTTGTGCACAAACTGATGGGCCTAAAGTGACCCGGCTCTACCGCCTCTTGGCGCTTCGGAATGAGCGTAATGAAGGTGGCCTTCCAATCCTCAGGCATGGCTGCCTGAGTGAAGAAACACTGAACAGCCTCAATCACAGCTCCCCGAATGATACCCCAATATCTACGAAAAAAGAAAGGGAAGAACCCATCTGGTCCTGGAGCTTTGTCCGCTGCCAGAGCCCAGACTGCCTCCTGCACCTCCTCCGCCGACACCGGCCGAACCAGGGTCGTATTCTCGTCATTTGCAATACCTACATCAACCCTCGGAAAGTGGTCATCAGCACCAGGGCCTCCATCCTCAGTCCATCTGGCGCGGAAAAAGTCAAGTAGAACCTGTCCAACGGCAGGCTCACCCTCCACTCGGCGACCGGACCCATCACGCAGTGAGTGGATCATACTCCGCTGGCGCCGAATAACAGTCGTCCGATGAAAGAACCTAGTGTTGCGATCACCCTCGTTTACCCATTGGACCCGAGATTTCTGTCGCCAGAAAATCTCATGCTGCCGTAGCAGTGAGTGGTGCGTCACAAGAAGCTCCCGAAGATGAGTCATGTCATTCTCCGGGAGTGCACCCCGTAGGTCTTCTCTCCTCTGTAGTGCCGTAATCTCCTCCTCCACCCCTTCCAATCTCCGGAAAATATCGCCCACTACCTTGTGATTCCAATGGCGAAGCCGCCGTTTGGTCAACTCGAGTTTGCGTGAGACTCGCCGCATCGCGTCCCCCCGCACCGGAACACGCCACGCATCGCGAACGATGTCCCAAGACTGGGGGTACAAAAGCCAAATCTTCTCGAAGCGAAAAGGACTATGATGACCCGATACCGATGAGGTCGAAATCAACAAGGGGCAATGATCTGATGCAATCCGGGGTAAGTGGCTAACTCGGTAGGTAGGGAAGCGAAGGATCCAGTCTGGGGAAGCAAAGGCCCTATCTAGCCGCTCCCAAACCCTAGCACCGCCGGGTTGATTGTTGCACCAGGTGAACCGTGGTCCCGAAAAGCCTAAGTCCACCAAGCCATTTAGCTGCACAAAGTCGCGAAACTCCCTCCTATCAATCCTATCAGTGAAAGGCGCACCTCCCCTCTTTTCATCCGCACTTTGGATGCAATTAAAATCACCAACCGCCACCGTTGGGATACCCTGGGCAAGCAGGTTGGTAATCTCTTGCCAGAGGGTTCTCCTGACCCTGTAATCCGTGCTCGCATACACACCGCACAGCACCCAAGGGTCCGCCTCAGGTTCCGATACAACCATTACTACCTGTTGAGAACAGTTGTGGAAGACATCAATCCTCGCCACCCCCCGCCTCCACAGGATCAAAAGGCCACCAGACAGCCCCTGGGACTCGACTGCATAGGTCTCCCAGTCCCTCCCCAGGCGTCGCCTTAGTCGACCAAGCCCATCACCAGACAAACGTGTCTCGCAGAGAAAACAAATCTCAGGACAGTGAAGCTGTACTAGCCGTTTAAAGGAGGACATGAAGGCCGGCTTGGCCGCCCCCCTACAATTCCAGGCTAGAATCCTCATGGATCAACAACTGCTCGGTCGGCCTCAAGTACATCCTCCCCCTGGGCTTCGGGAGCTAGCTCAGGCTGGCGGCCTAAATCCCCCAGCTGCTCAACCTCACCAGATACCTCGCACATGACTGCCGCCCTGATGAGTCGCACGACAGCTGGGTGGTCCCCCTCTGCCGTAGCTAAACCCGTGGAGCAGTCACCACTGGCATCTGCATCCGGGAGACCCTCATGTGGCGCCTCTCCGAGCGGCACCCCTGTCGCCTCATCACGTGGCGTCAGAGGCTCTACCAGACCTACCTCCAGTGGCATCCCTGGGCTAGCCACGTGCTGCTCGCCCAAAGCTTGGGTCGGGGTGCCAAACCGGTAGACACCATCAGGCCCTCTCCCAGGGCCCTCAAGTGAATCCCAAGGGTCCCGCCCAGGAGGGGTCTGACCAACAAGCAGGTGGGTCCCCTGCACTGAGACAGGTCCCCGACCTGAAGACCTATACTGGAAAGGGCCAGCTGGCTCCCCGAGATCCAAGGTCAGATCATCCTGGACCTGCAAGTCCTGAGAGTCCTGCGCAGCCCCGAGCCCCAAACACTCAGCTGACTGGGCTTGTAGGCCCCCCACTGATGGTCCACTAGGGTCCCCCCCTAATAGAGCTAGCGGGCCCCGTCCCTGCAGCAGGGGCCGTTGATAGTCAACTTTAAAGACCACGCAATAGCACGTATCTAGTAGGATAGTGATTACGGGTATCGATCCACAGGGATTGGGGTATAGTTATTTTTCTTAAAAATAAAAATATTTAAAATGATGAATTTGTGAAGACTATTAACTAAGCAATTGAATAAAAAAATGCAATTAAAATGATATCAATTTGGGAGAACCTAGGGCAAGGAATTCACCACTAACATCGGAACAAGGGTTATTTATATTTTAATTTATTCTTGGATAAACATGCAAATTGGCTACAAGCCTAATAAGCATTTAATAAAAATTCACAAAAGTAATTTGGGCATAATCCATCTTCGGTTGGCATGAAATGTCTACCCTAATCTAAGGTGGTAGCACATCGCATCTTCCCTAAGCATGGACTATCTTATATTTACCTAGTGATCATGAAGAATAGTTGTACGAACATCATACTTAAAATCACAGAAATTAAATATGATTCAAAAGAAGATTCCATTAAAAACAATAAGTTCATACAACTCCAAGAACATAAAATAAAATATAAAAACCATGTCCCTGTGTTAGGGCTGCATCCAGCCCTAGAGAGGAGATCAGCCCTGCATAGAGTTGGAGACGGCAGCAGCAGCACAGCAGCGGGCTTCCATCTCTTCCTTTCGCCGGCTTACTCTCCCTCTTGAACTTCTATGGAAATTCATTCCCGAAATGCCCAAAATGTTTCTCTCTCCCTCTATTTTTTATTTCTTCTTCTCCCGTGGGACTTGCCTCCGAGAGCTAGGAATAGCCTCCCCCCCCCGGTGGGGGAAGAAGGAATGGGATCAGCCCCCTCCCCTCGTGGGGAAGAGGAGGAATGCCTCTAGCCTGCATGCATTGATTCCCTTTTATAGCCTTCACAGCCTCTGTTATCACACAGGGGATAAGGATGAAATGAAGCGAGATGCGGTTGAGAAGATCCCGGCTCTGTTCCTTGATCCTTGGACGCTGGGAGTTTGGTTGTGCTGCCGTTGGGATGAGATTTGTTCCGAGAGGATAGGAAATCTGGGAGGAACTCGGATCAAGCTTGGATGCAAGGCTGTTCCGCTAGGAGGAGGGCGCGGATCCGGAAACTGAAGATAAGATAGCTGGGAGAAGGTGATCCGGAAACAGAGGATGTTGATGGTTGTTGGGAACGGAACTGGGAGCTGATTTCCGTGGAATCTGGGGTGCATGCGGCGGCTTAGATTTGCTAGGAACGATCGCATGGGATGCTGAGATTGAAACTTATCCCGTTGGCATGCCGAGATGCGTGGGAGGAATTCGGCAGAAGAGAATCATGTACGTGGGATGAAGATGGAGTTGATCCGGAATGGGAGGAGATTGGGAGGAAAGAATCCATCTGTGAAATCTGAACCCCTGTTCCGAAGCAGGGTCTGTTGAGAGGATCTCGGAGGACGTTGGGTTCGTGCGATGAAGAGAAGTTTGAGAGAGACGTTGGGAAGATGAACTCGCTCGCGGGTGATTCGGATATTCACTGGTGTGGTCTGGAGAAGATGATGAGGAGAAACAGAGGACTTGATTTTGGGAGGATAAGCTCGGGAAGGACGTGGAGGTTTGGATTTATCCGAACGATGGCTGACCGTGGGATGCTGATTCTTGGAGTGGGGAGAGGATGTACTCTAAGGATGAACGCTGGGATATGGCTTGGCTTGATTTGTGATGAGCTGGTAGCAGGGGATGAAGGTGAATTGGTTGAATGTCGTGGAACAAGGGATGATGTTCTCGGGTGAAGGAAGATGCCGGAGGATACGTGATGGGAAGATAAGGATGAACTGAGATAGAAGGAGGGCTGAGATCCATGTTTGGGAGTTTGAGGATTCTGCCGATGGCTAAATGCGGCTGGGAGAAAAAATGGGAAGGCGTTGGTCGAACGGCTGGAAGTGTGAACAGAGGAGTTGGGACGGGCTCTGGACTTGGTTCGGAAGAAGGATACGGCTGGGATTTGAGTTTATCCCACGGGCGAAGAGGAGGGGAGATGAGCTGGGGCTGAGCTTATCCATGGGCGTTCGGAAGAAATGGGGTGCTGATCCGAACGGGAGAAGATCACGGTTGGGAGAAAGATGCGGGATGAAGTTAGATCAACGTGGATGTGACTCCGAGGGACATTGGGAGATTCGATGGATGCTATGCATTTAGTTGTTTGATCCGAATGGGAAAGCAACCTGTGAAGCTTGGGATTTGACTGGCCACGAGATGAAGATGAATCACAGATATGGTGAGCTGGGACGTTCGCTGTGATGAAGAAGCGATGGGAAGATGACACAGATGCAAGGGGAAGTTTGGATGTTGGTTCGAATGGGATGAAGCCAAATCGTGGGATGATTCTATAGGATAAGCTTGAACCGGTTGTTGGAACAAGGACGTTGGGAAGAACATGGAGGTTGAAACAGGGGAGAAGCTGGGATTTATTCCGAAGAAGAGATAAGGATGCTGTGAGTTTAAGCTAGAAGAAAAGGATGGCTTGGTTCCATTCTTTGAACATGGGAGTGAAAGTGATGTAGAAGCTTAATTTCTAAGCACTAAAAGGGTGGCGTGGACATGGGTTCAGCGACCTGCACAAATTAGTTCAGACATCATCCCAATTAGTTCGACTCGATCTGCACATATTAGAATTGACCAATAAAATCAAGCAAACTCGAATTATTTTTAATAATGCCATGATGAAGGGGAACACATTTTCTTATGTTAAATTCACTAAATATATGAATTAAAATAATAATAAGTGCTATGAATAAGATATTAATTTATGCATTATTTAGCACTTATCAGCCGTGGCCCAGGTCGGCAAACCCCCCTAGCCCACGGAGAGCCCGCGAGAGAGCTCTGTGGCCTGTCACCGCCCGTGCACCCAGCTGGGCCCGCACACCCCCCGCCCGTCGCGAAGCCAACGGACGTGGCTTGCTGCCCGCGCGCGACCCGCCAGTGTCGCACGACCCGCCACCGGCGCGGGGCGCGCCATCGGCGCGGGACGCGCCGTGGGCCCCGCGCCGGGCTCTGAAGGCTCGGGCTCGGCGGCCCAGCCTAATCGACTGGGCCTGCTTGCCTGGGCCCCTTGGCGGACCAGGGCCCGCCGGGGCCCTGGCCCGCTTTGCGTAGCCCCGACTCGGCTCGCTGGGCCCAGAGACAACCAGGGCTGTGTCAGCCACTCGGTCGGCCTCGTCGAGGTCATCGACCGAGTCGACCCAGAGCGGGATCGAAGTATCCCGGTGTGAGCCCTCCCCCCCACCTGCCGGCGATCGTCGCCTGGCGACTTTCGTCGGCTTTTGCCAGCCATCGGTGTCCACAGGGGACACCGGTAGGGCAACTGGCGATGGCGGGCGGGCGAAGGGCGACTCAGGCCTCGGGTCAGGCACAGACGTCTCCGGTCTAGCTACCGGAGAAGGCGGCCGGGACAGGGCCGATCCAGGCACTGGTTGGGTCTCCTTCGGCCGTGGTGGTCGAGACTCCCGCGGTGGAGGCCTCCGCCGCGTCGCCACAATCCAGGGGCCAAACACCAGCTCTGGGTTCTCCTCCCCGTCATCGGGGGGCGCCGAAACTGACCCGCCACCAGGGTCCACCGCCACTGGTGGCGGATCCTCCACCCACCCAGGAGCCATCGGAAACCGGCAGGCCGCCTCCAAATGGCCCATCCGCCCGCACCGGGGGCAGAGGAAAGGTATGTTTTCGAAGACGAAGGGCTGCCACCGCACCTTCGTCTTCCCCTGGATCCGGATTCCAGGTTTAAGGGGCGTGGATGCGTCGACTGCAACCTTCACCCGGGCGAACGCCATCGCCCGTCGCTGCTCGGTGACAGCGTCCACGGCGATCGGTCGGCCAGCCCTGCTTGCTATGTCTAGGATGGTCGACGGTGTCCAATATTCCGGTGGCAAGCGGGGAAGACGTAGCCACACCTCCACCAGCGACACCGCCTCCTCTCCTGGCTCAAAATCAGGGACCCAGGGAGTCATAGCAAGGAGTTGCCCCCCCACTACCCAGGGTCCCAGATTAAGGGCGCGCTCTCGGTCCGCCGATGATCGGAATCGCAGAACCAGGTAGCCGTCCGCAAGAGGGACGGCCACCACATCCTGGAGCTTGGCCCGGGTAGCCACATCCTTGGCTACCCACTCGGCCGGAACACGGCGTCCCAGGCTGCGTACCACGACAGCCCTCCCGTCCCACTCCAAGCGAGCCGCCGCAATGGGTTCCTCCCGGAGCGTCACGACCTCCGGGAAACGGCGGCTCAGCCGCTCAATCTCCGCGGCCGTGGGCCACTGAGTCACCCACGGCCCCGGCCTCGACCAGGCACCGGAGTACTCCCCCCGACCGCCATTGGATGCTCCACCAGAGGTTTTGGGCTTACCTGAGCCTCTCGCCGTACCTCCCGCTTCCGTCCCCGCCGGCGCCTTCCCCTTCCCCTTCCGATCCATGAAGGGCGTCCTGCGAAATCCGCCTGCGAGAAAAAAGGGGGGGTTAGCTGGAAACAAACCGCAGAGGTGAGAGCCGAGATCCGCCTGTGAAGAGGGCCGAAGGCGAAGGCCCGCAGGATCCGCCTGCGAGGAAGACCGAGGACGATAGCCTCCCCCCCCTCCGGGTTGTCGGACTGGACCGGTGGCGACCTCGCCGGAAGAAACACCGGCGTAACTAGCCGTTAAGCACCTCTGAGGGAAAAGCTTCCCCAGAGTTTCTCTCACTAGTTTCTCTCACTAGAATCAACGGAGATTTGTTGTCTCTAGTCGTTGGTTCGAAAGGTCTCTTTCGTTGGGGCATCGGAGAAATGGACCAAATGGAATGGTCTCTTTCGTTCGGGAACAACCAGACAAGAAGTGGAAAGAAGATTCCTACAAGAAAAGGGAAGAAAGGTGAGGAGGGAAAGTTCATTCGTACCTCAAAACCTTTTCTGCTCTTCACAACTTCACCGAGTGCTCCGCTTCACGACGATAGGGTGGTCGGGACTCCTCTTCACCACTTTGCCAAGCTTGGACGGTCGACGACGACGACTGGCGACCGGCGATGAGCCAACAAGGAGAAGCGGAGAAACCCTAGCTCCATGCCTCCACCACTCTGCGCCTTTGCAAATCCCAACCAGCATCGGCCCTCGGGCAACAACTGGGTTTAAAAAATAAAACCCATTTGGGCTGGAAGTGGGCTCGGGCTTGGGCTGGGCCCGGGCCGGGCTAATGAGATACCCGAGCCCGGCCCGAAATAGGAATGGGCTTAATTATTTAGTCCGAGCCAGGCCTGAAATGCATTGGGCCTAGCCCATAGCCCGGCCCGCGGGCGGCCCGACCCGATGGGCTTCGGGCCGGCCCGAGCTCACTTCCAGCCCTAGAGGCGAGGGAAGGGGGGAAAGGGAGGGGGTGGCTGCACTGCTCGAAACAGGAGCGGCCCAATGTATCTAGAGACTGGCCGTTTTATTTTGATGCAATAATTTTTCTTTCTTTTTTAAATTTTATCTTTGAGGTTTTTTTTACGGTGGACTTTCTTTGAGCCGGGACCTTAAGCGACCGCCTCAATCGCCTAAGAATTGGGCTAGCCCTACTCGAAAGGATAGCGGAGGAAGGCAATCTTAACAGGTGTGTGAACTGGGAAGAGAAAACGACGGACAGGAATGTAAAATTTATCCTCCATATTTTTGAACCCATTTTAAAATTTTACTACCTAAGCATATCCCAAATTCAATTAAAAATTTGCCAAAAAATTTTAAACCCATTCCATCAAAAAATGATAAATCTGTCGATCTCCGAACCTCCTGATTAACTTTTATCCAGATCGGATTATTCGAGCTGGATCGGATATCCAACTAGAAGTTACAAGAAAAAAATAAAAAAATTAAAAAGGAAGAGGGGAGAGATAGAGAGAAAACTTTTGCATAATAACTTGAATATAACAATATCAAGTTTAAATCAAGAATATAACTAATAATACATTTAACTAAATTCAATAATATATGGCATAGTTTAGATGTTTTTTAGGTTTAGAGTTCAAGTCCCTTCACCCCTCTCTTGTATATTATAAATTGTTATAATACTATATATATATATATAATTGGGTTCGGGTAGCAAGTATCCGATGGTCGAATTCTAAACTTATTCCAAATTTTTAAAGATTTTAATTTTAAATTACAAACTCTTCCTATACCCTATTGAATTTTGTTAACCAAATTCTATTAGGATTTGGGACGGGTAGATTATGCGAAAAAATCTATCCGACTGCCATCCCTATCCAAATTTTTCCGAGTGGTCTCCGACTTGCCAAACCAGCCAACATCATTAGCCCACCATCTCAAATGACCAAAATATTTATTGATATTTCGAATAAGCACGGATAAATATCATTTTTCAGTTTTCATAAAAAATAAAATCAATTTGTTTTATAAAAAATCAAAACTCAAAAATTATTGAATAATAACTTGGGTTGTGTTTGATGATGGTGGAGATAGAGACACTCCCTTCCTCCCTCCCTATCCTTTATTATCTCCCTATCACCATCCCATTCGTCTCCTCTCCCCTCTACTGCAACCCCCTCCCCATCTTCTTCGACCCACCTCCTCTCCCCTCCATCGTAGGCCCCTTTCCAATCTCTCTTGTCTCGCCGCCACCATTCCACCTGCCTCCTCACCCTTTCATTGCAACTTGATCCCCAACTTTGCCCATCTCCTCACTATCACCCCTACCTATTTCTCACGGCCTCTGCCTTCCCCTCGCCCCCCTCCAATCTCTACGCCTTCGATTTCAATACCATCGATGGTGACCATTGCATATTCCTAGGCATCCTCCCTTTCCTCCCCCATCCTCAGCTCCATCATCCTTTCTTCTCCAAGGCTCCCATGAAAAAGTTAAGATTTTTACCCCAAACAAAAAGATTTCAAGGGCATTTAGTTCTATAATAATTTTATGCTATCATATGATGATCGCGTGCTATCTCTCAATTAACGGAGATGCACGATAGGACTATTTTGGATAACTTGGCCAACTTGAAAGACTACTTTAATTTTTTTTATAGATGAGAGAGTGCGTGAGAATCATTCAAACTTTGAAAGGGTTAAAATATATTTTTTTAAACAAATAAAGAAATTTCAACTTCAAGAAATATGTTTTTGAAATAGCATTTTAGAGAAGAATGCTTTCGTGGTAGTGATTTGGATGGTACTGATGGACATAGTGTGGCAATTTGATAGAAATGATTATTGGGTTTTTTTTCATGTATACTCTCCAAAATATACGAAAGTGCATGAATACTCTCGTAAAATTGCTATTTGCATGTATACTCTCACAAAATATTTATTTTACATGTATACCCTTCATTTTCTTTATAATGTACCCATACCATCTAACACCGTTAAAAAATTAAATTTAAAATGACTAAAATACCCTTATACATAGACGTGCAAAAAAAAACTTTATAAAAATACACATGCAAATAACAACTTTACAAGGGTATTCATGTAATTATGTATATTTAGAAATGTATACGCTAAAAAACCTAATAAAAAATGATCAAAATTCGGTAAAGATAATTCAGTTGTTCTTAATAAAAAAAGTAGCAAAAAATATTAATATTATCATGTCACATGATTTCATATTAACATCAATACTTATAGAACAAATTATATTGCTTTTACAAAATTTTTGCCTTAAAAATAAACAACAACTCAACATTTATAAATTACTAAAAAATATTTTACTAATCTAAGCATCTATAATTAATTTAAATTTTATATGCTTTAATTTTTAAAAAATAATAAAGAATATATAGATGTTATAGATTCAATAATGATAATTATATCAAAATCAAATGGAGAATATCATTACCAAAATGATTATCTAATATTCTAACTTGACTGAGTTATAGTCTTAAAAAAGAAAATTGATAATATGGCTCAATCCTTTTTGAACTTGTCGATCCTACTGAATCATAAAACACTTAGCAAGTTCCAGCCGAATTTTGATCAATTTTTTTAATAAATTTTTTGAATACATATCCTTCTAAATATAAGAAATTACATGAATATCCTCGTAAAGTTGCTATTTGCGTGTATACCCCTATAACTTTTTTTTTTTTGCATATCTATCCATAAGGGTATTTCAGTTATTTAGTTTTAAGCTGTTTATTTTTTGACGTTAGATGGTACGGATATATATGTAAAAAAAAAGAATATACATGCAAATAATAATTTTACGAGGGTATTCATACAATTTCATATATTTAAGAGAGTATACATGCAAGAAAAACCATGATTATTCACTACCAATTTAAGATCAGTCATGTTTGGCATATGTCATCTAATTTATCTTTGGACTACATTTAATTTATATAATTTGATAAATAAATTTTATTTTCAAGCAATGGACTTTTGTTGCTAGGGGGTAGTATTGAGTTCATGAATATAACAAATTAAATAAACTAACAATTATTTCTCTTAAATAATGCTTATTATTTAGCTTATTTTTTCATTATTTTGGATCAAAATAAATATTGGAATGAGTATTTATTTATTTATTTATTTATAATACGATAGGTTGAAGCCTAAGGAAATATATGAATGGCACCTCGTTACTACAATAATCAGCTAGCAATATCAACGGCTCTTTGCTTCATGCAAACATTTTTTCTAGAAATGCAGACAAATTACCAAAACCGACCTTATAAATATGTTCAATGGATTTTGTAAGGATCCGTGCGGGCGTGTGTTTAGTCCCACATCGGTTATTCACTGGGTAGATCTTGGGTACTTATACAAGATCAAAGAACCCAAATAATACGTTACGGCTAGCCATTTTGAGTGAGATCTTGGGTTGTTACAAATGGTATCAGAGCGGACCCGGCCCATAACCTATGTGGACTAGGAGACACTGCAGCACGGATCCATTGGGGCTGACCACGGGCCGATCATGGTATTTGTGATTAGATTTGGATATATTTATACCCTTAGCCTGATGAGGACATTAGGGCTTAAACGGGGGAGTATGTGAGGACCTGTGCGGGCGTATGTTTAGTCCCACATCGATTATTCGCTAGGTAGATCTTAGGTACTTATACAGGATCAAGAAACCCAAATAATACCTTCCGGCAGCCATTTTGAGTGAGGTCTTGGGTTGTTACAGATTTCATAGAGGTATAGCATGATTGGAATAGACTCCTAACTAAACAAATCATCTTATCATCTTATTCCCAAAACACTCAGTTTAGATGATTTTTTGAGTCATAGAACTGGCAAAAACTATAATGAAATAGAGAGGCTGGTTATTCTAACAGTTTATAAATATGTCCATAAAATAAGGATGAGAGTTCCATGGGGTCCTTGCATCCTTTGTGACTTTAAATATTTTTTTTCTTTTCTTTTTCTTTTTGATTGGGATATCTTTCAGATCGAAGTGCATTCATCCAATCCATGTAAAGCTTGCCGTAAATCAAACAAACTTCAGAACAAGGCTAGAAGTATTTGAGAAATCAATAACAAAAAACAAGAGTTACCAAGCTTTATTTTGTGCCGATCTTGTTTTTCCCCCCCTTTTCATGATTCAATAAGACTGTCTATTAGCGCTCATAAAATGTATAGGCAAACTGAAAGCATATTTTTAATATTTGTGAGGCCAGTAATGAATCATGGAGGACAAAGGTATGGGTATATTGTTTGTATTCTATAACATATCATATCACATTTAAGGTTAAAACAATATCCAATCTACTATATAGTTTGGTATTGTCTAATCATTGCACTTGTCATTAGGTGCAATTGCTTCAAAATCTAACAATAACATCCAATGTCTTCTCAATGACAGGCAGTGCTGAAATCTTGATCTCTGGAAGCCAAAATCACCTACATATTTCATGAAATATACCACATGATGTGCAGGCCCAATCTGCATGAATGTGAGTCTTCATATCAACAAAATGAAAGTTTTTTTCTTATAGGCACATGCAACTCTCTCTCTATCTCTCTTACGTACACACAGACAAACTTTTTTAAGCAACAACCAAGAAGGTGCAAATCGAACAAAAACCATATGGGGGCGGGCACTATAGAATAGGACAGGCTTTTTATTTTACCCCATATTTGCATATCTTCTACTAACAAAGTCGTCAATTTTATAATTAAAAAAATAAAAAAAATTATACTATATACTATATGGCCAAATAATACATCACAAATAAATTAATTATTTAGCAAGTTAATATACATATTTAGGTAAATTGATATACAATTTTTAGAACATGGTGCATACCAATATACATTATACAGTCAGATAATATACACTTAGCAAATTAGTCCTTTAGCAACCCAATACACACTTCCAAGCAAATTAATACTATGCCTGAAATCAGATTAGATAGT
Organism: Phoenix dactylifera; assembly: GCF_009389715.1. Classification (NCBI taxonomy): domain Eukaryota; kingdom Viridiplantae; phylum Streptophyta; class Magnoliopsida; order Arecales; family Arecaceae; genus Phoenix; species Phoenix dactylifera. Next base: position 270,068 of record NW_024067718.1, on the reverse strand, counting down.
AGTATATTTATATCCATATTTATTTTGTTTGACGAATACAGATATGGATACGGATATTAGTCAGATGTAAAAAAATTATATCTATATTTGTTTTAAATGGATACAGATATGGATACAAATAAGATATCAAAAGTATGGATATAAATACGGATATAAATCAGATAATTAAACATTATGACTATAGAATCAAACATAATATAAAGTGGATAATAACTCAAATTAATAGCATATTAATATGGTGATTTATTTTCATTAAAAGTTTATGAGTACTATATAAATTAAATAAGGTTACAAATAGAATTATATATTCGGATTCAGATCGGATAGTTGTCTACTCATATCCATTTTTTTTAACAGATATGGATACGGATACGGATATTAGTTGGATATTTAAATTTTTATCCATATTTGGATAGTTTCAGATATGAAAATAGATTTGGACAGATATTATCTGATCCACTTTCACCCCTAATTAATGTATAGGTTCTAGAATATCTTATTTACTAATATACACTATATGGCTAGTGATACACATTCGTCGACTTTCTGATGCATAATATAAGCTTATCTGATACATATCTAGCAGTGATTCAATACACATTTTCAGACAAATCAATACACAGTTTTCAAAACGTATTTTTATCAGCACCCACTACATGACCACATAATACACAACAAGCAATTAATCATTTTACATTTTTTTTTTTAAGTTACAAGATTGACGGACTTCGTTAGTAGCCGGAGTTTAACTTTTTGGTTTTTTCTTTGCTATGGGTGTTAGAGAAAACATGATATTCTATTGTAGCTGCCCTACATGGTTTTTGTTCATGCAAATCAATTACCAAAGTTCTCTTTGTAAAGCTGTCTTTTCATGTGATGATAAGGGAATTGGCGCTTAATATTATTCGGGAAACATTGCGAATTGCATCAGTGCTTTCTTGACGCATGGAATGCCAATTACGAGGAGATACTTTTGGTAACATATTTGGGCCCCATAGCACTATTTTTTTGGAAGAGCAGCCTAGGGTAATGCTCCATTATTGAGTCTCATTATGACCACTGGAAGCAGTTTTGTGGTTGAGGTTAGTGTCCCCAGGGACTCCACTGCAGGTCATTGTTGATGAACAGAGGCCTGCTGTTTCTTTAAGGTGCAGGCCGTGACAAATGTGAGTATAGGCTGAAAAATATTGACCATATTTTGGTCAAATGTGCCTTTGAACAAGAGATGTGGATGACCAGCTCAGTTTTGAATGCAGCTACCATGGGCTTTTAATCCATCGGAAATGCTTGTAGAACTTTTGGAAGTTACCAGCATTGTTTGGGTGAAAGTATTCTGGTCTATAACCATGGGTTCCAAGTTTGAAATACTGAAACTGAAAATCTACGTGCAACGAGATTAACTCGAAAGGATGAACTCGTATTCCCAAAGAGGAAAATTAGATCCATAAAAACTATGTTAGCTTTTCTGCATATTGCGATATGGTTGCTGTTGATGGCCTGCAAAAAAAAAAAAAAAAAATGAAAATAAAAATTACCCATGTGGATGGTCTAATATACATTTGGTATTCATGTCATGATCCTCTAGCGCAACAAAGAGATGTATCGATAAAAGGCTACCGCACATTCCCACGATTCCAACACAACTGTCTCTGTTCCATAATTAGAAACAATTGTCCGCCTTTGAGATGGATGGCATGGTGACAATCTAGAATTGTACAACCATTTACGATGCAAAATATACACCGCAGAAGATCTGAACTCTTAGATACTTTGGTGGCAAAGTAATCAACGCAAAAGAAAAAGAGGATTTGTTTGTGGGAATAAATTTTTTTAACAGAAAACTAGTTATAAGCCTTTTCAAATCTAGTGAAACAAACAAATAAAAAAGTAAAATTTTCAAGAAAAATAAGGTTTTCATACACTCAACCTTAAGCCAACTGCTTATTTGGCCTGCAAAGTTTCACAGTGCAAGCAAAAGAAGCTAAACAAAATCCTGTTTCTTCCACACAAGCACTTGTCTATTTGCAGAACCCCATAATTGGCGCAGTCAAACCCAACTTTGACAGTGTAGTACCAGAGGTAAGCCATCCATCAGTGCAAGCTTCATCCTAAGACTAGAAAATGAAGATGATCATATTTTGTGTACCAGCTGCAGAGAGCTCCAACCATTCACTGTTCCCTGTGCAGAACTGTTAGCAGCCTGAGAGGGGGATGCTATTGCTAAAGAGTAGGTTCTATGTGCCCCTTACTTGGCTAGAAGATGATTCTCTCACTGTGATGTCCAGATTGAATGGTCTCAACTCTGAATGTTATTGGATATTCTTCCAAGCCACTCACTGTTTTCGCCGAGGGAATGGAGGAATGCACCAATGAGTTGCTTGAGTTTTGCTGCTGATAATGAAGATGAAATGGATTATGATGGAACCGATCTGGACCAGCTATTGATAAAAAAATCTGATTGGCAGGATCATATCACCATCAAATGCTCTGTTCCCTTTGATAAAACCATGTGGGTTGCAAATGCTAGATGCTACCATTTTTTTCTTCATCATCTCTGTATGTGTTTTTCTTACATGAAAGGAAAACAAACACCAATAATTTCAGATTCTCCCCATACATTTTCTTTGTAATTTTGAGTTATCTAAGTTCTTTCTATTTCCTCGAGAAAATAAAAAAGGTTGTTTAAATTTTTTTCTGAACTTCTGATAAATTCTCATATGCTTTCCCAGATTCAAACCTTTTCATGAATAATTCAAGCATGATCAATTGGAATTCTCTCTAAAGAATTAGGAAATGGATATTGTTGTTGTTTCTGCATTGTTATGACTTTCTGGTGTTTAATTGGAGTTGATTCTGGACCTAAATGATTCGAATAAAAAGGTTAGAGATGACAAGATAAATTGTTCAAGGCACTTTTAATATTTCTTTCTTAACAAAAAGGAAACACTACGACCAGAGAGAAGAGTATCTTGTCTAGAAGACATTTTCTTGTTTACAGGCCCAAAGAGATTGAAAGCAGAGTGGAACACACAAACTAAGTTGGTACTCTAAGATTAAACTTTCATGAGAGATGCACACAAAGAAAAACAACTGACAAAGAGCATCTAAATATCATGACTGGATTAAGAAAACAAAAAGTAAAGTTGGAATACTCTATAGATCAATAAAATCATTTGCAAATCTCCAGTCCTCCCGCTGCATCAAGGGCCATCCTTCTCTCCATTGTCCTCAAACATTTTCCAGAGCAACATTAAGTTCTGGAAACCAAACTAACATGATCTCGAAATGTGTTTCCTAGAAATAACTAGACACATCTGCAAGAAAGATCCCTCATTGAGCTCAATGGAATGTGCCCGCATTGGTGCTTCATGATGTTGGACATCAAATATTCTCTAGGCATCTTAAAGTGTACTTATCTTCCCCCATTTTTCGTGACCATGACCAAGGACATCAGATGCAAAATTCTTCAGCAAGGCATGCAAAGCTCTGAGTGACTGACAGGAAAGCTATGAGTAAATTTGTACTCATGTTAGAACATTTCCCTCCTATTCCCAGCACCCCAAATGATAGAAGTATGAATAGGTTGTGGACTCATCAAGAAAATGGCAGAGCTACAGAATAAGGACCTGCAAAGACAAGCTTGTGCAAATCCATTTGTCTGAGCGCAATGATGTTACAAGCTCTTGGAAGGAGCAGCATCCGACCACAATTGCCTGAAAAGAGTTCTACTGTATCCTCATTATAATGTGTACAGCCACCACATAATCTTGGCTCTTGTGCACAGTGCACATGGTAGTCAATGAGATTCCTAACCCCCCACCCCCCCAGCCCAACACCCAAAAAAAAGAAAAAAAAAACTTCCATGACATGCAAAGCAGCAACAAACTGCAATAAAGGTTGTGGGGTAATCAGGCCAACCATGTTCAAGATAGTTCACATGCATGGGGACAGCAGCAACTTCAACCATTTGATCTTAAAAATTAAAATATAGCAATTTCCTGAATAGTTCTCATAAAATATCTTCTATCCCTTTCCTAATGAAGAAAGCTGCAGGAAAACCTACTTTGTAAAGATATATTTGCAGAGAAGATTCAATAAGAGAAACATTTTCTTCATTGACCCTGACATAGAAGACAGAAAAAATCTCAATGATGTTTTGAGTTTCCTCCAACATTCACTCATTTACAAATGGCCCCTGGATCAGATTTGAGAAAACATGAAGAACCTTTTAACATAAGACCTGCTATCACCTTCTATCAAATTATTTTATGCAGTGACATCATCACAAGTACATCACACCCAGAGAAGAAAGGTAAACAAATTATCACATTAATAGCCCACCTTAGTAAATAGTCACATAAATACTCACAAGAACCACACAATACAATCCTACCACATTATAGCAAGTTTTAATGCCTCTACCCAACTGCCACCCACCTTAGCATTTTTTGTTGGCCAGAAGATGTACCATTGCACATTGACAACTTGCAACACCCTTTTCCTTACTACCCATTCAGCGCTGTGCACTCGCCAACACAATCTGTATTATTATTAACTTTTTATTATGATCACATTTTGGATAAGAACACTATATGTTAACACCAAACCCCTAATCCAAAATGTAGAAGGGTGATTAATGCAATATAATTTGCAGACCAATATAAAAAGGTCCATTTACTATAAATCTCGTAAACAAAACCCTATGCAGTGCATTAACTTTTTATTATGATCACATTTTGGATAAGAACACTATATGTTCAGCACCAAACCCCTAATCCAATATTTAGAAGGGTGATTAATGTAATATAATTTGCAGACCAATATAAAAAGGTCCATTTACTATAAATCTCGTAAACAAAACCCTATGCAGTGCATTAACTTTTTATCATGATCACATTTTGGATAAGAACACTATATGTTGAACACCAAACCCCTAATCCAATATTTAGAAGGGTGATTAATGTAATATAATTTGCAGACCAATATAAAAAGGTCCATTTACTATAAATCTCGTAAACAAAACCCTATGCAGTGCATTAACTTTTTATCATGATCACATTTTGGATAAGAACACTATATGTTGAACACCAAACCCCTAATCCAATATTTAGAAGGGTAATTAATGTAATATAATTTGCAGACCAATATAAAAAGGTCCATTTACTATAAATCTTGTAAACAAAACCCTATGCAGTGCATTAACTTTTTATTATGATCACATTTTGGATAAGAAGACTATGTTCAACACAAACCCCTAATCCAAAATTTAGAAGGGTGATTAATGCAATATAATTTGCAGACCAATATAAAAAGGTCCACTTACTATAAATCTTGTAAACAAAACCCTATGCAGTGCAGCACATTCACATATAATAAAACCAATACCAATAAACAGAGAGATTAAAACAGATATCTTTTCTTCACAATTGAGACTTCCAACGCAATGACTAATGACTAAAAAGAGCAGATAGATAATATAATTTAGGAGGAGGGCATGGAGGCTTAGAGATGGCATCCAAAGCAGTTACAAGTCTGGGGAGTGAAGGAGCAGAAGCCGAAAGGCCTGTTGGGAATGTTGCAGTTGATGGCATAGCAGCAAGGCGAAGGCAGGCAGAGGCCCCTGGAGCCCCCACAGCAAGTGCAGAGGGCACATATCCGGAAGCTATTCAGCCGCCGCCGTGGCGGTCCATCGAGCAGCACCGATTGCATCCCCGACACAGGCTTCATCACCAGCATCCGCTCGTTCGCTGCCCCCTACAAGAATCCAACATTCCCATTCCCATTAGAAACAGAATGAAGAAGAACAGGTGATCAATTTGGAGAGATTGTGAGTAAAAGAACAGCCAGAGGTGAAGAGAAGGAAGAACCCACAGGAGGCATGGCTACTTTGGTGGACATGGAAGACATAGAGAGGAGCAGCAGGAGGAGGAGGAGGAGGAGGAGGAGATGGGTGTGAGAGGAGGCTCCAGAGGTAGAAGCCATATCTTACGGGGTGGTTTTAACAAGAAGGAAAGGATGAGGGATTTTCTCTTGTTTCTAGTTTTCTTTGCAGTTTAAAGGTAAGGGGAAGGGGTTTTGGTGGTGTTTGGAGTATTTAATGCTGGGTCTGAGGAAGGTAGGGGGGGGTGGAGGTGTTGGGGAGATGAGAAGAGAGTAAAGGGGTGAAGGGGGATTGAAAGGGTTGGTTGGAGGAGGAAGGAGAGGGTTTTGGGAAAATGGGGCCAGAGGTTTTGAGAAGAAGGGGAAGGGTTTTGCTATTTCCTTCCCACTTCCAAATTCCAACTAGTGGATGGTGAATGGGGCAGGGCCACCATCCCAAGGGATTTGCCACAGATGGGTAGAATGGTAATAACAATGATGGGCTTCCCTCTGCTTTGTCGGGTGGTTCTATATACACCCCCCCTATTGCTCAGGACACCCCCCAAAAATTAAAAAAAAATTAAATACTCTCTACACCCCCCCCCCCCCCCCCCCCCATTTGCTAAGGACACCCCTAAAAAATTAAAAATTCCTAAATTACCCCCCACCCTCCCCACCCCCTCACCTAAATTGCTCTCTACACCCCCCAAACCCCCCCCACCCCGCTCTTCCCCTCCAAAACACCCGCCGGCTTCTCCCTTCCGCCCAAAAAACCTCGCCTCAAGCACCTCGCCGGCGGCCAAACCCCCTCCGTCTCCCTTTGAACTGTTCCGCCCAAAGCACCTCGCCAACGCCCAAAACCCTCCCGTTCCCCCTTCTTCCTCTCGTCGCCGGCATTCTGTTCGGCTGCACAGAGCCGGACAGAACCCTTCTGTTCGGCTGCACAGTGCCGGACAAAAGCCTTCTGTTCGGCACTGTGCAGCCGAACAGAAGAGTTCGGTTGAGGGTTGCCGAACAGAAGGCTTCTGTTCGGCACTGTTCAGCCAAACAGAAGCCTTTTGTTCGGCGATCCAGTGCCGAACGGAGCACGAACCGTGAAAAAAAAAAAAATTCGAAACAAGGTGGAACACGTACCTTTGCGGCCGATTCTTCGTCCCAAATCACTAGTTGCTTGTCCATGCTTCGAATGGGGCTTAAATCTCCTTCAAAGATCGCCTAAACGATGTAAATGGATCGAGGGGTTTAAGGGGGGTTTGAGGGGTGTTTTTTTTTTTTCTTTTCAAAACGAAACGGAGGAGGAGGAAGGGGGGGTGTACTGAGAAAATTTCAAGGGCAATATGGTAATTACACTAAAGGTTAGTTTGGGTATTTTTTTTTGGGTTTTTGGGGGGGTGTCCTTAGCAATAGGGGGGTGTATATAGAACCACCCCTGCTTTGTCCTTGGTGGGGTGGGGAAAATTCCCATTTGTGTCCTTGAGAGCAGGCTTGGGGAGAGGACAAGGCTCCCAAGCAGGATGCATCCTAGCCAATTTGAATTTGAAATAGTTGGGATTTAATGTAGGTCAAAATTTGAATGGATCACATGCGTTAGATGACCTTTCCAATGGTAGGGGTGTACATGAGCTGGATTGAGCTTGAGTACGATCAAACTTAGCTTCAAATTAATTTCGAACTTAAAGTTTACGAACATGCTTGACCCTTCATCAAATTCAGCTTGATTGGGCATAACTCGAGCGCAAGTTATTTTGAAAATTTCAAATCAAACCAAAATTTATTTGAGCTTGAATTAAAGTTTATTGCGCTTCTAATAATTTAGTTAACATATTAATCAATGCCTTTATAAAGAACTAGGCTATCAATCAGAGATTATATATATGTAATTTGTTATGAGCCTAACATTCCTTTTGGGGAAAAAAAGTTATATCGAGCCATCCATGATAGGACGCATAATATGGTGAGCTTGAGTTAACTTGAAATGCTTAGATCAATCAACAATCCTACTTACCAACTCTTTTAGCTAAATTATTATGGTGAGCCATCCATGATACTCATTATTTCTTCCTACTTGAAATGCATGGAAAGAGTTTTTTCTTGATGTCTATTTTCCTACTGACACCTCTCTTTTAGCCCATTTATGGAGGATTTGTTTCTGGTTTCCATTTGGGTTTTGAAGGCATCGGTCTATTTTCTGCTGTTGTAGTAAAAGCTGGATGATTGGATGTAGCTATGCAATGGCCTAAACTATTAACCATTTTAGCAAGAGGGAGGCAGTGAATCATCTGGGATACGGTTTTTTCAGTTTCTTGAAGTTTTTGTTCATTCTTTACCTCATTATATGATTGTTAGATCATATAGGTTTTAACTATTTTTGCTTTTGAAGAGTACTCTTGGCTCGATCGAAGCATTGGTTGGACTCAAAGGGCCATATGAGTATCCTTGCTCAACATGGCTACTCTAAGAGGATCTAAAGATAATCCTCCTTGCATTTTTTAAGCCATCCTTGGTCTATTTCTTGCTGTCAGGTGTTTGTAGTTGGTAATGGTCATATATTGAATCGGAATAGTTTATATTAGTGGTCATGTATCTCATAGGAACAAATTTGCTAGTCCGAGGAAAGATATTTGCTTGTTTTAAGAACAAATTTGTTAATAAGGGCAAATTTAACTTTAATGTTTGTTAGTAATGGTTATGTATTTAGTTGGAACAATGACAACAGTGGTCATGTGTTTAATTGTATGGAATGCATTGGCACTAAAGAAAAACTTCAAATAGATACTATCCAACCTATAATTTTAGGATTAAGAAAGTGCTGATGCTCCTCATTTTCATTCATAAATAATTGTGTGTGTGACATTTTCTTTTTTCAAAATTGGTAATGGATACGAAAAAATTTACAGCATGAAATCTTAGTTTATGAGAGCCAAGTGCAGATTCAATTCCGGCTCCAGCATGCCAGGATTTGGTCCCCATCAAAAACCATAATATATTAGTCTCTCAAGTGATATCATAGATTTATACTTTTGTTAGTTATTGTTATTCATTGTTACTTAGCCATTATTAGTCATTAATCATTGTAGCTAGTTATGTTATGCTTTCCTTGTTGCTAAGTATTTGATGTTAATAGTAAGTAGATGATACTGTTGCTTACTATATCTATTTTGTGCATCCAAATATTATAATATCAGCTAATCTCTATTAAAATTTATGCTAATATTTCTTTTGCTTCTGTTTCCAGCAGGTGATTCATCTCTCAGGACGTACACAACTCCCTAGTAGTACGATAAAAATGACTAACAAGTGCAGGTGTCATACAAAGAGCTGACAATGGAATCCATATTAAGTACTCTCTTTTTTTTTGGATGGTAGAAGAGCAAAGTTATATGATTCGATCCTTGCAGGATGAGCAGGGCCACCGGGTGGAGGGTGATTTGGCCATCAGTCATATCCTGCTCGATTTCTTTTGATCTCGTTGGACGGAGGATAGTGGGTCTGATGCAGCTGGCCAGCTCCCGAGGGTTGATTCCCAAATTGATATGACCGAGAACGCTATGTTGGTTCGACCAGTGACGGAGGGGGAGGTGCGTGAGGCTATCTGGGCTCTGGGTGAGGATAGGGCTCCTGGTCCGGATGGCTTTCCACCTTTCTTCTTCCGGAGATACTAGGTATCGTCCGGACTGCAGTGGTGGAAGCAGTCATGTGTTTTTTCAGTCGAGCAGGGATGCCTGACAACTGGAAGGCTACATTTGTCACGCTTATACCTAAGCATCAGGACGCGGCCGAGCCGAGCCACTTTAGGCCGATCAGTTTGTGCACAACTTTATGCAAAGTTGTGGCAAGGATACTGATGGAACGTATGAAGCCCTTCCTCTCTGGCATCATTTGTCAGGAGCAGGGTGCTTTTGTGAGAGGTAGGAGTATTTCCGATAATGTCATGGTGGCCCAAGAGATGATGTGGGATCTTCGACGGGCCTCGAAGCGGCGATGCCTGATGGCTGTCAAGTTGGATATGAAACGAGCTTATGATAGAATCAGGTGGAGCTTTCTTAGGCTAGCTTTGGAGAGTCTAGGGTTCCATAAGATATGGATTGGGTGGGTTCTGGGGTGTGTTCGGGGACCAAGGTTTTCTATCTTGGTCAATGGCTCTCCATCCCCTTTTTTCAGTTCTACTATGGGGCTTCGGCAGGGATGCCCGCTATCTCCATACTTGTTTATTATTTGTACTGATGTCTTGTCTCGGTCGCTGTGGGCGGCATGCGCCGCCGGAGAGCTGGAGGCTTATGTCCCAGCTCCAGGGGCCTAGCCGATATCACATTTACTCTTTGCCGATGACTGCCTCCTCCTGACCCGGGCTCGCGTAGCGGACGCTCAGGCTATCAGGAGGGTTTTGGCTGCCTACTGCACTAAATCCGGTCAAAGAGTGAATGCCCAGAAATCCTCCATCTCCTTCAGCCCAAGTACGTCACTCGGGGTTCGACGGGGGATTCGTAGGATTCTGGAGATGCCCGAGCAGGACGGAACCTGGACCTATCTGGGTGTTCCGATCTCGGATAGGAGATTGCGAGTTTCCGAGTGCATCGGGCTGGTGCAACGGGTCCAGAGCAGCCTAGAGGGTTGGCGGGCAGCGTCCCTGTCTATGATGGGTAGAGTCACGCTGATTCGATCTGTATTGGGCTCCATGCCCATCTATCTTATGGCAAATATGGTGGTGCCAAGGTCTGTTCTACAGAGGATTGAGCGACTCCTTCGGGACTTCTTATGGGGCTCACATGGTGGGGGTCGTGGGGTGCACCTGATGGCATGGGAGAGTATCTGCCTCCCCCTCAAGGAGGGTGGTCTTGGGGTGGGGTCTCTCCTGGAGAGACGAGAGCTGCTCCTTGCCCGACATGCTTCCCGCTTCATCCTGGAGCCGCAGAGGTTTTGGAGCCGGATCATGACTATCCGTTATGGGGGGGCAGGCCTAGAGGGCTGGGCCCGGGGAGGGCAGAGATGCTCTTTTCTATGGCATGAGATAGCGAGGTACTTGCCATTGGTGTCGAGTCACACCCAATGGCTAATAGGCGACGGGCGTAGAATCGACGTGGCCGGGGACCCATGGGTCAATGGCCTTCCTCTGTGGCTTTGGCCGACTATGGTTAGTGTCGAGACTGGGGAGGGTCTACAGGTCTGTGATCTCTGACTCCTGGGGCGGCTGGCTGGGATGAGATTCGGTTGGCCCGTTACTTCGGGCAGTATTTGGCGGAGCGGGTCCGCTCACTCTCTTTCCCACAGAGTGGTGGACCTGATGTATGTGCGTGGAGGTCCTCGTCCAGATCCAAGGTCAGGATGGGCGATCTCTCCCGCATCCTTAGGCGGGAGTACGAGCCTGGCCCAGATTGTGCCTGGATCTGGCGACTGGAGCTCCACCCGAGGGTAGCGTTGTTCCTTTGGAAGGTGGTCTGGGACCGTCTTCCTACAAGAGCTGTACTTGGAGGTCGAGGTATGAGGATCCCATTGGTGTATGGGGATTGTCGTGTGGCCGAGACGGTAGACCATGCCCTGTTTCGGTGCACATGGGCTAGGAGTACTTGGCGTCTGGCAGGGGTCCCACATGAGGTATGGCGCTGTAGGGACTTGTTCTTACAGGCCATGTGTCAGGGCTCGGAGTCCCCGGAGCTTCGTCAGGAGGCCGTTCGAGTGAGCTGCACTGCCTACCAGATCTGGCTGGCTAGGAATACTCGCACTTTCGGCGAACGACGTATGTCGCCACGATTTGTGGTCGAGAGTGCCCGCATTCAGGCGGCAGAGCTGTGTTACACCATCCATGTTGGAGGGACCTTGATAGCTTGGGACATCTGAGGTTCCCATTTTGCTTCGGCAGTTTTCCGTACGGTATTTTTTACCTGGGAGCCCCCAGCTCCGAGTTTCCTCAAGGTCAACTTTGATGGGCCTGTCCTGGATGGTGGCACTCGGGGAGGCGGGGGTTTTGTTATTCGGGACCCGTCTGCCAAGGTTGTGGCTGCTGGTGGTAGTCAATTATTTGACACTTCGGTTCCGAGTGCGGAGCTGAGAGCAGCCTGGGCGGGCCTTCACCATGTCCGGTGTGTCTTACAGGCTAGGTCCATCATCCTGGAGGGTGATTCAGCCACCGTCATCAGTTGGATCCAGGGGGTCCAAGGGGTGGCGGTAGTGATCATCATTTGCTCCATGACATTTGGGCTATGGCGAGAGATGGATGGGCCTTTCAGGCCAAGCATATTTATCGTGAAGGTAATGGTGCCGCGGATTGGGTAGCTGCATATGTAGCTTGTCACTCCGGAGGCACCTTGTGGAGTGATGATGGGGAGTTGCCCTTGGCACTTCGAGGTATCCTATTTTTTGACTTTATTGGGTGTATCCGTTCCCGTCAGGTATGATACACCCGTATTAGCGAAAAAAAAAAGAAAAAAGAGCAAAGTTATAGACTCTGCCATCTTAGTAGATGATATATTTACTAATTGCTTCAATACCTTCCTGCATATCTTCACTCAACCTTAACACTTATTATTTGAATATTTTATTTTTTATATTGCAGGCCTAGGAGTTGTGGAAGGAGGGGGTCGGGATGGTAATTTGCAACCGAACCTATGCCCCTGACTCAAGTACATTCAGGTTTGGGTCATAAATGGGTCAACTTACCTAAACTTGTTTATTAAATAGATTTGGTTCCGATTTAGATCTTTGATCCATTTTGACCTATTATGAACCCATCTATGTAACTCACTTAAGATATGTTTAACTTGTTTAAAACCTGCTTAACCTGTTTTTGACTTGTTTAACCCAACCTACTTAATCTATTTAATCTGTTTAAATATATTTAATCTGTTAGAAACCTACTTAACTTTTTTAACATATTTAATCTGTTTAACTTGACTTGACCTATTTATTCTGTTTAATAAACAGGTTATATGGGTCAAGCTAGATTACCTATTTAATAAATAGGTTGGGTTCATATCTAAATTTTTGATTTGTTTAATAAACAGGTTGGATTCGAATTAATGACTTTTTGATCCGATCCGCATCCAATCTAGTCTATCTCCGACCCGACCTGACCTGATTCCTACCCCTAGGAGGGAGAGTAGTGGAGGATCAACCCATGTTTCATTCCTCCAAGACCAAGATGCCGAGTAACACCCTGCAAGCAACAGACCAGAAGAGGACCTCCTGGAGGAGAGACAGGCTTCATGTCTTGAATCTGGTTGGGTTCAACTTTGTTTGGTACTAGATCATACATTCATGTCTTGGTGTAATACTTACTCTTGACTAGGAAGAAGGACAAAATGTGGTTGGCCGCCATGTTTCCATGGACCACTGTGGTGGTGGCTATATGTATTTTGAAAAATATGCAGGTTAACTTGTCATGCCTCTGGCCTGAGATCGCAAATTAGGGATTGTGGCAACCGCCACATACTTATAAAGAACTTTCTCCACAAGTATGCAAACATCTTATCATGATATTATAAACAAGCAGCAGAATAAATTTAAATAAGCAATATTCAAACTTCAATTTAAATAACTAGAATTTAATTTTAATATCTTAAAGAACTAACAATATTAAACAATTGAGTGTTGTCATCTAGCTGGTCTCTTATATCTTCCTATACGAATCTATTTTTTTTATGGTCAGCCGATTTAGTATGAGGCTATAGTCATCCAAATCGGAAGAAGCCCAGCGGAATCTTATACTCTAGTTTGTAAATCGAGCTATGACCCTGACCTTTTATTTATATTTAATTTTTAATTAAAGAACAATAGAGAATATGAAAAATTCAATTATTAGAACTCTAAAATTAAGTAATTACTGAATAATTGATTCATTAATATGGCGAGTGATTGATAAGGGATAAGTTGGCGTTATAACGATATTAAATTAACTAGCCTTGTTAGGTGTGGATTGATAGCATTGTAGCTGCGTTGGATTGCAAAGAGATATGAATTCCTATACACTGACCTGCATGATATATATATATTATATATGTATATATATATGTATGATATACTAATAATCAAGATAAGTAAGAAACAAGAATAGTTTTATGATAGTTTCTGTATTAAATCATATTTTGATCATGTATGCTTGTGATTGATAGTATGATGGATGCATATATGAGTATAACTTATACTTACATGATCGGACTAATGGACATGGTGCTCTGGACTAATCATATTATATTCGTTGCCCTGTCACAAACGAAAAATATAGTCGTGGTTAGTCTAAAGCCCAAAAAAAAAAAAAAAATTGATATGTGGATGTAAACTTGATTAAATGAACAAGGACTTTATGTTGATCTCGTTATCATCGGTTGTCCCATCATAGGCTGGAAATATGATACTATTGAAGGCCCATCACGGGCCAGAAATATGATACTATCAAAGGCCCGTCACGGGTTGAAAATATGATGCTATCAAAGACCCCATTGCAGGCTGAAAATGTGATACTATCAGTTACCCCATCATAGACTGAAAATGTGACACCTATTGATGGCCCTGTCATGGGCAGAAAACATGATCGAGATTTGGTCCAAAGTCGAAAAGATAATTGATTCAGATCAAGTTAGAAAGGTATGAAATGAAAAGCATTAAAAATACTATTGAAGATTTATAAGATATCGTATGATATATCACTCTTGAGCGTCTAGATTTCTATTAATATTTGATTTACATATTTATATTGATTATTTGAACATTATTGATAGTTAGTTTGTGATTTCATGATGTGTGCAACGGTTTTTTGCGATTTTCAAACTTACATTATTATTGTGTTAGTGTGGATATGTGGGGATTCTTATGGAGCTGTAAAGCTCAAACCACATCTCTTTTTTTTCCTTTCAGAGTTGCAGATCGCTTGGTACTTGGCTATAGTTGGGATCATGAGTAAAAAGATGAATAGATAGACCATCACTGATACTAGTTGGATGATTAAATTTTGTAATTATACTAATTTTGTTAATTGTTATAAATTGAGATCATTGTCGTTCAATGATACTGAGGCTGTAATATATATTTAGGCCTTGCATATTCTCTAGAATTTTGCCCTAAGGAGTATGCGGCTGTGTCATATAGCCGATTCGGATGTTGGGTTCGGGGTGTGACACCTTACTGCATGTGCACATCTGGGTAGGTGACATGATAGCCTTGTTGGTGTGAACCACACATCAAATATAGGTGGGACCCATCTAATGTGGTTGATGGCACATATAAGGAGAGTTTGCACACCCAGGTTCATCTAAGTACTACCCATTTCAAATGCATCTACCTGTCAGATATTTGGAAAATTAATTTTATTTTGTTTAATTCATATAATCTCATATGACAAAATAAGATTATGTCAGAATTTTGAAAGCTATGATGGATTGATTGATCGATTGACTGGTTGATTGATTTAACTGAGTGATTGATTGATTGAAAACTATGGATTACAATCACAAATTGATCACTCAAAAATATGATAACTAATTGAAACCTTAGCCTATTTATCATGATTTTATTTGATTAACAGCTCCATGAAGGTCTCACATTAGCATTGAGTAGTGGCAGGCAAATGCTTACATTTTACACCATAAGGTTATTTGCCAGTCATTAGTGTTTTGATCAAGTGACTGAATGATCTGAAAACAATAAATGGCATCCTTAAAGTTTGATAGCATATGGACCTGAATATGCTAAAGTGGTTCGGTGCGCACGCTGCATCATGGTTGCACCGCATAGCAAGCCTCCAAGCTCTAAAATAGGCCATGTAGTTTGAATATGCACGCCAACCAAATATGCATTGTGAGTTTGTGACAAGATGAATGACTCCAGTAGTAGAAGACTGATTTTTGAATTTCCTTTTTGGCAAATTAGTAGGTTAAGTATATGTCTTATTTATTAACAAGGTGATGCTGAACGAAATAACCTCTGATATCAAATTGATATAGGATAAAAGAAGAAGAAAAAGAGAGAAGAAGGCAGAGAGAGAGAGAGAGGGCAACTCAATATTTTATATTCCCAAAACTCAATAATGTGAATTGTATTATCAATTAACGTAACAATAGATTTATATAGACAACTCAAAATTTTAATAAAAGTTTGCATAAAAATAAAATACTAGAATCCTTATAAAATTCTAATTCTAGAGTCTACAAAATTGTAGTCCTAGAGTCCACATAAAAATAAAATCTTATTTTCTAAATAAATAAAATTATAATTTTTATATTTGCACATAATAGAAGTGTGCTTAGATTTTCTATTGGACGGTCCTCCGTCAAAAGATACTTTAAGCTTGCTCATAATTCATGTGTCCCTGTTGCTCCTTTTTCGCTTTTCATCATTCGATGATTCCAAAATTTATGTGCTATGTCAGACTACCTGAAATATGAGCATATGCTCCCAAATAAGTATGAAACTATCTACTTAGTTGTTTTTCTTATTTTCTGAAATATTATTTGTTTATTTCCATTTTCTACTTTTTTAAATTTTATGAATAACTTTTGTTGCTAAATATTTCTAAAATAACACCCACATATGCATCTACAAACCACATACGCACTATGCCACATACCTCAACCAATTGTTAAGGCATTGAGAAAGCCATACGGGGAAAATTACTTATCAAGAAAATCATCCATGGAAGTTAAATTTGGAAATAATAATCGAAGACATAAGCATCAACGAAATTATCAAAGGAGTATTATGGATGGCAACAACCATCCAAGTAAGCTATGACTAGAGTTAACTGCCAAGATTAGTTATTTATGGAAGAAACTACATGCTACTCCCCACTAAAGGAACAACTAGAATCAACACATTATAGATGACTTCGAGCTAATTAGCATAACAACTTTTGGGCTCTTTCAATAAGACTCTTTCTAGACTATAGTGATCGATTGGATTCAGAGCGGAGGAGTCAGGATAGATTTGCATCCTCTGGTCTATGACATTTGTCGTCTGCTGGAGGAGTTCGATTCTTTCAGTGCCATGCATGTATTTCGGGAGGCGAATAGTATGACAAACTGGGTCGCCTCCTTCGTAGCACACCACACGGGCGTCTTCATATGAGGGGCATTGAAGCATGTATCATTGGCATTAGAGTGTATTTTGCACTGTGACTATTCAGGACATGCTCACGGCCTTATGTAGTGAGACGCCATTACACCAAAAAAAGGAAAAAAAGAAAACAAAAGACACAAAACAAAACCCAAAGTAAAAGTATTAATCAGTTGAATCCCAGAAAATATCTCAATCATTGTATAATCAGGTCTCCCAAAGTTTCTGCGGAAACATGTATGCAGCCCTTTCCCCACTTAACCTTAGTCCAAGCCCAAGAAAATTTGCAGAACTTCAACTGTAACCCATAAGGGATTCAAAAAATTTAAATATCCACGAGAAAACGAACCCATACAATTATATACTAATGCATGCAAACACAAGCACAAGCGAGGTAACAGTACCACCACTCAGTCACTCACTAAAAAAATAACATTTAATATTTATGATCAATAATTCTTGATTATACCACGAACAAGTATAGACAAATTCAAAATGTTTGGATTCTTCGTAAGAAAAAAAAAGAGCCACCAAGGTGGTAGCACGGATGGAACCGGGTTAAGATTTCACCGGAGTGACCCAGGTTTGAAATGCATGGACGTCAATTAAATATGGAGACCGGATGTCCTCCACCTGATTTGCCCGGTAGAGTTGCCGTCTGATCCGCCGATACCAAGGTGGCGCTGGGGTGATCTACTTACACGTAGGTAATGAACCTAATAAGGAGAACCGATGGGTCGGAAAAGATACGCAAAAATTTGCAGTCTGCATCGAACATTCTTTGTTTGGAAACCAAAGATTTAGATATCGAGGTATGGATACGTACGTTGATATGCCTGAACATGGGACGAAATCTTTGTTTGGAACGTTTTTGTGCTTCCAGCACTAATTGTGTGAAAAATTACAAAAGGCAAATGCTGCATTCATTATTATCTACCAGCAAATACCAATGCCCCCCTTAACAAACCCCAACCAAGAAATTCTATAAGTTTGAATAATGTAACAAATTAGAGCAAAATAAAACCCATAAAAAAACAACAAAATCAGAAGCCAGATGACTTGCCTACTTTTTCGATTGAATTTGTTTTCTTTTCAAAAGAAAGGGATGAAATCACCATTTTTTTTTAAAGTTTAAGCTCATTGAATGAGATCGATTTATTTATATATTTTATATTTTCTTACACCCCTCCTCACATGTGAGCTAGATTTTTTTTTAATGGGTAAGCCCAATATGTAGAATTTTTAATAATGATGTTAAAGAGTGCCGCTCTGATACCATGTTAAAATCATCAATTATTTCAAAAATTTACACTCATAAGATGAGGTAGATTTATTTATATATTTTATATATTCTTACAGCAACATCAGACATTGATATAGTTTCGAGTTTCAAATAAACTCTAGAACGGAGAAACTCAAAAGAGCACAATCGAAGAGATTTTGGCGTAAATATCACGACGAGCAATTACAAATAACCCGTTGAAATGTGAAAAATGAGAAAAATATCAAAAATCTTGCTTGCAAGATATTCGTGAGTAGCGCGCCTTCACGCAATCCAACGAGGCCAAGGCTTGGCTAACCCTTGCAAAAATCAATGAAAGGAGCGTGAAAATGAGTAAAAAAAAAGAGAAAGATAAAGTTAGGATTCTTACGACCAAAACAAGGCTGGTTGGAGTTTGGGACAATACGTTTCCTAAAGTAGTAAAAATGTGGAGAAAGAAAGAGAGAAAAATAGTGCGATCAGAGGACGAGGTGGTAGATCAGTAGAACTGGGCTTTACTTCCAACCAAGCGGTTCCGAGTTCGAAACATACGGACATGATTAAGTTGTGGAGACCAGATGGATGCTCCCTGCTCGGACGCGTAGTTTAGGAAGGTTTATTGGTCCGCTGGTAGCCTCGGTGGTGCTAGATGTGACATACTCACACGGAGGGTAACCATGCCGGAGCCCAGAGGGGTAACGAGCCAGGCCCACGAGTGGGGAGGGTATGAGTTAAACCGGCTGGCGTGCCTAACACACGGTCATTTCTGACCACATCGAATATTCTTCTGGTGGGGTGAGAACTGTTACACGGAGGTGGGCTTGTCCCTTCCTCCCACCCTTCTCCTTTTCCTAAGCAAAAAAAAAAAAAAAACACTAGGAGCAAATGGAGCCCACCTAGGTGGCCAATTGGGACTTCACGCCTGGAAAGGCCACATGGCACAGCCATCGACGAACCGAGATGCCCCTTCGGATGTGGGAATTGGAGAATTCATAGGCTCGTGGGCTTTGTGTGGTTGGGGTATGTAAGATTAATAGTAATTATTTATCTAAAAAGTTATTATAAAAAAATACTAATATTTATTTAATAAATATTACTAATTATAGTACATTAATATAATATTTCAATATATTTATAATATATTAATATAATATTACTAATATAATATACGTGGGCATATTTTCGTCAAATAATGATAATATCTGGTGTAGAAAAACTACCACCTGTCTAGTAGCATTTAGTTTACCTTATTTCTCAATAAAATAGGCATCGAATCCATCATTTATTCAACTATCTGTCTTATTCTTATTTCATTCCAAACATATTAATCTGACATAATTATTTTTAGATTACCTCCAACCAAAATGGACCATTAACGTTACCAAAATAATCCAAGTCCATTCACCAAGTTTATATTAATATCTACCTTCTATTCTCCTACCATCCAAATCAAGGTTGCTCCTAGCTATTTTATCGCATATAAGTCCAACCCACATTACCCTTAAGTCTAAATTCAATGAATATGACCATGCTTCCAGCCTAAAAGTTAGAAGGGGTGTCAAGTGAAGGATAACAAGTAGCCAACATGGGCTCTCGTATCTGGCTTCGACCACATATTTATTAATAACAAAGGTCACAAATCTTTGAAGAAAAATATGGATAGCTCTTTGACCATTAATACTGTTAAAAAACTCTTTCATTACGAGACTCAAGTTACATTTGGTTTCTAGATAAAACCTATTTAAGCCCCACTTATCCACTTAACCAGCCAAACAACACACTTTTTGCATGATTAACTTTATTCAATCAAAGCATTTTAACCACCAAATCATGGTTAAACTTATTTCAAGAGCATGTAGGAGTAACTTTAACTAGTTGGTTAAGCTCCCTAGCTCCCAAATTTTATGTCCAAACCATCCTTGGTAATTAAAATCCTCGAACTTTTCCTACCGTTTACTCAGCTAGGGTTCTCTTAGGTTGTAGCGTGTGACTCGATAGGTAGCTATAGGTCATCGTGGTCTCTAAATTGGCCATTGTTGGCAGTTGTCGGTGACCTATTCTACCTTCTTCCACACCCATCCTCTTTCATGTAGTGGTTTGCTTGATGCCATGGTCACCGATATCGCTCGATTTCAACTCCGACTCCTCGGCCCCAATCTTCTCTTTTATCTAGTGGTTTACTTAATGCCACGATCTTATGAATCCAAGTGAGCATCCATGAATCTCATTTAGTGTTTGCGCAATTTGTTATGGTGATCAGCTTCGTGCCATAGTGATTTTGATGAATGCATTGAATCTTTTTGTTAATGTTATAGTGTTAATTGCAAGCTAGAATACTATTTCCCTTCTCAAGATGTTATGGAAAAGAGAATAGGTTAATGACCGGGTCAGGTAAATAGGTTTAATCATCTTGAATTTCAAGGAATTTAACTATTGAAATGTTGCCCACTTGGAGAGGGCGATAACTAAATTCTATGTTATTAGAGATAAAAGATAGGTAGAAGGAAAGAGATAAAAGATAAAAGATGAACTAGTCTAACTATTCAACCGCTATTATTGCTGCTATTGAAAGATAGTTACTGTGGATCCCTTATCTTTTTACAATTTCATATTTATATACTACATTCTCTTTACCAACTTCTAGAATAAGTGTTTCTCTCATTTTAACATGAGTCCCTGTTTGTTACCGCTACTCTCTCCATTTTCTTCTCTGTTGGTTGCTAGTAATAGTTTTAGTGATCATATTTAAACTACTTGGACTAGTACCATTGCCTAACTCATAGGCACCCATACCCTTCTTGTGCATTTTCAACCTAATTTATCCAAGTGGTCAGCTTCAGTTTATCCTTTGAATCCTCTTGATTCAGCCTACTGCCCTTAGCTGGAATCCCTTAATGGCTGACCCCCTTCTCCATCTAGGTCAATTGACCTACTTATGACAACGCCCACATAGTGCTTGCATGATTGTTTTGGAGTGGTCTATGATATTGCCACATGCCATTTTCATAATATATCTGAAGATTCCAAGCATCTGTTGAGACATGGTTTAGACACATGAAATTTATGTTAATTAGTATGGGCATATAGAATTTTTTTAATACTACCGAGGGTCGTGTTGCAACTTAGACATCCTTTAGGCAACCGTTGCAACCACGGGTTTGATTCTAAGCGCCCTTGCTTAGGTTATGCTTCCTATTCATATATTTACAGAGTAGCAATGATGCTTGAATGGTTAGTAGGGAGCAATGTTTAGAATGCCTCTATAGGTCCTCACATACTTTTCTCGTTCGAGCTCTGACGTCTTTATTAAGCTAAGGATTCAAATTCATTCAAATCTAATCACAAACACCACAATCGACCCATAGTCAGCCTCTATGAACCCATGCTACAGTGTCTTCTAGTCTACATAGGCTATGGGCCGAATTCACTCTAATACCATTTGTCACAACTCAGGATGTCACTCAAAACAGCAACCCAGAAGGTATTATTTTTGAGTTCTTTAGTCCTGTATAAATACCCCAAGATCTTTTCAGCGAATAATCGATGTGGGACTAAACACATACCCGCACGGATCCTCATAACAGCTATTTCCAACTATATTGGACGACTATATAACTGAAATGCATATAATGGATGAAGTCCTTAGTCATTTTCATACAAGTAGAGATTTTACACAAGGATATTGAGGTCCATATAGCACAAAAGTGAGCCTTAACCATGCTTTTTGCAACCAAACACCATTTCTACCATCCCAGCAAAGGTGTGCAGTTAACTATAGACCGCAGGCAAACAATACTTTCCATGGTTAACTAGTTAAGTGATGGTTATTGTTTCTTTATTTTTGTCACCACCTGATTAGTTATCTAGGAACCAAAAACAACCTCAATGTGCATCCAAGATTGCAAACTGTTAGCCTAGATGCACAAATATAATTGTAAATTAAATATTTCTAATATTCAAAAACAATAATTAAGAAGAACAAACTAGCAAATAATTAGCTTAACAATATAATAATAAAATGAAGAAAGAGAGAGAAGATGGCCTGTGGATCGAAGCACGCTGATGCGTTGTCTCAGGAAAGTTTATGCCCCCCACGCATGGGTCTGCTGGCACAGATCTCCTAGAGATACGATGACCCAATACAGAACCACGTCTTCCCCATCAGTGCGCCTCCAAAGAAGAAAAAAGAGCACGTTCACGCTTGCATATACCTCAAAAGAAACTTAGAAAAATTAGGAGAAGAAAAATTTTCTTTATTTCTTTTCTCTCCAATGATCCCTAGAGCCCTTTTTATCTAGACTCTTGGAATAGGGAGAAGAAAAAATTTTGATTGTTCTTTGAAATGATCCCTAGAGCCCTTTATATAGGCTCAGGCGCGTTAAAAGAAGAAGATTCCTCTTCTGCGGATTGATGACGTGTCTTCTTGTACTCCTTTGATCCTTCGGCTTATTGCATCTTGGCCGTCCACGTTTCCTTCCTTCTTCGAGGGGCCTTTCCATGCTTGCTCTTGCGCTGGATGCATGACACTTGTCATGGTTTGCTTTCTTTGGAAATTTTTCCATATTTGCTCTTGCGCTAGATGCTTGCCACTTGGCCGTTGACTAATTTAGTTTTCAAAATTTTAAAATATTTAATTTAATTCAACAATCCCCCACATAAATTAAATATTTAAAAAAATTTAAAATCAAAATAAAATAAATAAATAAATAAATAAAAATAAAATAAAATGCTGAGTATCTTATATTATGTACTAGGTGTAGGTACCTTTCGGTTTGAACCTTCACTTAGTGACAATTGATTACCTCTGTGGAGCCAAGGTGGACTATGCCTTGAACCTTGGTCCATGGCTCACATTTCATCAACAGCACACATAATATAACGTGAACATGCTCGAAGCGGGTTTGCGCTTCACGACCATGCCCAGGTATCTCTTCATGTGTGTTATTAGGGAACAGCCCACTTCCCACAGTCGCGGCCTCACGACTACACGCATATAGGTGAATCCTAAAAAGGATACGAGCAAGTAGGTACCCTGCCTCATAGGTCTCGGATTCATTAAGAGTAAAAACTCAACCTAACTCTTGCTTTTTATGAGCACTGTTGCCCTAAGAATGGGAAAAATAAATAGTGCTCCTCATTAGTCACCTATTTAGCTTGTTTCTACCCATTGAACCTTTTCAAGTTGGGTTAGTGAAAGTGGTAACTCCGTTACCTCTTTCACTCCTCTAGAACACGGAATTTCAGAATTCCGTGTTCCGCCACCGTGGTGACTTATGGGCTTAGCCCCATCCCCCTCGACAACTCTAGAGCCACTGTTCTAGACAATCCTTTGGTAAGCTGATCAGCTAGATTTCTTTCGGATCTTACAAAATTTAGTGCAATCAAGTTATTCTTTAATTTATATCTCAATGATTTATGGCGCACTTTCAAGTGCCTATTCATTTTCACATTTGCATTTTCTTGATTGCATTTATCTATAGCAGATCTGCAGTCACAATGAATAGATATAGAAGGTAATGGTGAAGTCTAAAGAGGTAAATCTATCAGTAGATCTCTAAGCCACTCGGCCTCAATGCTAGTGGTATCTAGGGCAATCATTTCAGATTCCATGGTGCTCCTAGCCACTACAGTTTGTTTAGTAGACTTCCATGATACAGCTGCACCTCCTAAAAGGAAGACAAAACCAGTGGTGGATTTGGTGTCAAATGTATCACTGATCCAGTTGGCATCACTATAACCTTCCAGAACAGCAGGATAACCACAATAGTGTAATCCTAGAGATATGGTACCCTTAAGGTACCTGAGAATTCTTTCTAGAGCAGTCCAATGATCAGTATTAGGATTGTGAGTATATCTACTCAGTCGGTTCACAGAGTATGTAATATCGGGTCTAGTATAATTCGCAAAAAATCCTAAAGAACCAATGATCTGGGCATACAAGCTTTGATTGACTGGATCACCTAAGTTCTTCTTTAGATGAAGAGTTGGATTATAAGAAGTAGATACAGGATGACAATCAGAGTAGTGAAACTTTGTAAGAATTTTCTCCACATAGTGGCTTTGGGACAAAGTTATTCCACTTTCATTCCTCATGATTTTAGTATTAAGGATTAGGTCTGCTTCTCCTAAATCTTTCATGTCAAATTTTAGAGATAAAAATTGTTTTACTTCATTAATAATTTCTAAGTCTGTTCCAAAAATTAGGATATCATCTACATATAAACATAAGATTATAATTTTGTTATTCTTCTTTTTATAATATACACATCCATCTATGTTATTAATTTTAAATCCATTAGTTAGGATTATTTCATCAAATTTAAGGTGCCATTGTTTGGGGGCTTATTTTAGACCATAAAGAGATCTAATCAACCTACATACCTTTTTCTCTTGACCTGAGACAATGAAACCTTCGGGTTGGTTCATGTAGATCTCTTCATCTAGGTCCCCATTCAAGAAATTGGTTTTAACATCCATTTGATGTATAACCAGCTTATGAATGGAAGCCAAGGCAACAAGAATTCTAATGGTAGTGATTCTAGCTACAGGGGCATAAACATCAAAGAAGTCTATCCCAGATTTTTGAGTAAAACCTTTGGCTACTAACCTAGCCTTATATTTGTCTACAGTTCCATCTGGCCTAAGTTTCTTCTTAAAGATCCATTTACACCCTATAGGTTTACTTCCTGGGGGTAGATCTGCAAATTCCCAAGTGTGGTTTTGGATTATGGATTGCATTTCATTATCTATTTCTTCTTTCTAGAAGGGGGCATCTAGAGATTTCAAGGTATCCTCTAAAGAAGTAGGAGAGTCTTCTATTAGGAATGTGTAGTAGTCTTCTCCAAAGTTCTTTTCAATTCTAGTTCTTTTACTTCTTCTAGATTCAGTTTCTTCTTCTTCTTCTCTAAATCTGGTTCTGCTAGAACTAGTTCCTAAATTATTATTGGTATTTATTTGATCATTTATCCTTATTTTAAAAGAAAATATACTTTCAAAGTATATTGCATCTCTTGCTTCCATTATGGTGTTGTTATTAATTTCATTTATTTGAGAGTTAAATACTAAAAATCTATTAGCATTACTCTCAATTGCATATCCTATAAATATTGCATCTACTGTTGTGGGTTCAATTTTCTTTCTTTTATTTTCTGGAATTTTTACTTTAGCTAAGCACCCCGACACTTTTAAGTATTTTAAGTTAGGTTTTCTATATTTCCAAATTTCATATGGAGTTTTATCATTATGTTTGAATGGAATTCTATTCAAGATATAAGATGTAGTTACTAGTGCTTCCCCCCAAAGATTTTCTGGTGCTCCTGAACTAATTAACATAGAGTTAACCATATCCATTAAGGTTTTGTTCTTTCTCTCAGCTACTCCATTAGATTGGGGTGAATAAGGAGTTGTTACTTCATGAATTATCCCATGTTCTTTACAGAACTGGGTCAGCTCAAAAGAGGTATATTCACCTCCTCTATCAGACCTTAAGATTTTAATCTTTTTATCTAGTTGGTTTTTAGCTTCTGCTTTATAGACTTTGAATTTATTTAAGACCTCATTTTTAGCTTTGATAAGATAAAGGTGACAGTATTTAGAAAGATCATCTATGAAAGTTATAAAATATTTGTTTCTACCCCTTGAGGTTTTTCTTGAGTCACATATATCACTATGTATGAGTTTAAGAAGATCAGAATCTCTACTTACAGAGTGGAAGGGTTTTTTAGTAATTTGGCCTCTACACATATCTCACATTTGTCATTATTCTTAAATTCTAATTTTGGGATTAAGTTCAAGTGCATTAAAAAGCAAATACAATGACCAAAGATGTATCCTCACAAAAGGCCTATGACTCCCTTATGTAGACTTAAGACTCATGTGCCATACATAGCTTATTGGCAGGATAATTGAACTACTTCCTAATCAGCCACATGGGGGAGAAATTCAAATTCAAATTCAAACTTCTCCCATGCAGGGCACATGCTGAAATTAAATGGGGAAGGTGAGCAAATGGGTTAGACCTATTATTGACTTTAGTAGTACTCTCACCAATGGCTGAAATCAAGCCTAGGGTGGTGAACTAGAACCGCATTTGATTCCGCCACCTCCTAAAGTTTTGACCATCAAACTTTTCAGATTTAGCACTAAGATTTGCAGATGTGTGGGAAGCCATTAATTTGTAGCTTAACACAGTTTTGACACTTGTGGAAATGAGAAGGTTTATATCAAATTATTGCACTGATATCTAATTTGAACTTTAGATGTCTAATTGAAAAATCCAAAAAATAATAGCCAGATCAGCTCCAGATCGGTGGTGGAGCACTTGGCTCACTTAAGTACCAGCCTTTCTTAGGCACGTATGCCTTTTTGACAAGCTTTTCTTAGACACCGTTATTCAATAGATAATTTCACTTGATATCGTTCAATTTTATCCTAAGTGCAATATTAAGTTAGCTCTTATGAATTAACCAATTTTCGAATTTCCGTTTGAATGGAATCTGAAAATTACTCCGTAGGAGTCCAAATGGAGGTATTAATAAACCTCTTGGAGGTTAAGCAATCTAATATTTTGCTTGAAAAATTAAGTACTAAAGTAAAGCTTTAACAGCTAAAATAGAACAATTTATAATTATGCAACAAAATATATAATAAATGTCGCAATTTAAAATCTAGTGCTAACAGCATATAAACTTTCCTGAATTGTTAGCCTAGATGCACAAATATAATTGATAAATTAAATATTTTTAATATTCAAAAACAATAATTAAGAAGAATAAACTAGCAAATAATTAGTTTGACAATATAATAATAAAATGAAGAAAGAGAGAGAAGATGGCCTGTGGATCGAAGTACGCTGATGCGTTGTCCCAGGAAAGTTTATGCCCCCCACGCACGGGTCTGCTGGCATAGATCTCCTAGAGATACGACAACCCAATACAGAACCACGTCTTCTCCGTCAGTGCGCCTCCAGGGAAGAAAGAAGAGCACGTTCACACTTGCAGATACCTCAAAAGAAACTTAGAAAAATTAGGAGGAGAAGAAAAATTTTCTTTATTTCTTTTCTCTCCAATGATCCCTAGAGCCCTTTTTATCTAGACTCTTGGAATAGGGAGAAGAAAAAATTTTGATTGTTCTTTGAAATGATCCCTAGAGCCCTTTATATAGGCTCAGGCGCGTCAAAAGAAGAAGATTCCTCTCCCGCGGATTTATGACGTGTCTTCTTGTGCTCCTTTGATCCTTCGGCTTATTGCATCTTGGTCGTCCACGTTTTCTTCCTTCTTCGAGGGGCCTTTCCATGCTTGCTCTTGCGCTGGATGCATGACACTTGTCATGGTTTGCTTTCTTTGGAAATTTTTCCATATTTGCTCTTGCGCTGGATGCTTGCCACTTGGCCGTTGACTAATTTAGTTTTCAAAATTTTAAAATATTTAATTTAATTCAACACAAACCTTGAAAGCCAATCCATGCTCCCGGACAGAGTCATGACATTTTTAATTGTACCTAATAGTTGAGATGGGCATATTTATATTTTATTATACACTTTACTCGAGAGTAGGGCTATGAGTACATCCAAACTCAATAAGAAAAATTGAGTTTGAATTTAGATTCGAATCTATCAAAATGAGTAAGCTTTTAATCAACATCCAAGCTCAATTAGGTAATCAGCTTTGAGTTTAGATTCAAGTTCTTTTGAGGTGAAATTTTGTACATGAGTTCTGTAGCCAACGAACCAAAGTTTTACCTATTTCCAAAACCTAAAGCACTCTTATCATGATAGTGATCCATATAGAATAAAGTAGTGGTCGATTGAGGCACGAGAAAGAGCATGAACTAGGCAACAAACGGATGATTTTGAAAAAATCCAATCGCTTTCGAAATACATTTAAATTTATTGAAGCATAATTAAAGTTAAGTATCGGCTAGATTTTGGAACTAAAGTTACAATAGGCGGGAGATAAAGAGAGGATGAATGAGAAAAAGATGCAGATCTAAAAATGAAGAAAAGAAGTTAATGCATGCAAATAATTTTCTTCATATTCCTATATTTATATATACTACTTATACATAGGCATCAAGTTCTCGAATTCAAATAAGGCTACATCTGAGTTTCATCCAATAAGAAATTGGATCCTAGACATAGAATCCAGCTTCGATGCAATAAGATAATCAAAAACTTAATTTAGATTATACTTGATTATTATAAAATAATCCGGTCGGATTATTAACTTTTTGGGTATCATTTGCACCCCCACTTGAGAGTACATATGAGGAATATATATTTATCAAGGGCCTGTTTAGGTAAATCATGCCTGATCCGACTGTGGGAAGTGAAAAAAGATCTCTTTCCGTGAACCCCAATGCTCTCTTTTCTTCCAATTTTGCTTTGATGGTCTTCCTTTGCATGTCCCACCAAATCTGGCAGGATGTTGTCAAACAAGCCCTAGAAGATAAGTAGTTTATAACAAGGTTTTGAGATGGCTAGCATCTTCAATGGAGAACAGCAACGTAATAGTAATTGAAGATTTTGGTTTTCTTATTTCATATTTGCCATGAGGGTCTACATCTAGTTTGATCTTTCCGGAGTCAATTTAGCTCCATCTTTGTTTCTCAAATTTACTTCATTCCATATGTCTAAAAGGATGTGAGCATCCATCTTGAATGGAAGATGGTCTTAAAGAGTTCGCTTTATACGACAGTACAAAATATAATTTAGTTGATACGTGAGAAAAGCCTGTAAATTTTTCATGAGAAGTTAGCATACAAAATATACTGCAATATTTGCTTTTCTTTTTTTTTTTAAAAAAAAAAAAACAGTGTGTTAGTCAGCACTCTCTCTCTCTCTACTCTTGCTAGTATCTTGGATTATGCATACGAATCTAAGCTTGCATCATAGACATCAAGGGAAACATGATCTGGAGATGTATGGGGTAATTCAAACTATTTCATATCAAATTCATTCAAATTGATGGTGAAATTCTCAAGTTATCACCTTTTTCATAGAATCGATCATACCGACCATGACCATATGAGCACAGCAAAAAACGCCCACATTGAACCAGTCAAAATATCACTGCAAACTTGAGATTTTTATTGCAAATAACAAATCCAAACTGCTTCCATCCCTTGGAAGCAGTTTTTTCTACGTTCCTATAATACATTCATTATATAATCATAAAGAACAAAATAAAATTTACAATGCAGATTGAACATGACACACAGGTAAGTATTTAAAGTATGGTTATTAAGCCAACACGAATACCGACCTATTCCAGAATCGGATCACTAATTCAACTAGATTTATATTAAAATATTAAAAATTAAAAATATTTAAGACAAACATAATATAAAAATATTAATACTTTTTGCAGCAAATATCATTATTACTTTTTAATTATAGCATAAATAAAAATAATCATGAATTATCTAATCTCGGCGAGCTTGTAAGAAAAATTATATGTGAATATAAGAATAAATAGAAGTTAATTTTTCAAAAAAAAATTAATTGAATAGCCTGAATATATTTGAATTAAGTAAAATAGCTCCTCATATAACATAGGAAAGAATGTTGTAGCTTGGTGGTAGCTTGGTGGCTGAGGACTTGCCATTCAAACAATCCTAGATTATACAATTCATATTTCAGAATCATTTTTCTGAATTTTTTACTGGATATCCAGATACTAAAAGTATTTAAAATAGATGTGGTTGGATTTTCTGAAAGCACTGAAGAATGTTTGCAAAGTTACCAGAATTTATATTCACTTGCATTAAAGATCTAAATCAGTATTGCAGGTGCATGCCTTGACTCAACATGTGCGACTATATCTCTCCTGTTTTAAGAGTGAAAAATGCTTTATAAATTCAATGAGCTTAATGACATTCAGAAAGTGATGCCAGAAAATAATAAAAATAATCACATCACAACCAATATTAATCAGATACACTTTATTCATCAAACAGCAATGAGTACCAAAAGTATCTCATGTTGGTGTTGACTCTTACAATGGCTTCCTGAATAAAAAAGTTGCAAATGAATGTTTCCGCTAGCAATAGAAATTTCTATCAGTCTTACGACTGATTCTGCAAAATTTCAAATAACCTGTTGGAAGGACTGAAAACTAGAGTTTCTATCTCTTGTCATGTAACAACAAGCAAGCCTAGAGGCAACAGCACAAGTATTTTCAAAGATCATCCGGGGAAGCACCGAAACATTGAAGATGTTCTTTAAATAAGATAAAGTATGTCTCCTTTGATAATCAGCAGACTCAGTCTTTGGTTCCATTACTCAGGTACAAGTCAGATCCTTCAGTCTTTCCGCTGTCTTTACCATATAAATTTAACATGTTGAACTGCCCATGTGAAATTTTGCAGCAGAGCACAATCTACAATATGAGAGAGAGAGTGTGGGCTAGGAAATAAGGAAAAATTTCCTACACCCCTACAGATATTGGAGAAACAAAGCTTGACACGATCAATTGTACCTAGGAATAGCTACCGACATGATTAACAGATGATCACAAGAAGATACAAGCAAAGAAAGACAAGAAGCATTTAGACCAAAATATTACAGGAAGCCATTACTGGGAAGGGGATGGAGAGGGGAATTGGTACAATTGGAGCAAGTATTCTACACGAAGGACAAACAAGGAAAGAGACTCCCTGCTAAAAGGCACATGGGCTTGCAATGCCAAGGAGACATTTCCTATTTTTTACTGAAAATGATATGATGCAGATTTAAAAGGTGAAGCGTTGGAAATTTAGGAAATTGAGAAAGCCTTGAATTTGCCGGCAAGTGAGAAACCCAGCTCTTCGTGGAAAGAATGTACATCTCCAGCACTGGAACTCATTTTACAGAGAAATTGTCATAATCCTGTAGACTAAGAAAAAGAAGAAACTTGCCCCATACTTGAACTGGTATGAGATGCCTCTGCCTCCATAGTTTCATCACCAGAACCTATCTGCCGAGATTCTGACAGTGAAAGTCGTCTGGAGTCTCTGGACGAAATGCCAGCATCAGCAGGCCCTTCCGATGATGAGGTTAATGCAGGAGGTCCTGATGATGATCCTATTAGACGCCTCGGGGCATCAGCTGTAGAGGATGTTGAAATACCATACGTGAAAGTTCCCATGGGATGGTCAAATTTACAATTAGGACCAAATTTGCAGATACCATATCGAGCATAAAAGACGCACAAGGGTTCCCCCTGTTGGAAGCAGAAATTCGGTAATAACTTACAATGCCCTTCCCAGATAAAAAAAAGAAGTGCGGAAAGAAACTTCCCAGCATAAAAAAATCATGAACATCAGATCTAAGTCATCATATAGTATACACAAAAAAACTCAAAACCCTTGAAAACCAAATAAATACAAAGAACTAAATGTGTTTTCGATCAGACTAGATATATGATACATGCACATAAACAACATTTGTAATAAAAGTCACTAGAAGCCTTTGCATTCCTTGATTTTATTTCAACCATTATCCCATTACATGTCAGTTTGAAAGCAATTTCATATAAAAAAGTTAGATTCAAACAAAACTTGATCGAGATACAAAGCAACTGCATGGCTAGTATAACTCAAAGTTGATTATCTATAACTATTTGGCTTGTACCAAAGCAAGAAAAAGACACCCTCAACATTAAAACGCAGCCTTTTCAGTTATCATGACAAAATAATGCAAGAAAAGAATAACATGCTAGGTAACTGCAACGTAACCAGTTAAACCTATCATGGATGCAGGATATCAAGATTCAAGATAATGATGACCAGTGGACTCAAACTTCTCATCAAACCTTTAAGAATGTGTATGGATGCAAACTCAACAACAAGACACCATATTAAAGATCTGACTCGTTGAAATATATGATCAACAAGACTGCTTGTGTCACAAGCTTCATAGAAGAAATAAGCTGATAAGTTTAAAAATAACAAGAGCAGTTCATGGAGAAACAATAGGAGGAGATAAATTGAGACTTGTGATACAGATACAAACTTAAATTACAGGTTGTAGGCTAAAGTGCTTTTAATATGCAATTTCAGTATTAACATTATAGAGATGAAATTAAAACTAATTGTATAAAATGAGTTTATTCATAAATTAGTACATATCAATTTTTTTATTATGTAAGATCTGCTCTAAACATGAAGAGTGGCATGCACACACAACACACACTCGTTGAATTTTATGTTGTATGTAAATATCCTCTAAATTATGCAGGCTTATTCATATGCCATTATTATCGAGGGGGCTTATGCAACAAGATACCGACATTAATATATTTCTTAATGTTAAAATTGAGAGGCTTACATGTAACTTGAATTCTATGAGCTTCATATGATTATCCCCTGTCAAAACTTGGTAACTTTTTTCTAGTAATACAATTCATTAGGGGATTTCATGCAGGAAGATTGGAGACAAACCAAGAGTGCAGCATTTCGAGGGTGTTTGGTTGGAAATAAATTTTGGAAGGGATATCCCTTGTACTGTTGAAGAGATTGGCCTACTCTGTCGAATATATGCATTTTAGCATTTGGTCCAAGGAATAAGTGCAGAGAATAAGTGGAGGGAATCAGATGAAATTTAATGAATATTGAATTTGAAGATGCCTTGGATTTTATCACAAAGATGAAATTGCCCTCCCACGTTTTTATGTGCTTATAAAGTGAATAAGGGTAAAATGGTAATTGATAAGAATAGGGGCAAGCCTATTCCGCAATATGTCTATTCCACCATTTTTGTGGAAAAGTACCCCCATGTGGTATAAGCCCCGACTCCATGGCCCCTTTTGGTGTTTGGCAAGGATATCCCCCCATTGGAGGGGATATCCCCCTACTTCTTCCACAACCAAACACTCCCTTAGAGAATAGACTTTAGTTATATAGTAGCATAGAAGACGCTATTTTTGACCATACTCTAAAGCATGAATACTTTGCTTATGTGTTATTATTTACAAGGGGATATCATGAAGATAGGGTATTAACAAACAGGTTAATTTTTAAAATTTAGGGTGCTTATATTAAAGGTTCGATGTGATTACCCACTTGAACACTAAAAGAACTTTCCAACTTATACTATAATTAGCCAAAGGGTTTGTGGAGTAACAGTGAAGACACTAATCATGCTGCAGATGGAGGTTGGAGTTTCAGTTATAATAGAATAGAAACTAATGAATATTTCACTATTTAAATGTATCCATCTATATTTTAGAACAAGTAAATCCATATAGAATGGAAAAACAACTTGCATGCACATGGAATATGGAGTATGTTGTAAATGTACAATCAAATATAATACAGTAGAAAGACATCCATACACAGCGTCATTTCATAGAAAATCAATGAAAATGGTCAAAGAAGTTTCTTCATGTACAGAAAATGGTACTAGATAATGTCATTTCACCTATCAAAAGCTATATAGACACAGGACAAAGACAACACCCAGCGACGTCATAAATGTAGAAGTAACTAGATATGGTCCTAGACATGCACAAATCTTTAATCGAAACCTAGATTATGGAGGTCCGCTAGATCATGTCATGGCATCTTTCATAGGCCAAACAGATATAGGACAAGGCATCCTCCAGCAATGTCATAAATGCAAAAGCAACTAGGCGTGGTCCTTGACATGCATGGATCCTTCATTAAAGCAGTAGTAAATTGTGGAGGTTAGTGATGACTGATGAGACTTACTGGACGCAGAGGAAGGCCCAATGGACTCAATGAACAATTTGGAACAGGAACCAATCTCTCCCTGGGATGATGAAACTTACAAACTGCACCAAACTTACAATCTCCGGTCTTCATATAGAACTGGCATTCTGGTTGGTCAGGCCTCTCAGGGAATATGTTCTCCCTCTGCAAGGCATAAACACCCATAGGGATGGAGCCTGGTCGGTAGGAAGAAAATGTTCCTTGAGCTCCTGCACCTGTTTCACTTTGGCGTGATGTACCGTAATACTGACCAGCACCTGGTGTTTGTTGTTGGCTGTCTGGAGATGAAGACCCCATCTGCCCCTGCAAAGATCGATTAATACTAATCATGATGGCATTGCTAGCAAATCACTTATGCAATCTTTTGAATATTATGCTAAACAGAAAACATAAAAAATAAAATTGAATAGTTAAATAGTAAAATTGATAATTACTAGCAAACCCCCAAAAGCTAACATGAATAGCAATACATGATGCACCCACCTAGAGAGACCCTTGACCACCTTATTTGTGCAATATATCCCATGAATGGAAATCAAGGTATGCTGAACTGACCGGAACCGGTCGGTTTAGCTGATTGTATCTTAATTTGAAGATATTTTATATTATTCATCTCATGATTTGAATCATTTGGAAGTAACAAGATGCATCATCTAGTTTAAACCTAAAACTTAAACATAGAAACATCAAAAAAAGATTCAAAAGAGAGAGAACTCCCCAAAAAAAATAACACCGAGGCCAAAACCCGGACGAACCAGCCAAACCGGTACTGTACCGGTTCGATTCGGTACGGTACCGATACCGGTGCCCACTGGTACGTCGGTACGGCGAACCTGAAAATATTCATGAAAGAAGAAATCATAAGGTATAGAAGTCAGAGAGATAAGGAGGCAAGAATGTAAATTTCCAGATGGATTTTACAATCCAGAAAATCCAAGATTGAGGGGAGCAATGGCCATCTTTGGTACTTCCAACATATCTTGTCCTTCACTCTCTCTTCATTCCCTCCAGCATGGGAGGTATCACACGGATATGGCATTGTGATCTAAATAGACTCTAAAGGAAGTAAAAGGGATCCTAAGATTACAGCAACAGAGCTATTTAATTCAGATCGTAAAATGGCAATACGGCATGATATAAGATGTCAAAATTTGTGTTAGTTAATGCTTCAAAGCATTAATGAATCAACCATATTCATGGGGTTAGTGATATTTAGTCTCATGCTCTTACCAACTAATGAAGAAAATAAAAGCAGGTAAAGTAACATGGTGTCGATTTATATCCCTCAGGCATTCGAGAAGGAGAAAATAATTCAACATGCCATTAATAAACAAAACATATCCCTTGGTACAGCAATAAGCAGCCCCTTCAGCAGATAATAAGACAAAAATAGTCAAGCATAAGAGAGTTAGATTAATAGAATTTCAACAGGGGAAGTGATCAAGACCAAGATCGGAGAGGGACATAACTTGGGATTTCACTTGAAATTTAGTTTTAGTTTGATTTGCAGGATCTTGCTTTTGTTTTCTTTAATTTAGCTTTAATGGGCCTTATGAGTGTAAGGCTAAGCCTAAGTTACATGATCCTGAAGCCATACTAGATGAGGCAATAGCATGGCATGATGTAATAATAGAAGCCACATCAGCCATCAAGAGGTTAGTAGAAAATTAAACAATAGTACAAAACAAAACAATGTAGAAACTAGAAAGTACTGTTCGCAGCACCGTTCAGACTACAGGTAACCATGAATAGTAACCTGCATTATGAAGGATATTGTAGGAAGTCCAAAAGACTGGTTAGCGTTTGTGCTTTCTTTAAATATAGGATGTCGCACAATCAGATTTATGCAACATATGAATAAAAGAATGCATCTTTGGTTTCTTTTTTCCCCTTCTTGTGGCATGATTTTGTAATGGAGGTGCGAGACCTTCAAACCC
Source organism: Phoenix dactylifera (assembly GCF_009389715.1). NCBI lineage: Eukaryota > Viridiplantae > Streptophyta > Magnoliopsida > Arecales > Arecaceae > Phoenix > Phoenix dactylifera. The sequence goes on along the minus strand of NW_024067718.1, from coordinate 234,263 downwards.
TAGGTGTGATTCCTAGGTCATGGAGTGAGTCCGGAAATATCCTGCCTCTTCTTTTACTACTTGCAACTGCCTTCAGTTTTTCTTCTGTTCATTATATTCAATTTTACGACTTTCTACCTTCATTTTAGTTGCTGCTTGGAACTAATCTGCTGCAGAACCATACTAGACCCTCGTAGCCTGCAGACCTAATAATACAGAAAGCTATTTCCTTGCCATTGTACCACCGCTAGCCATCTGTCGAAGGCAAACAGCCACTTGTCAGGGTCTATTTTCAGGTCCCATCAGGGCTATTGACACGGCAAATCATATTCTGATATTGTTGCGAACCTGACATCCATTACAACCTGTTGCTGATCCCTGCAGCCCTAATACCAGTTGCATCTCAGATCTGTAGTACTGTCGGAAAAAATCTGTCGTTATCTTTGTTACTACTTGAATTTATGCTTATAAGCCACCAAGAGACCCCTCTTTCCAGCCAAAACAAAAAAAATGGCTGATTGCTCTGCTGTATTTAGAATACCAAACCTATTATTAAACTGGAATTTTCAGCAACCTATAGGTTCAAGCCTTGCTTCCTAGCCCCTATAGACCCCCACCATAGGCTGTCCTACATCAGGAAAGTGTAGAAGAGAAGAAAAACAAAAATTCTCTCACAGGTTAGAAAACACCCCACAGACTCAAGTAACAAGTCCTGCAGTTTAAATCCTCATATCTTTCAAATATGCAGCCGTCATGGAGAGAACTGACCTGAATACACCTATAAGAGATCAGCCATAGATATGCATAGGCCATCAATTTGGATCCAAATTATGCAAAATCCTTATAACTTAGCCTAGTAACCTGCCAAAACACAATAAACCAGCAATGAGACACAAACCAGACTCATGTTGCAATCTCTCCCTCTAGCTGAAACAATAGGATTCAATTAATAGTTCTCTCTCTTTCCAAAGGTCTTGTAAATGTGTCCGTAACTTGACTGTACAATATGACAAATGGCCGACTTTTTAAAACTTTTCCATACAATTTGATTGTCTGTATAATACTCACCCTTCATTTTGTACCAGTATGGTGCCACACCATAAAGCATTGGCTCCAATTCAAGCTGTTGCCCTAAAGGATCACTTGCTTCCCAACTCTTCTTCCCCAAGTAACACAGCTTACTTGGAGATCAGATGAGACTGGAATTCCCTATCACCCACTGACCATTGACCAATCCACTATGGAATGTCTGGGTGATAATGATCAAAAGGATGTCAATAAAATATAACAATTGGTTGCAGACCAGCAGCAGTGACTTGCAACATAATAAAACCACTCCATTTGAGGTTTAATCAACATCAATCCTCCAACCAGAAGTCAAACCATCAATCTATGAATCCCCAAAATCCATTTGACAAAGTTCTTAATTAAGCTATTAAAAAACAGCAGTGAGAAGAACCATTACTAAATAAGTTTAAAAATCTAAATCAAGGTCCACAAAACTAGTATTGAGAACCGTACTAATATATTACCGGTTCGGTACAGTACAGTACACATCAGGCATTAAGACAGGTTTCCAGCGCTTTTGCTCACACCTAGCCACCATACAGTCCGAAACTGAGCAATACAGATTAGTACTGGGCGGTACAAGACAGTTCCATTCGGTTCGGATATATGGACCGTGTCGGCTCATATACCAAATCAAACCTCAGAAGAAGAACCATACTGATATAGCATGGAACGGTTGGTGCAGGATGATATGGGTCGGTATGCAAACCTTAACTATAATAGTTGTAGTGAACTTCATCAAAGAACTTAATGTGTTGACATTTTAAATTGGATGGAAGCCCATAAAACTATTTCAAGTTGTATAAATCCGATAGGTTGCTTGCCAAAATAGAGCAGAAGCAAACCTATAGTTAAAGTAGAAACATAATAAATTGCATTCTTTAATTAGATCATACACCTATAATGTACTAGGAGATATTGATGCAATTGAATGAGGTAAGACTGCAATTTTCTTCTTCATTTTTCTTCCTCTTTAGTTGAAGCTAGAGACCGGCTAAGGATGAAGGTACTAAAGCCCTTGATCTTGAAAGTCCTCAAGTTGATCAAAGAAGGAAAAATCAAAAAGGTTCAGCTGATGGAAGGCATAGATCCAGGTGTATGACAATAGTCCTCACTCCTCACAATGAAACTTCAATTAGGGGATTGAATTAGCATGCTAGTTTAAGTTTAAAATGCATCTATCTTCATGTGATAAGGATATGACGACCAATTATTAGTATACAAAAACTTACATGATGTGCAAAAATTTAGCACAGATCATGGTTGGGTTCAATTTGGTGACAATTGTGTTGTGGGCAAACATTGGAATAATGCAGTTAAAAGAATTTATGATAAGACTTTTGTGAGTGTGGGATCATTTATATATTATATATATGAAAAATAAAATAAAATATAATATGAGCACTCTAGTTAGGTTAAGTCTAGGACTCTACACGACAGGAGCAATAAAAAAAAAGAAAAGCATAAGAACCTTACCAAGTCCAAGTTGATGTCCACATCAATATTCAACTATTTGAGCAATCAAATCAAAGTCAAACATCAACAAAAAAATATGACAGTTTCATGTAGAACAGAACAGATGATATAACACTATATATGAGAGTTTTCAAGATGACTTGATGATCATAAAATAAAATATTAGCTTCCTAGTTAGGTCTATGAGTGTTATCATTAAGTCTAGCACTGCACATGACAGGAGCAATAAAAAAAGCACAAGAAGCTTACCAAGGCCAAGTTGATGTCCACATTAATATTCAGCTATTTGAGCAATCAAATCAAAGTCAAACATCAACAAAGAATACAAAAGTCTTTCTTAGAACAGAACAGATGATATAACACTATAATATGAAGTCCTCAAGGTGACGTGAAGATCTATTATGCAAGAACTAGTTGATACTTTAAATTTCACATTATGTATTATTCTTATGCTTATACTTATTTTTCTAGCTCCCAGTAAAATGTCTGACAAAAAAATTCTGCTAGACTTTAAGAAACCAAATATAAATATGCCAACAAAACAAAAGAAAATAGAGAATCAAAGCAAGAAAATTGTATGTAGGAACATGATAAGCACATACTGGAAAGTACAAGGATAGCTAACCCTTAGTGGGACACTTCCTATCACCTTTCTTTTCCCTTTTCGTCTGGTTGTCATCTATTTTTTTTTTAATTTCTCGTTCTTATTCATATTCGTACTCTCTCTGTGAAAAAATAATGAAAAAGTAAAGAAAGAAAAGAGAGATCTTGGAGGTTAACTTCATTTAATTCTCTCCCATGAAATAAAGATACGTAGGTTAAATGGATTTTTTCACCCTTTAACTGAATAACTTGATCCGCCACTTTTTGCTAATGTTTTGGCTCGTTAAGGTGATAACCTCCCCTTATTTACCATGTAACTGCTAACCAAACACAGCCTCTGTGTGTTTGAGATAGAGAGTTTGGGTAAGGGGAGCGTTGGAGATGGGGAAGTATGGCTAGTTAGTTTTTAAACAAGGCATACAGTTTATAAGTAGATTAAATAAAGAGAAATAATCTGACAAATGTAGAATAAACCAATTCCAGGCAGAAACTATAATGGTTACAGGTTCAAAATTTGGAGATATGGAATGGCGTGTAAGCTGCATTCATAAAGATGATAAAGAAATAAATATAAAATCCACCAAAGCAGGGAGAAGACACACACACACACACACCACACACACACACACACACACACACACACACACACACACACACACAGAGAGAGAGAGAGAGAGAGAGAGAGAGAGAGAGAGAGAGAGAGAGAGGCAAAAAAACAACGAAAAGGAATGATTTGATACCAATGAAAAAATTAAGATAGGATAGAATAAACAATGACAAATAATGCACATATGTTGACAATCATTTGTATCCTTTTCTAGTTTAATTACATGAAAAAGGAAAGAGGAAAAACTTAAGACATGTTCTAATCTTCCCCATGCCATTTAGTGAAAGGGCACCAAAGGAAAAGAGTTCTCTTAACCAAGGTTAGCTGAACTGGTACCGACGCCCGTGCCAGTCAGCTACCAGTTTGGTACGGTGTTGGTTCGGTACGGGCTAAACCGTTCAATAGACCATGATTCAAGTTTTTTTAAAAAGGTGGGGGGCCCTAACCGGTCCAACTCCGAGCCGCCCAGTTTGTAGCAAATCGGAGTGGTTCAGGGCGGTTTAAGGGAGGGTTCAAAATTTAGGGTCGAACCGAACCAGTGGGAAAAGGGTGAATTGGGTGGTTTGCCCTGGTTCGGCAAACCTTGCTCTTAACCTTAAAGCATTAATGTTGACTAGAATTGCAATCACACAATTTGAGACAAAAAATGATCTTAAGTCTAGCATCCCTCATTCAAATCTTTCAAGCTTTATTGAATCCATATAATCAATTATTTTTGTGGCTTTTGCACTATTATTTATATTTCAGTGAGCATAAAGGTTGGAGAAGCTGCAAGCATAAACAGATTCAGCACAAGAAAAACACGCAGATGAGCAATCTTCTTGGAATTTTACACATCCAGTTCATACCAAAGACAACTAAATGGTGTTGAATAATTTTGTTGTTGCATAATCCTTGACATCTAGGTTCTTCTAGAATACATATTCTCCTATACAAAATAGCTACATGACATACTTAAAACCACTTGCCAATATAGCTGCCATGAAGTTTGAAGGGAAGAGATAATATAAAAGCAAAACAAAGAAGAAATTAGATAATATATCATATCTCTCTCCATGAATCACGCATTTTTAAACAGGCAGAAGAAAAGGCCGAGCAAGACTTACAGGATATGGATTCCACCCAGGAACTTGAACCAACCCCTGAGGAAGAATCAATTGAGCATAACTTGAAGGATCTTGCCATCGAGGGCTTGGAATGAAAGAAGTTCTTGACAAGGACCAGTTTGTCAATCCCCCAGGATAAGATTGCTGCCCAGGGGTTGTGGGAGAATGTACAGGAGGATAAACAGGAGAGCCACGTAAATCAACCATCGCATTAGATGGTTGTGGATGGTGAAATTTACAAGTGTTCCCAAACTTACACTGTCCAGTTCTTAGATAATAAGCACATTCCTTCTCATTCTACAACAGGAAAATTAGAAACAAACGGTCAACAACAGCCAATCATGACAAAGAAATATAAAACGTACAAGGTAAAATAGCGTAGATATACGATAATCATCACTGCCACTTAAGAACTAATACACTTAAATGATAGGAAAATTAGAAACAAATGGTCAACAACAGCCAATCATGACAAAGAAATATAAAACATACAAGGTAAAATAGCGTAGATATACGATAATCATCACTGCCACTTAAGAACTAATACACTTAAATGATAGGAAAAGAGGAAAGCAGAAGCATAAAAGATAAATCAAATGATGCACACAAACCGGCCGAAGGGGATAGCCTAAAATGTTTAATTGAACTCGCCCAGCAATTCCAGCTTTATCTTTGGGGTGGTGAAATTTGCATGTAGCTCCAAATTTGCATGTACCAGTCTTCAAGTAATACTGGAAAAGAGTGGATAGAGGGAAGTTATATTTCCTGCTCAATATGGAAAAAAAAAAAAACACAAACAAAGCCAGCCCATGATGTAAAAGAGATACAACTAACATGCACCAAAGTCGAACTTATTTGGATCAGCATCGATACTCCATAGTAACAAAAAATAGCCAATTCAAAATAATCAAGATCCTATTGCAACATTTGCCATTAAAATAAATTAGCAAAATAAATAATCTACTTATATTTATATAAAGCTCGCAATTCAGATCTATATATTCCAAGCTTGCAATTCAGACCATTCAGAACATAATGTTAGAATTTACCTAATGATAATTACTACGCATTACTTATAAAATATTTAATTTACTAGAGATAAAATCAACCAAGGGTCACCAAGTTTTAGCATATATACATACATACATATATATATATATATATATATATATATATATATATATATATATATAGATAGATAGATAGATAGATAGATATATACATATATATAGATATATACATATATATAGATATATACATATATCTATATATATATAGGTTTACGTGAGGTAAACACAAAATTGGGTTGTATTTTGCTAATGGCATAATACCAACTTTGGTTGTGTTTGATAACATAATATGCCATGTAAATATGAAAGGCTTGCATCTAATGCAAAGGTTATCATCATTATTAGATTCAAAAGTATATTATTAATTAGTTTTGGTTTAAATTTATAACTTAATTTCCTTGCAGATGCTTGAACTAACAATTTTCAGAATAAATTTTCATTAAACTTTGAACAAATTCAACAATTCATACAATTTATTATAAATTTTATGACTTTAATTAATCTGATAATATTCCAACCAAGGTTTGTTGTACCGTTTCGGTACCATACTATACCGATACCAAACCAATGCACGGCACCATACCGTACCAACACTCGATACACTGAACCTTACTGTACCATACCATGTACCGACACTATAATAGGATGGTACTAGTACGGGCTTCAGTACCGAGATGGTGAACCTTGCTTCCAACATACGTGGTGATTCATTTTTATGATAGAATTGTAGAAATAAGTAAACAACAGTATTAGCCACTTTCACCAACACATAATACAATTCACGTATATGCTTGGTGTGGGCCGCAGAAAAGTGATATTCAATCCAAAATCCAAATAATTGCCTGCTTGCATCAATTTCCATGGTTCAAAGTATTCTACGTGTAGTGAAGAAAACAATACTATCTCAAGTAAGGTTATGCAATTGGAACCCTCTACTTTTGCAAAAAAAAACAAACACCAGAAAATCATCTATCTGGAGAGCATGGGAGGTGTTGCCTCACTATCTAAGCACTATGCATGAATCTTTTTTCCAAGCTTTCAGCCAACCTTTTGTTCAAAAAATTCACTTTCATTAAAAATATTCACGAGATTCACCGCAATTTGTATTATTTTAAAATGATGACATATGTGGTTTGCCAAAGATGCTTATGAAAGCACCCAGTAGAGAGGATCCATACAACATGATATCTTTATAAAAATACAAAGTGCAATCCAAAAGTTTAAAGGAATTTGCTATGGTGCTCCAAAGTTATCAAATGACAATTTTTTCCCTAACAAATAATGTCTGACCATTTCATTATAGACAGCCAATATGGATCAAAGTTAGACCCATAGGCCAAAAGCTACTACTGTTGACAACCACAATAATTTAAGCAAAATGGAAAGGCTATTTTAGATGAATCATTAAGAAATCTCTACTGATCCCCCGTTTTAGATTTCATAGGAGAGGTGATGGAAGGCCATCTTGGTACATGGGGCCATTCTCCAACTGCTCCACATCTTCTCCCGCTTGTCAGTGACTGCCATGCTCACCGAGATGCCATGATGGCATTCTACCATCTCTTCCTTGCATGGACAACTTGGCACGAGATTGCTTGGACATCGAGGGCAAAAAGAGCATTGGCAGCAGTCATGGTAGAGAAGACAACAACACCGTTGTATGCAACATTTGCCAAATCGACCCAAGCCCAGTGGTTTGGCCCATACCGAACCAAACTAACACGAAATCTGGATGATTTGATCATTCAGGTTAATTCGGCTTATAAAAACCCTTCGACCAAAGGCTTCAACTGCTCTCGCTTCCTCCCCCCCCCCCCCCCCCCCTCTTCTACACCGACACCAATGCCTACCAATGATGTCACCCTTGAATGATGACGAAGATAATATTGTTGTCCTCGAACGACATCGAATTGACACCATCACCCATCAATCAATGTAAAAGATGACACTATTGCCCTCCATAGATGTCATAAAGACCCTCAATAAGGGTTAGGGTTCTTGGCTTTCAGCTGTCGCCACCGCCGAGGTAAGCCCCTCCCTCCCTCTCCTTCTCCCTCTCCCCCCTTATCCATAATCCCTTCTCTCTCTCCCCCTCCCTCCCTCCCTCCCACTCTCTCCCTCTCTTCCTCCCTCTCCTTCTCCCTCTCCCCCTATCCATAAGCCCTTCTATCTCTCTCTCTCTTTCTCTCCCTTCCTTCCTCCCACTCTCTCCTGCTCCCCCTCTCCGTGCGCCCCTCCCTCCCTCCCTCCCTCTACTCTCTCTTCCTCTCCTTCTCCCTCTCCCCCCTCTTCCTCTCCCTTTACTTGGTTCAGTACGCCTCGGATCAATACAGTATGTATAGGTACCATATCGAATGGGTCACTAGTCGATACAACCTTGGTACGGTCTAATGAACCTTTACTGCAAAAAGTCTTGCATTATAGTGGTGTAGAACCTAATTGATTGTGTGGAGGGACATGTGGCATTGATGGAGCAAAAGGTAGAGGGGCTTAAGAGGAGGTAGTGAGGGTTGGGGTAGTGTGGAGGAATATTACACAACGAGGGAGACGAAATAATACCCTTCCATTGCCGGAGGCAGGAAAGGGGAGTGGATGTTTAGAAAGGGAGGTTATAAAGCAATAAAGCACATTGTCTATGACCTGGATTGAATGAAGGCAACGAGAGCTCATCAGGGTGGCCAAGGAAAGGGAACGAGGTGGAGATGGAGTAGAGGTAGAAGTGCATAATCAGTGGAATAAATTGGAAACAAAAACGAGGCAATAGCAACCGTACAAATAACAATAAAAAAAGATAAAAGGGTGATTGGCTATCAACCACTTGCTTGTTTATTACCTCCATAAAAGTAAATCTAGGATTTATCAAGCAAATTTTATAAAAAAATTATACAAAAGCAATGTAACAAAACCCAAGTTCAAGACATGTCTAACAATTATATAAATGTATAATATGGTTTAGATTGAAATAGATGAATTCTTTAGAAAATTATCTTTCATTCTATACCAGCTTGCAAAACTGTTTACACAACGCCACCCAATTTGCACATGAGCCACCCAACCTAATCCATTAGGTTCACTAGGCTCCTTAATGTCCAGCAAGTCTAACATGCTAGCAGGTTGGGTCAACTTTGGGGCAGAAAAAATTATTTTCAGCAGCACTCCGAGCGCTTGGCTAGGCACTTGAACAAGGCAAAGTTAATAATCCCTAGGTGAGACAAATTGTGAAGTGTAGGTGAGACAAATTGTGAAGTAACACCAAGCATGCGCCTAGGCCAAAGAGGGAGGCATTCAATTGAGCACCTCACCCAACACTATACCTTGTCTCCCTTTTACACCCTTTCTTTTGAAAGTTGTGTTAGCTTTATTTTGAAGGGTACTCTGGTCTAGTGAAGCCCATACAAATCAAGGACTAATGGAGGAGGCTGGTTTAGAAAAGAGACAAGGAGAATGCTGATTATAAATCTAGTGGAGATGGAAGTGATCAGAGTTCGAGTGATGATTATTAGGATGATGCTTGAAGGATTGAAGCTAATCTAGGATGTCTAGTGATTTCCCTTTGTTGCTATGTTTTGTTTAGGAACATATTTTAAAGAGTCATATTTTGATGATCCCATGTTTAAATTTTGAAGCTACTTTAGGTTGTAAGGTGTTTAACCTTTGTTGCCTTAAATTATATATGAAAAGTGGCATTTCAATGTGATGCCTTGAATGATGTAGAGTTGTAGAATATGATGTTTAATGTTCTAAAATCTAAATGATTAGATTTAGGATGTTAAAACTTGAATGATTAATCTTATAACAATTGCGCTCTTTCGGATACAAATAGTATTTATTTATAATGCATTTGTAGAATTTTTCCTAGATCGATACTTTGCTTTATTTAGACATGCATCTTTTTGGTGCCTAGCACCTGGGCCTATGGAGGTTCTATCACCTTGAGGCACCTTTTGTTTTTGGCATCCAGAACAACGAGTTCTAACATGATAGGTTAGAAACCTTGTAACATGTGTAATTTTGAATATACATAGATATGCCACCTTTGATGATTATACTCCATCAATTATCAGCTCATGTTGATAAACAAGAGACTGATAAAATTAGAAGATAGGAGATTACTAATCAAGTCTGTAGATCATCAAAAAGTCTATGGTCAAATGACTAATCACAACCATTCATTTGTTGCTCTAATGCTAAATTCCCAATCTCATTCCAATTTAAACAATTCCCCCTCCAACATGCAGAAATCTTCTCTCAACTACCCCTCACGGTTCACCCTTTCCTCCTTTACCTCATTTTCCTCTTCCATCTCCTATTTTACCCTATCCTCTTCCATGTCCACCTCATCCTCTTCCCCCTTACCCTCTCCACCTTGTCTTCCTCCTTCCTCAATCCGGAGGATAGTCTAACAGTGGACTAATTTGACCACTTTAGGTAGGGTTGGAGAGCAAGATTCACCATCAAGAGCTCAATCAAGTACCAAAACTTCAAGAAGCCATAATTCAAGAAGAATTTAATGATGCGACTGAGACGAAGTTATATAGATGTCAAGATCTAGTTTTTGTCCAAATTTGAAATTTTTAAAATATTTTCACTGTTTTTTATTATCCATATCCTCTTTTAATTAGGAGGGAGTCCAACCCAATTTGAGTTGGACTTCACTAACATAAAAAGGAAGAAGTTTTCATCTTCTTCTAACTAGAAGAGGAATCCGATTCAAATAAAAAGAGTGGACATCTATGGAATAATACAGAACTTGTACCTACTCCGTTTTTTAACTAGAAGAAGAATCCAACTCAAATAAGGAGGATCTCTCTAGTATAAATAGAGGATTTTTGCCATTGTTTTAGAGAAGGGGAATCAATGGAGAAAAAGAAAGACCATAAACTCTACTTTCCCTCTAGTAGAGCCCCAACATAGATAGTGAAAGCAAAGCACATAAACTCTACTTTCCACCTATGATGCATATGTAGCAAATTTGTGGATCATGAAAAGTCAATGTAAGTAAAGGGATTAAAACCCCACTTTCTAAAATTCTCATTATTTATTATTTCATTCAGGAGATTTGATCTAAGCAAATCGAAAAAAAATTCTTCCTTCTCCCCAATCAGATCATTCCCTCCTTTTTCTCCTCTCATATCCAATCCAAGGATCCCACATGAAGGCCCATTTCCCATCACCACATCATCATCCAACATGATCATCCAGGAGGCTCATTGCAATATTGCCTTATTCCCTGTCTTCCCACCAGTTCCCCAGCCCTAGTGGAAAGCCTGTCAGGTCAAAGTCAGCAGATTTAGACTGAGAATTCCTGCCCTACAAACAGGTCAGTTTTGGTTCAGGTCAAGCCACTTGGCCTCCGATAGTGGTCACAAACCCAGCTCAATTTATTACCACACTTAGCAATATGAAGTTATGAACCAAATGTCAGCTTGACAAGACATAACGCCCGTACCATGCTGATTATTAAGTAGCATAGGTATGACATAATGTACCTAGAATTTTGATTTATATATTGACAGCTAACCATCTTTAAGCAACTTAGTCATCATTACAAACTAAGATTTATCTTAAATCTTGACCAACAAGCCTTGTCCCATTCCAGGGCTGACTTTATGTATCAACAATGATTTTTCATAGTTCAAGAGTGTTCATAGCTAAGGCAACTTAGCACAATTAAAGGGCTGGCCGGGAAACCAGAGGATAGTTGGCAGGCCAGGAGTCTTTTTTTCTCATTTATACACAGTTTAATCTCATGCAGTCAGAAAATTGTATTAGAATCCCTAAAGAACATATTAAATTTATTAATAGACAAATCAAAAAAAAGTTCTCTGATGGATATCCTCAACAACATCCAAAAGGCAAACCATATAAATGTATAATAAAACTTTATAATTTGTAGACAACCTTGTCAAGAATATAATTGTTCCATTCATTAACATCTGTGTGTCATGTTGTGAGAATATGCTGCTACACATGTAGCTCCCAAGTTTCTCAATATATGGCAGCCTATTTACCTCTCTATGGATGCCTATGGTATCATAAGATAATTCCATGGTCCCGCACACATAAAATCAATTGAAAAGCTTAAAGAAGCATTTATTCTGTTTATTTTGACTTGAACAGCTTAAAGAACATAACATAACTAAAACATGCAACTAGCCAGGTTTCAGGATTATTAATATATGATGATGTAGCAACCTGGATCCATCTGAACATACACATAAAATAATCACTAGCAACTTAGAATAACATAAAAGCTATAGAGCAGCAAGCTACCACCTTCCACACTACCGATCAACATTTATAGAGAAGTAGTTTTGGTAAGAGATCCCTGGTATTCACTACAGATCATACTACATGCCTAAGAAATGAAGAAAAAGATGGGAAAACAAGTTGTTCAATTCCCAAAAGGATTAACAAAGATAAAAGCTTTACCTGACACTCTGGTTGCCCTACTCTTTCGGGATAACCCCCCTTAATTCTTGCAGCAGCAATAGCCTGACATTGAGCAGGACCTCATCAAGACCATCAATCATGTGGAAGTGGACTTATAGGTATAAAATCAAACAAAAAATAATACATATAAAAAAGGTCACTGAAAATAAGTACTAGAATAACCATACAAGGTGATTTAAAATCATTATCAGTAAAAAAATCGATATAACAATATCATCCAGATGCATGAAGCAATTCTTTTCTATAATATATAATTTAGCTATAAACTCTAGGAACAAAATCAGCTCCTCTGTATGCAACTAATAATAGAAGAATCGGTGAGAATGACTTGGACAGTCATGCAATATAAAGGTCCTATCTGTTGCACGAGGACCGATATGTCCTTAATGATCCATTCTGATATTTGTCAATTATTCAGGAGCCTGAGCTGCTCCTAATTTTTCTCCCTTGATATAAAATTTGCAACAAAAGTGAAGAAGGATTTGAATTAGTTCTATAGCAAAGCTTCCTTTGTTCCTTAACCATCAATGAAATATTAATTGTTTTACATAGAAACCAAAGCACAAATATGACTCACTTTATTGTTGGAATCCATCTTTTTATATAAATTATAGCTCAATTTAACCATCCCAATTCACATCTTCAACCCCTTTAATTGTCTTCATTGCTAAGGCCATCATCTCAACAATCCTTTTGGTGCTTAGCATTATAATTAGAAGCTTCATGCAAACTAATTGGACCCACTATATCTCATTACCATGGTTATTAGCATCTTTTTGCCTCTATCTGGTGCCATCCCAATCTATCTGCAGAGTTACAATGTCACCAGAATTGCATTTTTGGCACTACAAGACATTAACAACATCAGTGCATCACTATTCAATATACCTCTCCTTTATCATCACATATGGCTCTTTGATGGAAATTAATTTTTCCTCTATTGTACTAAAGAAAGAATAACATCCATCTGATCCAGATTGTTAAATGATCTTCCATTTATAGGAGCAGAAAGAAAAAACAGACAGTTCTATTGCTCTATATATTTATCTTGTTTGTGTTTTAGCTATCCCAAATGTCCTTTGTTATATAACCAAAAAAGGAAAATATAAACTTTCTTTTTCATTTACATTCTCTTTCTTTTATAACATAAACTACAGAAAGAGACTTCTGCTGAAGAAAAAAATTATTTGCACCTTTGTGGCTCCAAAATAGATCACACAGTAGATTATATCTGACATGACCTTTATTTCATCCTTCTATCCATTTAAAAATCTCATGTTATGAAAAAAAGACCAATAGTTTGTCCCTATTAAACTCAAAAAGCCATGCTTTAAAAACTCTCTGTTCATATTTAATATAGCATCAAGGATGAGGGATGCTAAATGTTTAGTAATTTCTATTCCAACCAGAACAGAGATACCCCAGAGGCATTGGCATTAATATTTATATGTAAAATATGTATAGAATTTGTCTAAAGATCATCTTGAATTGATGATTGGCAATTATGAATTACTTTGTGTTCTATCAAAGTAAAGAAAACTTGAACTGTGGTTCGCGATGGATTTTCATGAAATCTCTCATGTTTTCAATTTCGACCACTACAAGAACAAGGCCATGAGCTTGGACTCCAGAGCTGATGCAACAAACAAACTTATGCATGTGTTCTGATCCAACACATAAACTATAAATTATTCTTTGTATAAACCCTTTCTGAGGGTGTTGCAAAGTTTCAGTAGTCCTTATACTTCTAGGTTAAATTCCCCTTTTTTAGCTTCATGAAAAGAACTAATAGGAAAGTGAATCGTAACCTGATGATAATGATATAATATAATGAGTGGTTTTCTATTTTAAATTATCGGGCTAAATATAAGTAAAGAGAACTTCTCTCATAGGGTCTCCATATAAAGGTTTTGGATTTTCTAGCCAATCCAATACGGTTTCATATTCTTCGGGTATAAAGCCACTAAAGAACCAGTATTCATGTTTAGTTGGTGAAACCTCAAGTTCAGAAGATAGGTGGTGTAGATCCCACCATAGAAAAGTAGATTTGAATCTTTCTTTTTTGCCTTCATTATCAAGCTTGCCTCTTTCTGATACTTCCTATAGGTAGAGCACATCATGTTCTCAGAAATCACATTGCCTTCGACCATCATGCCCCCACCCCCCCCACCCCCCAACCCCAAAAAAAAAAAAAAAAAAACGGACTTCAACCTAGGAAATTAGGTCTCTCAGTCTCTCTCTCTCTCTCTCACACACACAACATCCTGTCCCCTGATCCTTTATATCTTACACCTCAGCGGCCACCTAAGGTGCACCAGCATCTCTATCATTCATCATCCTCCATCTCCCACTCCAGCCCCATTCACCAATACTATTTCACAATGTTGTCATGTGTTCAGATTGATACAAGTTTGTCATCCTACAAACTAAGGAACTGGAGGTCTTCTAATAAGTATTGTTTTTGTATTTTTTTTCATTTTCAGATGTTGATTTGGTTCTGCTAAACAGAAAACAATTACCATGATTCTGTTGAGCATTTTCATTTGCTTGCTTTATTTGGATCTCTGAATATTTGTTGTTAAAAGCTCGTTTATTAGTGTTGCCAGTAGATCCCAAGTTTTGTGTCTAGCTTATAACATTATGTTTTAATTCAGAGGTCTATCTATTCTTTAAGCATCCAAACATAAATTTTTGAAAAAAAAGGTTGCATTATTCTCCCATTGAATAACAGGCATCAACCAATGTAATGAAAAAAAAAAGAACTAGATCCCATAGTTTTCCCTTTTTCTATCTTATGAAATAGAAATCCTAACTATCCAAACAGGGCCTTATTGGTAGAGACATGCAAAACACTTAGTGCAGCTAGCCACATCACAAAGATGGAGATACTCTGAACATGCAAGGCAAGAAATAAGTAATAGGCAGTATAGCGCTAACTAGCTTGGGACTAAGAACAAGCAAATCCATTGTTCTTTATTTATACTGACATATTTTTTTTAAAAAAAAGGAAGAATATAAAAGAAAGATTGTTCCTCAATATAAACAGCAGGCAAAGGCACATATCGCTTTGACAATGTATCGGAGAATAGACATGGGAACTTTCAGAAGATTTGATTCAAAATCTCACAGTTTGTCTTCATTTATAAAGGACTAGTTAAAAATATGAAACTGCATCCAAATAACTTTTTCAATATCTGGTTATTAAAGAATATCAGAATCCTTTAAAGCCAATTCCCGGGTTAAGAACATTTTTCAGAAGTAAAAGTGGTTAATTTTGTGATGCATATAATACAAACTAAGAATGGCAAAAGAACTTGTCTTTCACTTTCTTAAACTTTTCTTGGCCCTAACCCTCCATGCCAAAACTTAAACTACTGAAACAATCAAGACCTAAGTTGCTTCTTTAATCAAGCTACATTAATTAATTAGGAACAAAAGGTTGTCATACATTGAACGCATGGTTTGCTGTACCAACTTGTATTGCCCAGTACCGGGCAAACTGTACATACCGGTAAGATAACAGTACAATAAGGGGGCTTGATATAGTACTGCAGTAACTGCACCAATGCATGGTACAGTTACCATCTCATGTCCAGCAATGTACCATGTATCGGTATGGGAGTTACAATACTAACTTGTACCGTACCAATACAGTACTAGTGTGGTGACCAATACCTATACAACAAACCTTATTTCTAAGGAAAAGGCACACAATGTTTGACAAAATAAAGAGATCTCAATTTTAGGTTATAACACCAAATATTCTAAAGAGTGTATGCATGACACTACTTATAGAGGTTTTGACCAGCTGCTGTCTTGTGTATTCAGCATTCCTTCTTATTCAGTGCAAAATCAGCTCACCAACCGACTTGAATCATCATCCATACTATTCTCTCCCTCAAACTTTTGCATTAATTATCAAGACAAATATATGCTTGTGATCCCACATGTGTGCGCACATATACCTTCTTACCAGTCCTTTCACATCAACAATTTGACTACATCTAGCATGCTGAATCCATTGATTCATTGATCTAGTGTCAAAACTCTTGGCGTATCATCAACTTTGAGTCCAAGGGGGTCACTACAAAAATTAGCATGGTTGTTTACATTGGCAGAGCTAGGATTTTGCTCAAAAATGTGCAACTCTTTAAAAAATGTTTCTAATGAATATATAATTTTAAAGTTGTAGGCATCAAGAGAAACTAAGCACAAGTTTAGGCTCCTAGATCCCATAATGCTATTTTCTATGATTTCCATGAGTTAATCAAAGAGACTATTTGTTTTCCTACTTCTCTATCAATTTGTCTTCCTCTCCTTCTTCTTCTGCTAACCTAAATCAGCAAAACATTGATGCGAATAGATGTGGATGCTCTGAAAATCAAAGTGTAATGTAAAACAGTAAGTATAGAGTAGCAAGTTTTAGTCTCTAATGCAAGCCAAAGTATCTATACTATCCACAGGCAGGTCAACCTAACAATGCACTCCATGATTGTAGGAGTTAAGTTTATCCTAATTTTAGTGAAAAAAATCTATAAATATATTCTCTCATAGTAACCAACCTCGCAATTTTTGGGGGAGGTGGGGTGGCAGTTGGTTGTTTACATAGCATGCATATGTTCAACTATACTCATCTACCTTATGTTTCCACCAGCATTCTTTGTTCTTTTTATGAATCTATTCTTGCATAAGAAGGAATTTGGACATACATAGCATGCTAGTCTATGCGGGTATTATAAATGCACGTAAGCATGCCAATTAGATAAGTAGTTCACTCCCACACTTACTCTCCGGTCTAATAGTTAAACCATTCACGAAAGGAATTTACCAATAGGAAGAATAAACAGTGAACAACTAAGAAAAGTGACTCATCTTTGTATGCATAATATAGACCTAAGATGATGGACAAACAAGCAAACATAGTTTAGGTTCTACATTGCCTCACAAAAGATATGCCTTTTACATGGAGATACAAATGAGAAACCAATAAGTTATACTTCTTAGTTTACAACAACATATTCAAGAAACAGGAAGAAGGCAAAATGCCATCAATTGCCAAGATGCACATTGTATATTATATCCATGAATTGTAATGATGGTACATAAATCTGATACTTGTTCAAACTATGAAATCAAGTATTTATATGCTTTTGCACCATACTTTCTGCTCCATGTGATCATCTAACCCCCATTTGTAGATTTATGCCTTCTTTTTTGTTTATCAAAGGTGATTTAATGGAAATGGGGCAAAATGATGATATCACATCAAGGATCACCAGTATCAAAATGACAAATGGTGTTACAATGAGAAGAATGGACCATGCCCCAACATTATCCAGTTGTCCACCCAAGAATCATACTAAAAACTAACAAGAGTTTGTTCAGTCAGTTCAAAAACTGTCAACCAAATCATGCTTCCCCAAAAAAAAAAGAACAAAAGAATGAAAAAGCCATCTTGTTGAAGAAACTGATTCCAATTTGGAGGGTAAAGTCTGCATAATCACAGTGATTCAGCAACCCAATTGCACACATTTGCAGGCAATTGAACAGAATGGCATGTAAATGATGCTATGTAAATACTCAGTGCTAAATAGGAAGAGGAGAGAGGAGACAAGAAAACTTCAAGACATTAGGCCAACTGACTTTGCAGTTATAGATATGCTGATTATACAAACAAATGTCATAGTAAAAAAAGACATCAAAGGGAAATAAGAAGGAATAACCACATTGTTGACATTTCAAACTGTCAAATACAACAGAGACAATCGAGCAAGTATTTGAATTTACCAGCTTTCTATTGGGTGGGTGGTTAAATTTACAAGTCATTCCAAATCTACAGAGGCCAGTCCTGATGTAATAAGCACAGTCTGGCTCTCCTGGCCTCTCGGGATAGGGTCCAGATTCCATTGACTCACTCCCTCTCAAATTCATTTGCCACATTGCCTCTGCAACAGCACCAGATTGATAGATTTTTTTTAAGAACAAAATGACCATGTTGAATAAATTTGCTTCTTTCTTCAACAAAAAAAAAAGCATCCAGGGATGACCCAGCTGACCCTTCGTCAATTAAGCAAATACAATTCTGAGAAAACTTCTGAGGAAAAAAACAGGATCTGTAACGTAAAAGGCAACTTGTAGGAAAATACGGAACCATTTACAAACCAAAATACAACATAACAACATGAACAGAGTAGCACTGCTTTAAAAGTCAAATAATAGTTTGAAAGCTGCGATCACATGAATGCGAGATAACAATTTTCAACTTCCGAGGTCAATAAGCCAAGCAAACAGAAAGAGAATACAAAAATTACAGGAAGAAAAGCAATAACTGTTGAAAACACGAAATTTACCAAAATAAATTAAAAAGCCTCGTTTCAGTAAGGGGGAAAGAAAAGATCAAGATTCCAAATTTCAAGGTTAAACCAGCGGTAATTCCATCAATCCAAACCAAGCCCGAAGCTTTCTCAAAAAAATTTTCATAAACCGGAGCAACGACCGAGAATTCCACCAATGACCGTACTAAATTGAACAAAAAGAGGCCCACTTTCGATCCATTCATGCCGAACTCCCAAAACGAGGAACAAGGCAACAAATCCAACACCATCAGCATTACCATTACTACAGTGGACGGAAGGAACGCAAGAAACCCTAGCCCTGACCTTCGTCGAGCGAGGAAGATCCCTCCGTCACGGCCGGCGGCGGCCTGGCGCCGTGCATCTGGACTCTGGTTCCCTCGTACTCCATCCACCACCACCCATCACCAAATCCCCGCCGCACCCCCCATTCCCCTCCACCGCGCGCGTCAGATTCCGGCGTCTTCGATCGCGAAACAAGAGGACGAGGAGGAGGAACAGCAACAGCAGCAGCCAAGAGAGAGAACAAGGAATTGAGAGGAGAAGAAAAGAGACGAGGAAGAGGGCGAGAAGAAAAGAGACGAGGAAGAGGGCGAGGAGGGGAAGCGCTCTCCACTCCACAAACGAGGAGAGGAATAAAAACCAGCCATCCGCCCCGACAACCAGTCGTTTTCTCCCCTCTTTTTCCACCCGCGCGAGCGAAACCGAGCTAAAAAACTAGTAGTAATAATATTAATAAAATTACTATTTAAAACTTGTAGCCTTTAATGACGAAAAGAAATCGGCTAAAATATTAATTCCCCACCCCACTGAAACCGGAAACGGTTTCCTAAACCCGCCCCCTCTCCCCTGTCTCGCGAGCCAGCATAACGCTCGCTTTATCGCATTAACAATCGTGCGAATTGATGGAATGGACGGTACGATGAGACGGAGTGGGTTAAGTTGGACTGGGCCGCGAAAATGGGGGAGCGGAAGATGGGAGGCGTGGGCGAGAGAAGCGGGTGGGGGTTGCCGGATTTGGCATTTAAGGCGCCGGAACCGCGCGTGCGGTGCCCCGGGGAAGGGTGGGGCCCAGAGGGGAAAAAAAGGACGGCGAAGAGAGAGCCACGTCAACGATTCGGATACGGTGCACTTTGCTTCTCTCTCCCATGTCCCATACGCCGACCAGAAACCCACCCTCGTCTACACGACTGGGGCCCACAGGCGTGGTAGTTTACTAATTATGCGTTGAGGGGAGTGGGTGCAGTGTGGGCTGTAATGGGAATGGGTGGATTTAAGTGGGCGAGGTTTTCTTTTCGTCGGTTTGGTCCCGTTTTGGGATTCCCTGTGGCGCTCATTGGTCCCTTGCCCCCTTTCGGAGTGAGGGCTCGGCTGCCAGCTGGCGCGGTGCGGCGCGAGGAAGAACGGCTCGGCTTGGGCGGGGGGATTTGGGCGACGTCAGGAGATTCGCACGTTGACGGGACGTGAAGCGAGTGGTTTGACTTTCGGAATGCCTACCTTCTATATGCGCATCTTCGTTTTGCAGGTACAGCTTGTCTACTGTATACAGTTTTCATCAAATACTGTACAGCATCCGATAATTATTATTAAAAAATAATTAGTTACATACACGTGTCTTCGTTAATAACCATCCATGTTCTTAGAGCGGCAATTGAACATTGCACCAAAATATTAATGAGCTGTTAAGGTAAAAAAATAATTTTATATAGGATTCCACTTGGGCTTATGCAGAATGCGTTATGCATGGTCGATAAAAGTGTAAATGGGTCAAGTTGACTCTTTCTAATTTTGGACCTGGATAACTCAATAAAAAATTAGGTCGAGTCGTATCGGATTTACGGCTACAATTTTTGATCTAATGGGTCATTTGAATTGGATCGAGTTCATGTATAACTTCTCCCAATTCAAAAAAATCGGATTCGGTTTAGGTTCGAATCGGATATATTTGTTGAGGTCCAATTCATTAAAAGACTGTTAAAGTACAACGAATTTACCAAATAACTGATTTTAGTAGCATTGTAGCATCAATCGATCCATTAAAGCTTGTTTAACTAAAGTCAGTCGTAGCTTGATTGTAACCTTGGATGGCTACAATATGCCGTTTAAATGGTAGTGTCCAGTTGGCATGTTTTGTGTTATTATATTTGTCATGCAATAATGAATTTAGTATTGCCAATTGAATCTCGATGTGCCTACTCTAAAGACGGGATAAAATATGAAATTAAGTTTCTCTAACATCAAATTTAGTTTACCACCATGCAAGTCTACTTCCCTTCTTTGGACTTCCACTTTTGCAAATTTTCTCCCCCTAACCCAATAAATAAATTAATTAATAAATTAATAAAGCATAACGATTGCCATGATCCCATGTAAGATTTTCTCAGTCCCTTAAAAATTTTAAAAAAAATGTTCTCAGATTCTAACTCTGTTGAAAATACTTTTCTTGTAAAGTAAAAACTCAAAAGAGTTCAACTTGTCATGATAGACTTAAAACACAAAATAAAGTGAATATGTACAATTGGATTTTCAGTTACAAACCCCTAAAGCAAACAGGCTGTAATTGCATTCAAATTACTCCATGGTTAAACCTCATCTTAATTCTATCAAATCCTTAATCCTTTTGATATTTTTCAAAAAAGAAATACAGGCAGTATTATATAACATTAGGAACTTGGCATCATTGTTTGCTGTATTTCTGACCACTTAATGCTGACTGGGAAGAAATAGGCAACCGACTCCAAATAGAGATCCATTCCCCACCTATATATTCTGATACACTATATACAACATTTCATGTCTCATACACTGTAAACCACAAAATGCTACTTTCCAATGTTAGAACACTTGTTCCTTTTATGAATATGATGCCGTGGTTGCATGCGGGCACCGTTATCAAATCTTGGACATGATACTATCTAAAGCACAGGCCAGCCATTCCTTCATGGTTGCAATGTTGTTTACAGATAGAATGGCAGGTGGGTCATAATTCAAGATGACAACTCCTTATGATCTACTTACAGAATATGAAACCACTTGGTTCTAACTACAATCTACAGATATATCTTGATTAATATCAATAGCCAAAGCACCCACATGGAGAGACATACAAATTAAAACATTCATCACATAGGAGTCTCATACCCTTCAATTCTCAAAGTCACACCCCAATGCTGTTTGAACTTGATAGAAAATAGCTAAAAAAAAAAATTACTTAGGTAATAGATATATAGTTAACTATGCATAAAAATTACAATATTCTTAACAATATTATAATACCCCGGCATTTTAAAGCCCGGAACCGAACTAGGCCAGGTCCATTTGACCGGCCTAGAAATCTGCTTTGAACCAGTTGCTTCGGCCCAAAAATTAAAAAAAAAGGGGGGCCGCATGTGCTCAGCACGTGCAACTGGAGAAAAAGACTCCTTCCTCCCAACCTCATCGAAAGGAATCTGACCAAGGGCTAGATTCCAACTTTCCTCCACCGCTATTTAGAGCTCCCCCCTCATCCCCCTTCTGCCACACACCAAAATGTTTGATCCCCGATCTAACTGTCACCAGATTCCTCTTCAACATCCTTCGCGGCCGTTGATTGTGTCAATGCCATTCGCGCCGCCGCCGCTGCTAATCATCGCTGGAAACCAGATAAGGACCCAACCTCCCTTGAGCTCCTCTTTCTCTCTTTCTTCCGAGGTTGTTGAGAGCCCCGATTAGGATGGTGATCGTCAGATTTTTGCCAAAAAAGGATGATGCCCTATTTCCTCTATTTTCAAAAAACCGGCCATGTTTCTTTCGATTTCGGCTGCCTCTGCCGCCGGCGCTTGTCGTCGGCATCTTCCTCTAGTTCCTCATAGTAGTTGGAACCCATGGCCCGAGTCCTTGTCGTTGCGATGCTTCTGTTCCATGGGTTAAGGGGACTGAACTCCTGTTTAGGAGGGCTTTTTCTCATTGCCGGTGGCTGGTTGCCGTCGGCTGCCGTCCATAGTGCTGGTCGTGGGTCTCTGACTCCAAATACCACCTGCAGCCACCCTCTCCCTCTTCCTTCTTCTTCCTTTGGCTAGAGGTAGCTTGTTCTCTCTTCCTCTCTCTCTTCTCTCACTTCTTCATGCTTTGTCTCTCTTACTTTCTCTCTCTTGATTCATGGCTAGACATATTGATTGATCGAGGTTGACCGTGTTGTTGACAACCAAATCTAGACCCCTGATTAAACCAGATGGAGATTCTCTCAATTCTCCATCTTTTCTCCCTCTAGATTCTCCCTATAGGACTCTCTCTCTACTGGACTTTCTCTCTCTACTCTCTCTAGGGGTAGTTGGATCCAGTAAGGACTTTTCACAGTGATTTTGAATTAACTCGGATGAAGGATCCTGATTTAGAACTGTTGGGTGGCGTGTCGGCCCAATTCTGGCTCCTGCCAAATAATATTAGATTTGATCGTCCCGATCTTTGTTGAACCATCTGTGCCCTAGTCCGAGCATTATTTGATGAATTTTATTTTGATCAGACCGACCAGAATCTCGGGCACTCCCATCTGGTCAACCATATGAGGATATTAGAATTAGGATTCTATTCTTAGAATAATCATGATAAATTCTTATTAAAAATATAATTTTTAAATATCAGGATCTGAGAAAGATTTTTGAGATTTATTGGATCTGCTAGTTGGATTGTGTTCAAGGTAAGTAATGTAACCTTTTTCTAGATTTATCGATAAATTATAAATAATTTCTGAGTCGAATTATTCTTGATTTACGAATTTGATGCATAGTATTATATGTCTATTTTTCAGAATATTGTATGATTCTGATTGAACATATTACTTTTGATATGAATTGTGTTTGATTGATTCGATATCGCATCTTTCGGTCTAGAACATTGAACATAATGTGAGAAAAGATAATCACTCAAAATAGATTCAGACTCGCAGTCGGGCTATGTTGAGGACCCTACCAATGGAGGCTAATACGTTGGTACCGC
Organism: Phoenix dactylifera; assembly: GCF_009389715.1. Classification (NCBI taxonomy): domain Eukaryota; kingdom Viridiplantae; phylum Streptophyta; class Magnoliopsida; order Arecales; family Arecaceae; genus Phoenix; species Phoenix dactylifera. The sequence goes on along the minus strand of NW_024067718.1, from coordinate 210,574 downwards.
AAGATGATTAGTCGGTGATATGACCTTACCACAGGATGATGTGGTCATAGTTCTTGGTTGTTAAGTTGAATCTGATAACTAAAAGATATTAAGTTATGAATGATATTTGGGTTTTGACACTGCATGATTTCATAACTGAAATATGAAACAGAGAACAAATTGAACTTCGACCTAGCTATGTTGAGGACTCCACCAATGAGGGCAGATACGTTGGCAATTGACCGTTCTGAAGGACTCACCGCAAGAAGATTAGTCGGTATTATGATCCTACCACATGAAATATATGGTCATAGACTAGGATCGATAAGATGAACTGAATATGTGAAAGAATTCGAATCCATGAAAAGAATTCTAAGAATTTAAGAAAGATTTGATTTGTATCTTAGTACTGCATATATACTTATTTTCTACATATTATTGTCTGATTTATCTAGCTAGAGTGTTCATTGCTTACTAGGCTATTTAGCTCATTCTACAAATTTTTATTGTTTTACAGATTTTGAGAACTGGCCTATCGGGGTTGTCAATATGGGAGAGTGACTAGAAGGATTGTGGCGCATGCTATCTTAGATTAGGGTTTATTTAAATTGAACTGTTACCTTAGACAATTGTTATGATTGTGGGACATTGCAAGGTTGTGTTATTTAAATAACTAAGTTTTGTATGATAGAAATTTATTATTCCGCTGCGTATCTTCAACCTTGTAATTAGTATGAGGAGGTGGTCATCTGCAAATTAAAAAAATATAAAATTAAAAATTAAAAAAATTTAAAGCACTAGTATATGATAAAGTTAGGGATGTTCTAGAAATTGAACCAACAAGATGAGGCAAGGTGTCTTGAAGCCAATCTTATGTGCATGTCAATGTCTTAACTGTATCTGGGGATAGGCTATTACAAAAATCATCCAAAACTCTGCCAGCAGCGCTAAATGCATACTCAGATACAACGGTAGAAAAATAAATTGCTATGATATCACGTACCATTCTAGACAATATTCGATATTTCGATTCATTGAATCTCTAATAGTCTAGAATGTCAAAATTTTAATCCCCTAATGGATGAAGCTGCTTAAAAAAAGTACATTGCAAGTCGTTTTTATTAGTAATATTGACTTATATTTTAATGCAAGCATCCAAACTAGAGATCATAATATATCTTCTCTTCTAAATACATCTCTATTTCTAACTTGAATGGCTAGGCAACTTCTTCTTGGATAAATTCTTCATTGTCTTGCAAAAAAAGACTCTTATCTTTTCTACCATGAGATGTAGACACCATCTCCTCCACTTGAACATGAGAGACATTTGTGCCGTATAAAATTGTATAATTACCATAAAGATTTTGAAGAGCATCATACACTTTCTTGATCTCAAAATGAAGCACAATCACCATTACTATAGATTTTTTGAAAGCAATACTTAATAAGCATATGTCTTGGATCCAGACCAACCCCTGCCACAAGAATATGAGAGCATTCTTTCCAAAATTTGTTAAATTTTCCTATCATTGCCACAACTGCATTTGAACTCCTAGATTTTTGAATCAATAGCATTTGTATTCTCCAAATTTTATAAAAATATAAATTTGTAGTTGGACTTTTGTTTGTGAAAAAAATTAGTTATATGATGGAAAATCTTTAAGAAATTACAAATAATAGTGACTTGAAACCAATCATCCTCAGTTGGCGCATCTTCAAATTAGGATCCTATGCCTCAAGTCGCATAAACACATTCTTGAATTATATAGCATCATTTAACATGAGATACGTAGAATTTCAACGAATAGGTACATCTATACATATTCTTTTCTTACTATTCATCTTTAATTATTTCACAATTTTTCTAAACATTTTCAATCTTGCTTGAGATGATTTTACATATTTAACAACCTTGCGGATCCTATGAATAGCACCCTCCACTACCTTCAACCCATCCTTCATAATTAAATTAAGAATATGTGCACAACAACACACATGAAAGAACTTACCATCCAAAAGTAAATCTCTTCTAAATTATCTTTGAAGTTTCATAGCCACAATTATATTTGCTGACAAATTATCAAGGTTGATTGAACCCAACCTTTTCTCAATATTCCAAGATAAAATGCAGCTAGTTATACAGTCACTGACTAACCTCATATGTGGTGAAGGAACTATCTTAAAATTGATAATATACCTTTTAAGGTTCCAATCATTAGTAATGTAATGTGTAGTGAGACACATGTATCTCAATGTTTGATTTGATGTCGATGTTAAGTTGATTCTTCTATAGTTTACCTCCAATAAATCATCAAGTCTTCTTTTTCGTTTTCCATTTGCTTTAAAGCAATTAGATGCCAATGTTGTCCTTGAAACAATATGAAATTCAGGTCTAAGGTTCCTAACAAATTTTCGAAAAGTTGGGTGCTCAACTATTGTAAATGGCAACTCTTGTAGAATTGCCATTTCTGCAAGATCCTCATGGCTTCTATCTTGATCAAATGAATAGGGAGTCAAATCATTCAATGTAACACCATCTTTGAAGTCACATTACCTATTAATTGTTTCTGCCTTTTTTCTTTACATGTTTGTGAAGATGGCTTGTTTCATTTTTAGGATCGGCTGAAAAAACAAAATATCAATAATTACATTTAGCCTTTTTTTGGTTTTCTACTTCACTATAATGATTTTATATCTCCGACTTCCTTTTTTTGCTAGCATGGGAGCTATTTGTATTAGAGGACTTCATAGCTTGATAACTACTATAACAAACTGTATTTAAAACTTCAACTGCATTTTCATTGCTACCCATCATAGGCATTAACCTATTTTCCTCATAATTCAATAAAACTGTATAAACATGAAAAGCAAATAAATGATTGAGAGCTTATTTTACATTTGTATTACAAGAAATTACTAAACTACATTTATCATTATGGGATATAGCAAACTATCATGCGTTGTGCTCATGCTGGTGAACTACTAGCACTATAGTTAGCTCCTAATATTTCAATAGCGTAGCCTTGAAAATCCCAATCTCAAAGAGAACTACATGGAAACTGTTGGGGAAAAAATGGATCGTTCAAAGCACATGGTTAAATCGCCGACACTTAACGACGAACGTGACGACAACAAGCATACTCTCAGCAGTCATGACTTCAGAGCACCCGACCTCAGAGCGCTCGGTCTCGGCATCGACGACCCCAGAGCTCACGATCTCGATCTCGGCATGACCTTGGTAGGCATGGTCTCGGCTGAGTTAAACCCGATCGACCTCAAGGCCAAGAAAGACCTAGTCAAAGGAAGAAGCAGACCTCCCTACTCCACCGAAAATCAAGTCCTCCATATCTGGGATCAAATTTCACAATCTTCGCCTCAACGGCTGTCAATATTTGAATCCACACGATCTCAACGGATCACCAGCTAGCCCGAAATCTCGGGCCGTTTATGGTAACTCATTGATTCGCGCAATCACGCTCGATCACAGATAACCATTGCACCTCCCATAAAAAGAGGGGGGAAGATCCAAGCGAGGGACCTCTTCTTCCTCCCCGACCAAAAAACACTTTCCTAGATCATTTCTCTCCATTATTTCTCTCCATTCAAAGTCCTTCTCTGACTTAAGCATCAGAGGGCCTGCTCCTAGGGCTGCAAATGGGTCGGGTCGGGTCCTGAGTGACCCCGATCCGATCCATTTTTTGTTCGGGTCCTAATTTTGGACCCAGACCCGATCCGGTTGAAATTTCAACCGGATCGGGTCGAGTTGGGTCGATGCCGACCCCGACGGGTCATTCGGGTCGGGTCGGGTCCGGGTTCGGATTGGGTCGGGCCGGGTCAAGTCCATGAGATGAATAAGTTTTAGCCCCAGGCCCCCAAGGCAAGCAAAGTTAATCAGACTACGGATCTGTTGAGAACAATCGTATGTTGATATTTTTAATAGTTCAGCTCCATAAATAATGAAGACTGACAAATGCTATTCTTATTAATTATCAAAAGCTCTTAATCACACAATGGAAGAATTGTTTTCTGCATGTCGAACCTATTCACACATGCAACCAATACGGAGCAGCAGAAAAAAGCAAACATTAGATGGGGGTAGCATGAAGGCACACTCAAAATGACATCAGAAGCAACAATCATTTTGGTGATAAATGAAAAAATAGCATGCAAAAGTGACAAAAATCCAAGGACACTCAAACAAAAATCAGAAGCAACTCTTCAGTGTTCATTTACAAATGATTTTGGCAACAAATGATTTACAAATTTCTTTAGTAGGATTTACAAATTTCATTTGCCCAGGAGTCTTGCTCTCAGCTCCGCTGCCACTGCATCAATGAACTCCTCAGTGTTCAACCACTGGTCTCGAGTCACCCTGCAAGAGACGAAAAGGCTCACATAAAATCATCTGTTGTTTGATGGTTTATAACAGACGAAAGCTACCATTTCAGAAACGATAATAGTGACATGAGAGTCAGATGGTACTTTGGTCCATGACTGAGGAGAGCAAGATCTTTGGCCATCTTTCCGGACTCCACAGTTCCAATGCTAGCAGCTTCCAGTTTCTCGGTAAAATCAAGTAGTCTATCATTGTCATCTAGCTTTGCTCTATTGAAAAACAAACATTTTGGGATTCAGAATTTTCATCTAAATGATGTAGGGACTGAAACCTAAGCGACTACTATTGTCGAATTCTTGTTTACCTAAAAATACGCTAAACATATCATTGTTAGAACCGACAAACAAAGTTTAATTTAATTACACTCTTACCTTTTCTACTCGAAGAATAGTGCTCGTAAGAGATCGATCCACAGGAAGGCGGTTGGAGTTGCATAAAAATCAAAACGTTCACTCGGATTCAAAATCAATTTTTGAATAACAAAAGAAAAACATTACTTTGGGAATGTTGAATGATTCTCTAGTCTACCAGAGAATGTTTTCTATTTTAAGATAAGAAAAGACAGATACTTGGAATCGAAGAGCATTTATAAATTTAATGAAATATTTAACTATTCAAAGAAAAATTTTGGCATGGATGAAAATAGTGCTTAAGAAGATTGAAGCCTGGAACATAGATTGCATAAGAGAAAATTTCATATATTGCATGAAAGAAAAATTAAAAGACTGCATAAAAAAACAGAAATTAAACTGCACCTAGAATAAGGATTGCATGAAAGAGCATTGATGGATTTCATAAAAAGATAACTGATTACAAAAATAAAAATGGAGATTGGAAGCTTAATGCTTCTTCTCTTCTGCAAATAAAAATAAAATAAAAATAAGAAAATTTCATTTTCTCTCCCTTTCTCTCCCACAGTGGAACTCTCTCTTCTTTTTTTTATTTTTTTTTCTCAAGAACAGAGCATCCTCTGTTCTTCCTCCTTTTCTTTTGAACCAGCCGAGCACTCCTCTACTCCCCTGTTCTTTGGCCCAACCGAGCACTCTCCTCTTTTGAACCAGCCGAGCACCTCTCCTCTTTTGAACCAGCCGAGCACCTCTCCTCCCCTCGTCCCCTGCCGATGGCCTCCTTATATAGGTCCCATCAACCAGCAAGCACGTGGAGAGGATGCGTGATCGCTGAGAGCTGATCGTGGGTGAAGATCCGGCGTAGATGCAACGATCACAGAGAGGGGGTCGTGGGATGCGGAAGGGAGCTGAGACGCAGCTGGAGCGACTCCTTGATGGCGAGAAATGAAAGTATCCGGACGCGGGGCTGCAAGCATCGTGGGAAGATTTTTGAAATGGGGGACAATGGTGGACGCGGGGGAGGCAATGATGTGCATCCCGGCTGGGGAGCTTTTCGGATGAAGAGGACGGCCATGATGCGGATGCTAATTCGGAGAGGACACCATGGGATCGTTGGGAGGATTGCACGTGAATGGCTGCTAATCCGAAAGCTGAGACGCGCTGTGGAACGGGTGCAGGAAATGGAAGAAGTTGCACGAATGCTGGGATGGATCGCGAAGGAGACTGGAGCCTGCTTTGATGCGGATGAGGCGGACGGGCGCGGGATCTGATCTGGAAGGTGATCCGTGGAAGATGGACGGCCGTGATGCACTGCGGGAGGAAGAAGAAGAATAGTGAATAGAGTATATTTTTCGTAATACTGTTCATATGAACAGTATTTTCACGTAACACTGTTCATATAAACAGTGTCATCTCAAACACTATTTATATGAACAGTATTTTCATGGAACACTGTTCATATGAACAGTGTCATCTCAGAATACTGTTCATATGAACAGTGATTTCAGCATGAATAGTAACTTCAGGAATGAATCGTATTTTCAGCTATTCTTCATGGAATTGGAGGTTAAAAAGTTCTTTTTCTTTGTGATGAGTGAGAGTGAGAATCTCTATTCCGGAAGAGTGCGGGTGCTAACCAGAAGGAGGAAATGCGAGGATCACTGGGAGATTGCACGCGGGCTCGGATGTTTGGATGCAAATGTGCTCGATCAGATCATGGCAGGATTAGGCCTGCGCGGTTTGGGGTCATGATGCATCCCTCTAAACCCTACCAAATGCGCATTTAAATTTTAATTTATACTTACCTATGCCAAACAAAAATATAATATTAACTTTGTGATTTTATCATTATATGTTAGCAGTAATACTAATTTAAGCAGCGTTTAGATCACACTTTTGTGCTCTCATCACACCCCCCAACTAGCTTATTGCTAGTCTCTAGCAATTAACGAACAAACGATAAAATGAGGGCACAAAAGATGTAGTCTAATCCATGACTTTTTATTGAAGCTAAGTATATAAAACTGAGATACATACCCACTTTCGTAGAGCATCACGATTTCACTTAGTATGTGCAACAAGCCTTTAAACCCCGAGGTTACCCTAGTGGACGAGTATTGTCTCGTGAGGGTTTGCAGTGAAGTTACCCACAAATTTCATCAGTTAGGGATTTTCAATTTTTAACTAAAATTTGAACAAGTATTATAGTATGAAACTAGAATTGCAAGGACAATAGAGACTTGTTGCTATCATATTTAAGCATACTCTAACTCAAATTTCATTACACCCCATCTATCTGCTAACAAGTCAAGAATGTAGTGAGGTGCATGATAGTATCACATAAATGAGTGGCTTTCACTTACTTCCAACATGATCACTCCAATTTTCAAGACTTTCTAGAGTTAAATGGTAATGAACACTCCAGATTTATTTATTTATTTATTTATTTATTTTTAATCAGACTGAATGCTAAGAAGAATGACTTGTGCAATATCTACCTTATTAAGCTTTCTAGCTAACCCATGTAGCGAGTGTTAGGCCAATGACTTCCGATCTAGATGGCTCAGGGCACTAGGTGTAAAGACACCCTAACAGGCTTAATAACTCAAGTCAACTAGGCTCCAAGGCTAAATTACTCACTCAACGTTTAATCTCAGCCATCCTCGTCTTTTTACACGAACACTCGCTGCTTGCCAAGCAAGAAGCCTGGTTACTCAGTGAGAAGACTTACGATAAAAACTCATTTTATTTAATTTATTTTTTATGTTATTTTATTATTTTTTATCAATATTTTTTTTTGATTAGGATGTTCATCACACATATAACTTTAAATTATCCTGAAAATTAAAAGTATTCATATTAGTTGTAAGTTTACATACCCCACTATTCATGTGTTTACGTGTAGGTGCTAAATCATCTTCTATCATGTTAGCAGAAGACAGGTGGGACGAAAACTCAAGCTAGAACTGCTATTATATTTCTTAACTCAAAGCTATTGTCAAAGCAATTCTTAGTTTATACAGCTAAAAAGATTAGAATTGGAGTTAGAAATTTGAAATCCCCTCTTTTTTTTCTTTTTTTTAAATCTTTTAGGCAAAAAAATCAAAAATATTCTCACCCCCATACCTAAATCTGACGTTGTCCTCAATGTTAAAGAAAATTTAAAGCAGTAATAGGACAGAGGAGAAGTTACCTGATATGGGTAGGTAAATTGACAATTGGGGCAAAAACCTCCAAACCTGCATGTTAGTAATTTATTGAATTTTTTTTATTTATTTTTTAATAATATTTACATGTTGGGTTGCCTCCCAAGAGCGCTAAGTTTTATGTCTTCAGCTAGACAATCCTAACTTAATTAGTATAAACAAGATCTACCAGAAGTGTTTCTTCAACTTCTAGACTCAGATAATCTAGGTATGGTTTGAGGCAATGTCCATTAACTTGAAAAGATCTGCCATCCTTGGTACTGCCTATAATTATCGCATATGCGGATGCACTTTCTCCACAATGTATGGGCCAGTCCAGCGGGATTTAAGTTTCCCAGAAAACAGATGTAATCGAGAGTCGTATAAAAGAATTTTCTGTTCTGGGTAAAATTTCTTACGAATGATCATTTTATCATGCATGATCTTCGTGCGATCTTTGTACTTCTTGGCACACTCGTAAGCATCGTTTCTAATTTTTTCAAGCTCATCGAGCTGAAGCTTCCTATGTTCTCCCGCTTTGTCAAGATCGAAATTTAAATGTTTAATCGCCCAATAGGCCTTGTGCTCTAACTCGACAGGTAAGTGGCAGGCCTTGCCATAGATAGTTCTATATGGAGACATTCCAATTGGTATTTTGTAAGCCGTCCAATATGCCCACAGTGCATCTGTTAGCCTAAGAGACCAATCCTTCTGAGATGTATTAACAGTTTTTTTCAAGGATGGTCTTGATTTTCCGATTGGAAATTTCAACTTGTCCACTTGTTTATGGATGATATGGTGTACTGACCTTGTGATTAAATTTGTACTTTCTCATAAGGGCTTTAAAGATTTTATTACAAAAATGTTTCCCCCCATCACTAATGATAGCACGAGGGGTGCCAAAACGAGCAAAGATAGATTCTTTAAGGAACTTGATCACCACTTTGTGATCATTGGTCTTATACGCGATAGCCTCAATCCATTTTGATACATAGTCAACTGCCACAAGAATGTACTGGTGCCCAAATAACATAGAAAAAAGACCCATAAAATCAATACCCCAAACATCGAAGATTTCTATAATTAAGATAGGGTTCAGAGGCATCTCATTCTTTCTCAAAAGTTTTCTTAATCGTTGATATCGATCGCAAGATTTACAATAGTCATGCGCATCTCGAAAAAGTGTGGGCCAATAAAATCTTCACTGCAAAACTTTTGCAACAATTTTCTTCCCACTAAAATGACCACCACAAGCATGGTCATGACAAAAGAAAAGGACATTCCTTTGATCGTGTTCAGGGATGCATCGTCTGATGATTTGATCAGGACAGTATTTGAACAAGTATGGAATCATCCCAAAAATACCATTTTACACAAGCTAGGAAGCAAAATTTCTCTTGTTTGGTCCATAAATTGGGCATTTGTTCAGTAACTAGATAGTTGACTACATCAGCATACCATGGAACATTGTTATGGAAAATCATCATTAATTGTTCATTAGGGAAGGTCTAGGATACAGGCATGGATTCTCCAGATGATTCAATAATTAATCTGGACAAGTGGTCAGCTACAACATTTTCGGATCCCTTTTTATCTCGTATTTCAAGATTAAATTTCTAGAGCAACAGAATCCAACGAATGAGTCTTGCCTTGACATCCTTCTTTGTGAGAAGGTACTTAAGGGCAGCATGATCAGAATAAATAAGGACCTTGGATCCTATCAGATAGGGACAAAATTTGTCAAGAGCAAAGACAACAGCCAACAACTCTTTTTTAGTGGTAGAATAGTTGAATTGGGCGTCCTTCAGAGTTTTGCTCGCATAATGAATCACATAGGGAAGCTTCCCAACTCGCTGACCTAGGACGGCACCTATTGCATAATCAGATGCATCACACATGATTTCAAATGGCAGATTCCAATCGGAGGACCTTATGATGGGTGCTGAGGTTAGTTCAGACTTCAGTCTTTCGAAAGCAGTTATACAAATTGGCAAAAAATTAAAAATAGCATCTTTCTGTTGGGAACCCGCCCATGCCGCTGATATTTCAAAACAAAAATCAGATGGCAGCGGAAAGGGGGCATGTGCGGGATCAACGTTCATCGCATGAACGTTGTTTCGAGACCTTTCGTAATTAGGTAAGAATTAAAACTTTTAAAACCATTAGGAAGATCAGATCTTCACCTTGCGTGGGTAGATGATCACCGCAAATCTGAATTCGTGGTTTTCGGAAGAGGGTTCGCTTGAAGCCGTTCAAACGTCCGGCCTCTACGGGTATCCACACGAAGTAGAGGACCGATCAAATCTTTCTTGTCTTCCCGGGGTGCTAGCTCCCTTGCAAAGACTTCTTTTGATGGCTGATCTCCTCTCTTTCAATCAACTCTTGATTGCACTTGAGAGGAGGAAGAAGAAGGATGAAGAAGAGGAAGAAGATCAAAGCCCTTCGCAGCCTTCTTCTTTTCTCATGCGTTGAAGCCAAAAGGAGGAAGAAGGGATGTCGCCAAGGTCTTCTTTCCCTTGCACCTTGCTTGTGGTTGAACCAAGGGAGGAGAGGGGAGGGTGGCGGCAGCAAGAGGAGGGCTTCAAGTGCATTAGGGCGCCGGCCCCTTGCCTCCTCTTATATAGCCATCTAGGGCTCCTACAATCTAGGAGCCCTAGAGTTAATTCCATAAGAAGGGGGCACCGGCCCCTCTCTTCATGCCGCACACAAGGAGAGGAGGAGGGGCGTGATCCCTCCTTCTTGTGATGCCCTAATCCTCCTCTAAGGAGGATTAGGTGTCCCTCTTATGGCTAAGTCCTAATCCTATTAGGCTTTAACCAAATCATGAATCAATTGGATTCAATCCATGCTAGTCCTAATCCTATTAGAACTTGAATGAACCATGACTCAATTGAACTCTTCAATCCTAATCCAATTAGGAGTCATGTTGATTCATTAGATTAATAATTAATTTAGACTTAAGGAATCCTAATCCAATTAGGATGTATTTAATTTTAGTCCTAATCCAATTAGGACTCTATTTGAATCCGAAGTCCTAATCCAATTAGGATTTCTAGGAATCCTACTCCAAGTAGGAATCCAATTTTAATTCAAAATTCCTAATCTCATTAGGGTTGTAGGAATCCTATTCCAAGTAGGAATTCCAGTCCTACTCCAACTAGGATTCCCAGTCCTAATCGAATTAGGACTCTAGGAATCCTACCCGAAGTAGAATTTGTGTTTAAGTCCAATTAATTAATTCCCTTTGTTCCTTCTTCAACCGAATATCAATCGAATTGATTACTCGTGATTCATAATTACTATTCAACCATCGGATCAGTCAATACTTCTAGTGTGTGTGACCCCATAGGTTCTATTCTGACTGGTAGTGAGATATATTGTGATCTCTATCATTTTATCATTGAAAACTCCTTTCAATGGGTTGGAACGATTCCAACTCAACTCATTAGGGTTTATCGATCATCAAGATAATCCCTATGAGTCCCACCATCCACCAGTGACACCTAGCAGCATGTAGTGGCTACCCAGTAGAATAGAAAGATGAACCTCTAGGTGCAGTTAATATGTGATATAGTCCTACTATCGTGGATCTCTACAGGACGGAGGTCATGGACAACTCGTCAAACCCCATCGTCTGTCATATGTCAAGATTTATTCGACTTGAGTTCGATAGTGGAAAACTCTTTTTCCACTTTATATTACTGCCCTGGCCAAGGTCTTAGAACTCAGTCTAACAAATCACATAGGATCACTCCTCTTCTATCAAGGTCGATAGATTCCTTATAGGTGCATACCCTACTCCTACAGTGAACTTACTGCAGCCAATCTACACTGCATGGACCCATATGGCTAGAGACCATGTATGTGTGCAGTCAAACTACAATAACCTCACTGTGAGTAGCCGAAGCACCGCAGGTCAAAGGACCAGTCACACTACTGCAACATCAAGCAAGTCACTGACGAGTGGATAGACATCCAAGTGACTTCTTGTCTTGGTCACGCTCAGTACCCTTGTTCTCTAACAAGCACCTGCACTATCACTTCAGTGTCCCTACACTGTGGACTCAAGTCTCGTCCATCCAGAAAGAAAGTGATCTGTGCACTGATCGGATCGATCACCGTCCTCGTGATGATCCATTGATCAGGAGCATTTAGAAATTAATCACCAATGATACATGGCTCAAATTCTCAACTTTTGAGAATATGTATCATCATCTTATTAATTCCTTGGACGATTCATAGATACATAAATAATATGAATGAAAAGATGCCTTTTATTTATTCAATAATAAACAGTCAAGTACAAAATTATGTCCCTAGAATCAACAATGTGTCAGCCAAATTGGCTTCTAGGGCATACATCTAACAATCTCCCACTTGCACTAAAGCCAATTGATCATATATCTTAGGCCCATCTTCTCAAGGTGGGCTTCAGTCTTTTGCTGACTCAGCTGCTTAGTGAACGGGTCCGCCACGTTATCCGCGGAGTCTGCTCTCTGCACCTTTACATATTTCTTCTCAACATAGTCGCGTATGAGATGGAAGCGCCGCTCTATATGCTTAGACTTCTGATGAGACCTTGGCTCCTTAGCAAAGGCTATGGCGCCATTATTATCGCAGTAGAGTGTTATAGCATCTGATGTCATCACGTCCAACTCTGCAATGAATTTCTTGAACCAGAAGCCTTCCTTAGCAGCTTCAGAGGCGGCGATGTATTCAGCTTCCATAGTAGAATCAGCAATGATCGGTTGTTTAGAACTCTTCCAATTTACCGTACCACCATTGCACAAGAACACATATCCAGATGTTGACTTCCTGTCATCGACATCAGTCATGAAGTCTGAATCTGTGTACCCTTCTACCTTTAACTCTGATGATCCTCCAAAAACCAAGAATAAATCTTTAGTTCTTCTCAAGTACTTAAGAATATTCTTCACAGCTGTCCAGTGTTCTTCACCTGGATTCGACTGATATCTGCTTGTGACACTCACAGCAAGAGCTATATCAGGTCGTGTACACAGCATGGCATACATGAGGCTTCCTATTGCCGATGCATAGGGAATCTTGCTCATGCGTTGAATCTCTTCAGATGTATTGGGGCACATCTTCTTGGAGAGATGAATTCCATGCCTAAGGGGTAAGAGACCCCTCTTGAAGTTTTCCATGCTGAACCTCTTCAGCACCTCCTCTATGTACATTTTCTGTGAAAGGCCAAGCATCCTTTTAGATCTATCTCTATAGACCTTTATTCCCAGAATATAGGATGCTTCCCCAAGGTCTTTCATGGAGAATTCTTTTGACAACCAGACCTTGACCGAGGTTAGCATGGGAATATCATTCCCAATCAGGAGAATGTCATCTACGTACAGTACGAGAAAAATGACAGCACTCCCACTAACCTTTTTGTAAACACACGGTTCCTCTTCATTTTTGATGAAATCAAACGTTTTGATTGCATCATCGAAACGAGTGTTCCAACTCCGAGATACTTGCTTTAGTCCATAGATGGACCTTTGCAGCTTGCAGACCTTGTGATCTCCATCACTGGAAGTGAAACCCAAAGGCTGTTCCATATAGATATCTTCATTAAGATATCCATTCAGGAAAGCAGTTTTCACATCCATCTGCCAGATTTCATAATCATGAAATGCTGCAATGGCAAGCAATGTTTGGATGGATTTTAGCATGGCTACAGGTGAAAAGGTCTCCTGATAGTCAATGCCCTCGCGCTGACTATACCCTTTTGCCACAAGCCTTGCCTTATAGGTCTCTACCTCTCCATCCGAACCTATCTTCCTCTTGTAGATCCATTTGCATCCAATAGGTACAATACCTTCTGGTGGGTCTACTAAGGTCCAGACTTGGTTGGAATGCATGGAGTCTAACTCTGACTTCATAGCTTCCAGCCATTTCTCGGAATCGATATCAGATATCGCCTCGTTGTAGGTTTTGGGATCCTGTATGTGATCCCTATCTCCCACTAGGAACATTTCCTCGGTATCCTCTTCTAGTATACCTAAGTATCTATCGGGAGGATGGGAGACCCTACTAGATCTACGAGGTGGTCGAGGGACATCGTGTACTGGCTCTTTATGAATGGGTTCTATAGGATCCATGACTCATTGCTTTTCAGAGACTTTCTCTTCAAGCTCAATTTTCCTCCCACTGCCTCTATCAAGGATAAACTGATTTTCCAAGAAGATGGCATGACGGCTCACAAACACATTGTGATCCTCTGAGACGTAAAAATTGTATCCTAATGACTCTTTAGGATATCCTATAAAACGAGCACTTATGGTCCTAGCCTCTAACTTGTCCGCCTGTAGTCTCTTGACGTGGGCCGGACATCCCCAAATCTTGAGATGACCCAGACTTGGTTTCTTACCATGCCATATCTCATACGGTGTGGTAGGAACGGATTTAGAGGAAACTCTATTCAATAAATAAATCGCTGTGAGTAAGGCATCTCCCCAAAAGAACATAGGTAAATCAGTGAAGCTCATCATGGACCTGACCATGTCCAACAGGGTCCGATTCCTCCTCTCTGACACCCCATTGAGTTGAGGTGTACCCGGAGGTGTCCATTGTGAGACTATGCCGTTTTCTTTGAGATAGTCCCGGAATTCCCCACTAAGGTATTCTCCTCCTCGATCTGATCGAAGAGCCTTAAGAGATTTTCCGGTTTGTTTTTCTACTTCATTCTTGAACTCTTTGAACTTTTCAAAAGATTCAGACTTGTGTCTCATAAGATACACATACCCATATCGTGAATAATCATCGGTAAAGGTAATGAAGTAAGAATAACGTCCTCTGGCTGGCACATCGAATGGGCCACATACATCTGTATGTACTAGGGTAAGTATTTCAGTAGTCCTCTCCCCATGTCCTACAAAGGGCAATCTAGCCATTTTTCCTTGAAGACAGGACTCGCAAACTGGATATGACTCGGAAGTCAATGAGCCGAGAAGCCCATCTTTATCCATTTTGTTCATCCTATCCTCTCCAATATGGCCAAGTCTGAGGTGCCACAAATATCTTTGGTTTATCTCATCTCTAGATCTTTTGGATCCTTTGGCACTCACTTCTTGCTCGGTAATATTCACAGATACATCCATATGTAAATGATAGAGACTGTCGATCATGAAACCACGTGCGACTATTTTATTTCTTAAATAAATAGAACAGCAGTCTTTGTCAAAAGTAAAAACATGACCTTCCTGTGCTAGACATGAAACAGAAATCAAATTTCTGCTAGCAGCAGGTACATAATAGCAGTCTCTAAGTAATAAACTAAATCCAGACGGTAGTCGCAGATGGTAGGTGCCCACAGCCACAGCAGCAACTTTTGCCCCGTTGCTAACCCGAAGGATTACCGCACCTTCCGCCAGCCTTCTACTTTCCTTTAGACCCTGCATAGTAGTGCACAAATGAGCACTAGAACCAGAATCTATAACCCAACTAGAAGTAGAAGAAACCGTTAGATTAGTTTCAATTATGAGCAAGTCTATACCTTCTGAAGGCGTGTCACCTTTCTTGTTCTTCAGGCTCTCGAGGTATGAAGGACAGTTTCTCTTCCAGTAGCCTTCGACATTGCAGTGGAAATATTTTTCTTTGTCGTTAGCCTTTTTCTTTTGAACTTCCTTCTTTGGCTTCTTGTCTTTCTTCTGCTTCTTAGCAGGCTTCTTTTTCTTCCAAGTAGACTTTCTCTTGGAACCAGAAGTCAACTCAGCAGCAAGGACATTGCCCCTTGAACCTTTCAAGGCTCCCTCAGCAGTTACCAACATGTTGATTAGTTCAGTCTTAGTGCATTCAATCTTATTCATGTGGTAGTTTACTATAAACTGACCAAATGAATCAGAAAGTGACTGTAGGATCAAATCCACTTGTAATTCCTTGTGCATGTCCATACCGAGCTTCTCAAGCTCCTCCAGGTCCTTGATCATGGTCAGACCGTGATCATGGACAGACTGCCCCTCGCGCATCTTTGCTTTGAAAAGCCTCTTGGACACTTCAAAATGAGCTGTGCGACTCTGCTCACCATATAACTCTTGCAGGTGTGTCGGTATGTCCCTAGCAGTCTTCATATTTTCATGCTGGCATTGGAGTTCATTAGACATGGATGCCATCATATAGCATTTTACTCTAATGTCATCATCCAACCACTTTTTATGCATCTCACGCTGAACATCAGTAGGACGTGTTGGTAGTGTGGGGATATCTGAATCGAGTATGTAGCCTATTTTCTCACAGTCCAAAACAATTTTGAGATTTCTAAGCCAGTCTTTGTAATTGGTTCCGGTCAGTCGGTTGGTCTCAAGAATACGGGTCAAAGGGTTTGAAGCTGACATTGTATCTGCAGAGAGTAAAGATTCTAGTTAGACTTTTGTACTTGATCCTAATCTGTTCTAAGGTCTTTTAGAACAAATGTAACTCCCACTATTTTCTCGAATCTCTCACACTCCCCTGGTAGGAAAACGGAAATCCCACACGACTAGGGTTTCTAGTGGGTACTGCGGTCCCACCGATTTACATGCCACCTCACCTAACAGTTATTGGTGACACATAGATGGATGAGTGTACAACTCTTGTACAATGCTTCTCAAGCATGGTGCAGTGTAACTTGGTCTCTAAGCCATGAAGACCTCACCTAACAGTTATTGGTCCCATTTCTTAGTTAAGTCAGACCCACCGTATAACCGTAGGAATAAAGTCGTCATTGGGTCCTCACCTAACAGTTATTGGTGCCCAACCCCACCTTTACCCTGCAACATCTCATGTCTATAGAGAGGTCCAGCCCCCCGATGCAACTTGACCACTGTGTCCAGCCGAGACAAATCAACATCAGAAAGGCCTTAGCAGCTCTACTACAGTGGAAGACCTATTAACTTAATATTGGTTAATCAAGTCTTAGTGTTTGCAACTTGAGCCCTTCATAAGAGGTAATCGAATAATTGGCCAGGTAAGCAGGTGGGAGGCTCTCCTTACTCAGAGAGTAAGGTCCTAATTAAGTAACCACCTTTTATGCTTTCCTAGACACCAATTAGATCAATTAATCTAATATGACTTGCTCATGTCGGTTCACTCTCGACTTGATTGAGGAGGTTTTGATTTAGGTCTCAATTGGGTTTGCTACATCACATGTAAACCTATCTACCCGACTCGCATTCACATCACATGCAAACGGCACATCATAGGCAGTTATAATCGCAGCATCAAATTAAAGCTAAACTTTAAATAGGTGATGATCATGGATTCTAGTTAGGTCGTATTACAAGCACATGCACGTCAATCGATCAACTGGTCTTCAACTCTTGAATTGGTTCCAAGCCTCCTTGATTCGATCCTTGACCAACTCTTGATCCAATCGCCATCAACCGCTTAGACCCTTGTTCATCTCATGCATCGTCTTCGACTTGATCGTTGACATACATCACATCACAGAAATACAACCAGATGTAAAATAAAAATAAAAATAAATTATATCTCCTTTTAGGAGGCACGCAGGCCTCTCAAAACATCAAATAAGATGCATGCAAGCATCTGAAAAATTACATGACATCGCAGATCACATCGCAGGTCATTACATTTGATACCAAAAGGGTTTGAATCCTATGATCATCACCATATGCAACAATTATAATTTTCAGATCTAAAAACTAACTGATTATGTCATGACATAGGTTGCTGATCATGCTAATCATGATTCTAAACTTTGTAATTTCATTAACAACGCAATTAGAATCATCATTTTATCACATAAAAATCAGCATGCAAAAATCAGCACCCCTGAAAAATCTGCATGCAGAAATTTTCAGCATGCATGATCATTCAATTTTCAGATCTAATAAGCCTTTAGATATTTAATTCTTACCTTAATCTATGAAGCCTAGGCTCTGATACCACTGTTGGGAACCCGCCCATGCCGCTGATATTTCAAAACAAAAATCAGATGGCAGCGGAAAGGGGGCATGTGCGGGATCAACGTTCATCGCATGAACGTTGTTTCGAGACCTTTCGTAATTAGGTAAGAATTAAAACTTTTAAAACCATTAGGAAGATCAGATCTTCACCTTGCACGGGTAGATGATCACCATGTGGAGTGATTGATTAAAACCCCATTTGATTTTGATGAGCTCAAAGCATTTGAGTATATCTTGTGATTACTAATGAATTCAATTGAGTGTTTCAGTGAAAATCCTGTCCAAGTGTCTCTAGATTTGGTTCATAGTATTTTGGATAAGGTAAGAAGTCTGCTGAACCAAAGTCTGAGACTCGAGTCGACTCCCGAGTATCACGAGTCGACTCCAAGCGTATCAAGTTCACTGGCACGAGCTCGAGTCGACTCCAGATCAGTACGAGTCGACTCCGACTGAGAACAGACAGAAGGACAGAAAGCTTCAACTCAGAAACTGTCAACGAGTCGACTCCCGAAGTGCGCGAGTCGACTCCAATGTTCAACGAGTCGACTCCAGGGTAGTAAGAGTCGACTCCAAGAGAAACACAAAGAAAAGTCAGAGAGCAGTTTTCGGGTCTGAGATTCGAGTCGACTCACAGACAGCTCGAGTCGACTCCGAGACAAGCTTCACGTCAAAAGGCAGAAGACCAACTTTCGGAAACTGAGAGCCGAGTCGACTCCAAGGAAGTTCGAGTCGACTCCAAGACTGGATGAGCCAAAAGACAGAGAAACGGGAGTTCGGGCTCTGAGATTCGAGTCGACTCCCAGGACAGTCGAGTCGACTCGAGTGGACAAAATTCAAAATTGGATCCACGGACTTCAGTGGATGAGCCGACTCCAAAATTGCCAGGTCAGCTCCAGAAGTTGGCGAGTCAACTCCAGGTCAAGACGAGTCGACTCCCAGTCAAGACGGCAACTTTAATTCAAATTTGGAACAGTTGCCGAGTCGACTCCGGAAAAGCGTGAGTCGACTCCTGCTACAGCCGAGTCGACTCCTGATCGCGCGAGTCGACTCCAACCCACCAACGGTCATATTGTCAGGCTGCGCAGAGTGTGCAGAACGGCCAGAAAAAGCAGAGTAACGGCTAGTTTCCGTGGGGGTTGGCTTAAATAGCCACAGAGGACTGTAGCAAGGCAGAGAACAGATATTCGACTCCAAGCATTCAAGTTTTCAAGCTCTCCAAGTGCTCTTAAACGAAAAAGGGAAGATCTGCATTTACTGCTCCAACAACTTCTTCCCAACAATCAAAGCTTCCTCCTCCTGCATTCAAGTCGACCACTCTTTCAAGAGGAGACCGGAGTTCCAGAAGCCATACCTCTTCACCAGCTTAAAAGCGTTTGAGGGCTTCTAACTCCTTTACGATTATATTGTTTTAAATCTGCTTTTTGAGAACCTATTTTCTGTTTTCTTCTATCTCTTGTATTTACTTGATTCAATCGGGGGATTGAATCAAGGGGTTTAAGGTTGGTTGGTGAGCCAAGTTAAAACCAACGTGTGTAAGGGTTTGATTGTGAGCCCGAGAAAACAATCGGGGTTGGTTCTAGTCGGTGAGCCTGAGAAAACCGACCGAGTTCGTTGTGAGCTCGTAAAACAACAAGTTCGGTTGTGAGCTTGCAAAACAACCGGCTGTAATCCAAGGGGGTTATAGTGAAATTCCCAAGTGAGACTTGGGGAGTGGACGTAGGAGCAAGGGTTAGCTCCGAACCACTATAAAACTTTGTGTTTGTAGTGCATTGTCTCTCATCTTCTTCCCCGCACATTACTCACAGCACTAGGCTTTAATTAAATAACTTGCTATAGTTTTTAATTAATCATCCACAAAGTTTTAATTAGCCAAATTATTTTAAAAACCCAATTCACCCCCCCTCTTGGGTTGTCTATCTGGGCAACAAGTGGTATCAGAGCCAAAAACTCTTCCACTCAAGAGTTAAAAGATCAAAATGACAACCCCATTTGGATCTTCTCACATTGAGAGTCAGTCCACCCAAAGACCCCCTTTCTTCAATGGATCTGACTACTCATACTGGAAGGCTAGGATGAGAATATTCATCCAAGCCCAAGACTATGAGATGTGGTCCATTGTAGTAAATGGGCCATACATCCCATCCATTTACGTAGATGGTGTTAAGGTACCTAAACTAGAAATGGACTGGGATGAACATGACATGAGGAAGGCACAATTAAACTCTAAAGCAATGAATGTCTTCTATTGTGCCTTAGACCGTAATGAATTCAATAGGATTTCAACTTGTAATTCAGCAAAAGAAATTTGGGACAGACTTGAAGTGACCCATGAGGGCACGAATCAAGTCAAGGAATCCAAAATAAACATCTTGGTTCATAAATATGAACTATTTAAAATGGATTCAAATGAAACAATCACATCCATGTTCACTAGGTTTACTGATATTGTCAATGGTCTAAAAAGCCTTGGCAAGAACTATACTAACAGTGAGCTTGTCAGGAAAATCCTTCGGTGTCTACCGAGGTCGTGGGAAGCTAAAGTGACAGCAATCCAAGAAGCCAAGGACTTGAACAAGCTACCACTTGAGGAGCTTCTTGGATCCCTCATGACGCACGAGCTCACCATGAAACAACACAACGAAGAAGAGTCCTCCCATAAGAAAAAGGTAATAGCCCTTAAATCTACTTCTTCTAACAAGGACTTGTCTTGCAGCAGCAGCAGTGAAGAAGAAGAAGATGAGGAAGATGGTGGTGAGGCTCTTCTTGTGCGCAAGTTCAAGAAATTCATCAATCACAAGAAGTCCTATCATCAAAGGAGAGGCCCCTCAAATTCCTACCGCAAAGACAAAGGTAAGGAAAGGGAAAATGAGGGGATTGGTTGTTACGAGTGCAAGAAGCCGGGTCACATAAGAGCGGAGTGCCCCTTACTGAAGAAGGGGAGTAAGTACAAGAAGAAAAAGGCACTTGTCACTACCCTATCGGACTCCGACTCATCATCCTCCTCATCAGATGATGAACAAGAAGAGAAGGCCAATTTCTGTTTCATGGCCAACGAAAACGAGGTAACTTCCGACACGCATCCTGATTTTTCTTTTGATGAACTTTATGATGCATTTAATGAATTAATGGTAGAATATAAGGCTATAAATCTTAAGAATAAAGAACTGAAAATAACTAATCAATCATACCTACATAAATACGATAAATTAGTTAAGGATAAGGATTTAATCACCAAAGAAAATATAGAACTTAAAACAAGCAACCAACTTTTAACTCAAAAGACCAACACCTTAACTAAAGAAAATGAAAAACTAACTAAGGAATTTTCAGAACTTAAAAAATATAAACAAACCTTAGATAAGGATCTTACTAAAGAACTTAATGATCTAAAAGCCGAAAATCAGACACTAACTAAAGAACTTAACAAATACAAACCCTTAGTTGAAAGATTTACCTATAGTTCTGAAAAATTAAACATGATACTAAATAGTCAACGTGCAGTGTTTAATAAAGCCGGTTTAGGATATAAACCAAGGAATAAGCAAAAACTTCTTAGTAACTTCTTTGTTAAAGCTGGGAAAACAAAAACTAAGAAAATAACCTGCTTTTGTTGTGGTATAGTAGGCCATAAAGCAAATGTATGTAATTTTAGGAAAAGTAAAACTAAAAGAAAAATTAAAAGGGTATGGGTTCCAAAAGGAACCAACTTGACTAACCATGAAGGACCCAAGAAAACTTGGGTACCTAAGATGACATGATTTGCTTGTGTAGGAGTGTCTTGCAGCCAAGGTCAACAAAAATTGCTGGTATTTGGATAGTGGCTGCTCAAGGCACATGACGGGTGATAAAGACCAATTTTTCATCCTTGAAGCTAAGAAGGGAGGTGCTGTGACGTTTGGAGACAACAACCAAGGTCACATCATTGGTATTGGTAAAGTTCAAATCACCCCTTCTACTTTTATAGATAATGTTAGATATGTTGATGGTCTTAAGCATAACTTGTTAAGCATCAGTCAATTATGTGATAAAGGATATGATGTTATGTTTAAACCATCACTATGTATTATAACAAATCCTAATGATAATAGCTTAGTTTTTAAAGGGATTAGACGTGGAAATGTATATGTTGTAGACCTAGAAGATCTTGCAAAACATAACCAATGTCTAGTTGTAAATGAAACTAAAGATAATGATGCTAGTTGGTTATGGCACCGTAAGTTAGGTCATGCAAGCATGGACACAATAACTAAATTAGTTAAAAGAGACTCCGTGATAGGTTTGCCAAAATTAAAATTTGAAAAGAACAAAATATGTGAAGCATGTCAATTTGGCAAACAATCTAGGAACTCTTTTAAATCCATAAAATGTGTCTCTACCTCTAGGCCTCTAGAATTATTACACATGGACCTATTTGGTCCAACTAGAACAACAAGCCTAGGTGGAAATAAATATGGTCTAGTCATAGTAGATAATTACTCTAGGTACACATGGGTCATGTTTCTAGCACATAAGGACCAAGCATTTTCAATGTTTAAAAAGTTCCATAAGGAAGTAACAAATGCTAGAGAGTCTTCAGTCATAGCCATTAGAAGTGACCATGGTACCGAATTCGAAAATCAATTATTTGATGAATTTTGTAGTAAAAAGGGGATAACCCATAATTTTTCTGCACCTAGGACACCACAACAAAATGGAGTTGTGGAAAGGAAGAATAGAACTCTAGAGGAAATGGCTAGAACGATGTTATGTGAAAGTAACCTCCCTAAGTACTTTTGGGGAGAAGCCATTAATACTTCTTGCCATATATTAAATAGAGTTTTATTAAGACCCATTATAAAGAAAACACCTTATGAACTGTGGAAAAACAGAAAACCAAAAGTTAACTATTTTCATGTTTTTGGATGTAGGTGTTTTGTACATAATAATGGAAAAGATAATCTAGGAAAATTTGATCCTAAATCTAATGAAGGAATATTCCTAGGTTATTCTACAACTAGTAAAGCCTATAGAATCTTTAATAAAAGAACCCTAGTTATAGAAGAATCTATACATGTTGTTTTTGATGACTCTAGTGACATCTCATCTAGTAAGAAGGTTAATTTTGATGATGATATTGAAATACTTGAAGAAAAGATAGATGAGATGGGATTACAAGATGATAATCAAAAGTTGATTGAAGGAGAATCGTCAAACCAAGAGCCTATAGTGGATCATGGGCTAGCTAAAGCTTGGAGGTATGCTCACGGGCATCCTAAGGAACTAATTCTAGATGATCCATCACAACCGGTTAGGACTAGAGCATCCCTTAGGAATTTGAATAATCATCTAGCTTTTGTTTCACACTTTGAGCCCAAACATATAGAAGAAGCCGAAAATGATGTAAATTGGATAAATGCAATGCAAGAAGAACTAAATCAATTTACTAGAAACAAGGTTTGGGATCTAGTGGAGAGACCTTCTGAATATCCAATTATAGGTACTAAATGGATATATAAAAATAAGCTAGATGAAAATGGAATTGTTATAAGGAATAAGGCTAGACTAGTAGCAAAGGGTTATAATCAAGAAGAAGGCATAGATTTTGATGAAACCTTTGCTCCCGTAGCTAGACTTGAGGCAATTAGACTTCTATTAGCATATGCATGCTCTAAGGACTTCAAACTATATCAAATGGATGTAAAGAGTGCTTTTCTAAATGGGTTTATTAATGAGGAGGTGTATGTAGAACAACCTCCTGGTTTTGAAAATCATCAATACCCTAATCATGTGTATAAACTGAACAAAGCACTTTATGGACTAAAACAAGCACCTAGAGCATGGTATGAGAGACTTAGTAAATTCCTATTAGAACATGAATTCTCTAGGAAAAATGTAGATACAACATTATTTCTGAAAAAGAAAAATAAGGATATGTTATTAGTACAGATTTATGTTGATGATATCATTTTCGGTGCTACTAACAATCGCCTCTGCGAGGAATTTGCTGATTTGATGCAGAGTGAGTTTGAGATGAGCATGATGGGAGAGCTGAACTACTTTCTCGGGCTTCAAATCAAACAATCTGAAGGAGGCATCTTCATCAATCAAGCAAAATATATCAAGAAGATGCTCAAGAAGTTTGATATGGAGGGAAACAAGTCAATCAGCACCCCCATGAGCTCATCATGTAAGTTAGACCAAGATGAATCAGGTAAATCTGTAAATCAAAAACTTTATAGAGGTATGATAGGTTCTTTACTGTATCTTACTGCAAGTAGGCCTGATATTATGTTTAGTGTGTGCATGTGTGCTAGATATCAGGCTAATCCTAAAGAATCACACCTAGCTGCAGTTAAGAGAATCTTTAAATACTTAATTGGAACTAAGAACATAGGGCTGTGGTACTCTAAAGAATCTAGCCTAAACTTAATAGGGTATACAGATTCAGACTTCGCTGGATGTAAGCTTGATAGAAAAAGTACCAGCGGGTCCTGTCAATGTCTAGGAGAAAACCTAATCTCATGGTTTAGCAAGAAACAAAACTCGGTTGCATTATCCACTGCAGAAGCTGAATATGTTGCAGCCGGGAGTTGTTGTGCTCAAATCTTATGGATTAAACAACAATTAGAAGATTATGGCATTAAACAAGATAAAATCCCCATTAATTGTGATAACACAAGTGCCATAAATCTCACTAAAAATCCAATTCAACACTCAAGAACTAAACACATTGAGATAAGACATCACTTCATAAGAGATCATGTATTGAATGGTAATGTGTCACTCCAATTTGTGTGTACTGATAATCAATTAGCAGACATTTTTACAAAACCCCTAAGTGAAGAGAGGTTTAGTGTACTTAGAAGGGGATTAGGAGTGATTGATCCATCCTAGTGGGGTTTTTCACTAGATTAATTGATTTTGATGATTAGAATGAGGTTAAAATAGAGTTTCTATGCAGTGATCATCAAATCAGTCCTTAATTAGGTGATTTTCCCTCATTTGGCACGATTATGGCATGGTTTTTAGGTGCGTGCCAAGGTTAGAGACGACTCGAGTAAGTTTCAGAGCCGGCTCCTAAGGGGGAGTCGACTCGCGCATTTGCGGGAGTCGACTCGCAAAGTTGGCAGCTGAGGGGGAGTCGACTCGCACACTGTCGGGAGTCGACTCGCGCATATTCTGGAGTCGACTCGAGGTCGAGTCGACTCGCGACTCAGGGGAGTCGACTCGCAGTCGGGATCCGACTTTTTAACCCTAGGTTTGTCGTTTCGCAAACACTTTTCCTCAAGCCGCCACTGTTCACAAAGCCCTAGAGCCGACTCCTAGGTCATCCCCGATCGTCTCCAAGCCCTTTTTCTGTCGATTTTTCGCCGGACATTGAGTTTCCGTCCGTTCCTAGGTCATTTTCGGTCCGTCCCGAGCTTCCTCTGTCGGTCCTTCACCGTCCTCTAGGTATTTTTCTTCCCGTTTAGGTCAAGATGCCTCGTAAGACCGTCGTTAGGAAGAGGTCCCGTCCCGAGGCCGGTCCCGAGCGGCGCTCCAAGGCGCGGCACGATCCCGCGAGGCAACCACCACCGGATCGTTCCCCGCCTAGGGTGGTTCTCGTGAGGCCGTTGGCCGGGAAGGCCGTCACCTCCGGGAGGTTTGTCGATTTCGACTATCTCTCCCGGGAGGGGTTCACCATAGGCGATAGGCTTAGAGCCCAGGGCCTAGAGTACTTCCTCACCTTGGACCTTCCCACCTATCCTGGCCTAGTTCAAGAGTTTTACAGTACCGTCCATCGGGGAGATGGAGGTATCGAGGGCACGGTAGTAGGTGTCCCGTTGCGTGTCACAGAGGACCTCATTGCCCATATCCTTCACCTTCCATTAGTAGGGGTGGCTCCCGCACACCCTGAGGATAGAGTTGCGGCCCTTACGGTCGTCTTAGGGCATCCACCTCAGTCCCCCCTAGATGAGGTATCTGCTAGCTCACTTCCTATTGAAGTGAGAATCCTTTTGAGCATTCTGTCCAGGTCCATCTTCCCTAAGACAGGGAGATTTGATTTTGTGAATGAGAGGGACTTAGCTATTATGTCTTATATCCTTCAGGACACCCCGATCAACTTCCCAAAGCTCATTTATAGGTATATGTGTGAGCCCCTAGATAGACCTAGGCTCTCACTCCCATACGGGATGTTATTCACTCTTCTTTTTAGGCAGTACGAGATTCTCATTCCTGAGAGGGAACCCTCTCGTGCCTTGCGATGGACTGATCGCTTATGTACGGGGACTATGCACAGGATGGGGTTTCGGAAGAGAGAAGGGATCTGGGTTAGGAAGTCCACTCTCACTGCTCAGACCACCAGACCATCACCCAGTCCTGAGCCAGATTCAGACTACCCAGACCTTCCAGACCATCCAGACCTCCCATCCACTCCTCCTGCTCCTACCACCTCTGCCGGACCTTCCTCCTCAGTTCCACCATCTATGGAGGTTCGTATTGATACAGAGCAGCTCCGGAAGCTGCGGCAGGAGATCGTCCGAGATCTGAGGGATGAGCTGCTTCGGGAGCTCCGAGGTGCGGTGCCTGCCCCCACTCCTGCACCCGTATCTTCTCAGTTGGTCCCTTCCTTGACAGCCGTGACTGACATGACGGCTCATGTACGGGAAGAGATCTACAATGTCCGGAGTTTGGTCCAGGCCCAGTTCCACAGCATGAGTGAGGTCACGAGCTCCACTCGACAGATGCGAGAGGAGATAGGTCGTGATATGCACACCACCACCGAGGGGGCCGAGCGCTTGGCGAATGTACTCATCGACAAGCTGGACGCACTTCAGACATCGGTGACTGGGCTTCAGGCGTCGGTGACAGAGCTCTCCACTACACATAGCAGAGCCACCACGTCTATTATCACGCAGCTCGGACATGTGACAGATGCAGTCACCCTCCTCATGGAGCAGAGCCGATTGAGAGGAGGAGCACCATCCTCGAGAGGAGGTGCCACATCCTCCAGAGGAGGAGATGCATCCTCGAGAGGGGGAGCTTCATCCTCGAGGAGGACATAGATGTGTTTGAGTTGTGTTTTGTCTTGCTTTGCTTTACTTATTGTATTCTCACATGTATTCACATTCATATCAATACAATGAGTAGACATTTTATCTTCAATTATGTGCTTTGCTTTATGATTGATTGTGTGTGATTACCTCCTTTTTGGTATGATGACAAAAAGGGGGAGAAATATGTATAAAATGTGTAAAAGGGGAGAAATATGAAAAAATATGTAAAAGAAATCAATGGAAATAAATAAAAAGATAAACTCTTAAAAACACATTCAAATTTGTTCTAAGTGGATTCGGTACCTCGAGGCTCATTATCTCTCTTTTGGGGCTCCTAATGGAGTAATCTCCAGAATCTATTCAAGGAATATTCGGAGATTAGCTGAATCCTACTCAAGAACAAATTGACAGATTTTCCCTCTAAAAAGATAAAATTCAGTTCAAAAACTTCAAAGCATTAAAAGGAAATTCAGAGAATCAAAACATAGTTGAATGCATATGTTGAGGGGGAGAATCTGAATTTTAATCAAGCTAAATCATTAATGACATATAAGCCAAACAATTGATTGCATAATATGAAGGCTTATATAATTCCAAATGAAAGGGGGAGCTTTAACTCCGAAATTTAATGTTTCACTCCTTTCAAACTTGGATAAATTAAATTATCAGACATTTGAATTCATTTATGGATTTTACTTCATTGTTTTATGAGCAATTCATTTTACATATACTCAAAGTTTTGTCATCATCAAAAAGGGAGAGATTGTGGAGTGATTGATTAAAACCCCATTTGATTTTGATGAGCTCAAAGCATTTGAGTATATCTTGTGATTACTAATGAATTCAATTGAGTATTTCAGTGAAAATCCTGTCCAAGTGTCTCTAGATTTGGTTCATAGTATTTTGGATAAGGTAAGAAGTCTGCTGAACCAAAGTCTGAGACTCGAGTCGACTCCCGAGTATCACGAGTCGACTCCAAGCGTATCAAGTTCACTGGCACGAGCTCGAGTCGACTCCAGATCAGTACGAGTCGACTCCGACTGAGAACAGACAGAAGGACAGAAAGCTTCAACTCAGAAACTGTCAACGAGTCGACTCCCGAAGTGCGCGAGTCGACTCCAATGTTCAACGAGTCGACTCCAGGGTAGTAAGAGTCGACTCCAAGAGAAACACAAAGAAAAGTCAGAGAACAGTTTTCGGGTCTGAGATTCGAGTCGACTCACAGACAGCTCGAGTCGACTCCGAGACAAGCTTCACGTCAAAAGGCAGAAGACCAACTTTCGGAAACTGAGAGCCGAGTCGACTCCAAGGAAGTTCGAGTCGACTCCAAGACTGGATGAGCCAAAAGACAGAGAAACGGGAGTTCGGGCTCTGAGATTCGAGTCGACTCCCAGGACAGTCGAGTCGACTCGAGTAGACAAAATTCAAAATTGGATCACGGACTTCAGTGGATGAGCCGACTCCAAAATTGCCAGGTCAGCTCCAGAAGTTGGCGAGTCGACTCCAGGTCAAGACGAGTCGACTCCCAGTCAAGACGGCAACTTTAATTCAAATTTGGAACAGTTGCCGAGTCGACTCCGGAAAAGCGTGAGTCGACTCCTGCTACAGCCGAGTCGACTCCTGATCGCGCGAGTCGACTCCAACCCACCAACGGTCATATTGTCAGGCTGCGCAGAGTGTGCAGAACGGCCAGAAAAAGCAGAGTAACGGCTAGTTTCCGTGGGGGTTGGCTTAAATAGCCACAGAGGACTGTAGCAAGGCAGAGAACAGATATTCGACTCCAAGCATTCAAGTTTTCAAGCTCTCCAAGTGCTCTTAAACGAAAAAGGGAAGATCTGCATTTACTGCTCCAACAACTTCTTCCCAACAATCAAAGCTTCCTCCTCCTGCATTCAAGTCGACCACTCTTTCAAGAGGAGACCGGAGTTCGAGAAGCCATACCTCTTCACCAGCTTAAAAGCGTTTGAGGGCTTCTAACTCCTTTACGATTATATTGTTTTAAATCTGCTTTTTGAGAAGCTATTTTCTGTTTTCTTCTATCTCTTGTATTTACTTGATTCAATCGGGGGATTGAATCAAGGGGTTTAAGGTTGGTTGGTGAGCCAAGTTAAAACCAACGTGTGTAAGGGTTTGATTGTGAGCCCGGGAAAACAATCGGGGTTGGTTCTAGTCGGTGAGCCTGGGAAAACCGACCGAGTTCGTTGTGAGCTCGTAAAACAACAAGTTCGGTTGTGAGCTTGCAAAACAACCGGCTGTAATCCAAGGGGGTTATAGTGAAATTCCCAAGTGAGACTTGGGGAGTGGACGTAGGAGCAAGGGTTAGCTCCGAACCACTATAAAACTTTGTGTTTGTAGTGCATTGTCTCTCATCTTCTTCCCCGCACATTACTCACAGCACTAGGCTTTAATTAAATAACTTGCTATAGTTTTTAATTAATCATCCACAAAGTTTTAATTAGCCAAATTATTTTAAAAACCCAATTCACCCCCCCCTCTTGGGTTGTCTATCTGGGCAACACACCGCAAATTTGAATTCGTGGTTTTCGGAAGAGGGTTCGCTTGAAGCCGTTCAAACGTCCGGCCTCTACGAGTATCCACACGAAGTAGAGGACCGATCAAATCTTTCTTGTCTTCCCGGGGTGCTAGCTCCCTTGCAAAGACTTCTTTTGATGGCTGATCTCCTCTCTTTCAATCAACTCTTGATTGCACTTGAGAGGAGGAAGAAGAAGGATGAAGAAGATCAAAGCCCTTCGCAGCCTTCTTCTTTTCTCATGCGTTGAAGCCAAAAGGGGGAAGAAGGGATGTCGCCAAGGTCTTCTTTCCCTTGCACCTTGCTTGCGGTTGAACCAAGGGAGGAGAGGGGAGGGTGGCGGCAGCAAGAGGAGGGCTTCAAGTGCATTAGGGTGCTGGCCCCTTGCCTCCTCTTATATAGCCATCTAGGGCTCCTACAATCTAGGAGCCCTAGAGTTAATTCCATAAGAAGGGGGCGCCGGCCCCTCTCTTCATGCCGCACACAAGGAGAGGAGGAGGGGCGTGATCCCTCCTTCTTGTGATGCCCTAATCCTCCTCTAAGGAGGATTAGGTGTCCCTCTTATGGCTAAGTCCTAATCCTATTAGGCTTTAACCAAATCATGAATCAATTGGATTCAATCCATGCTAGTCCTAATCCTATTAGAACTTGAATGAACCATGACTCAATTGAACTCTTCAATCCTAATCCAATTAGGAGTCATGTTGATTCATTAGATTAATAATTAATTTAGACTTAAGGAATCCTAATCCAATTAGGATGTATTTAATTTTAGTCCTAATCCAATTAGGACTCTATTTGAATCCGAAGTCCTAATCCAATTAGGATTTCTAGGAATCCTACTCCAAGTAGGAATCCAATTTTAATTCAAAATTCCTAATCTCATTAGGGTTGTAGGAATCCTATTCCAAGTAGGAATCCCCGTCCTACTCCAACTAGGATTCCCAGTCCTAATCGAATTAGGACTCTAGGAATCCTACCCGAAGTAGGATTTGTGTTTAAGTCCAATTAATTAATTCCCTTTGTTCCTTCTTCAACCGAATATCAATCGAATTGATTACTCGTGATTCATAATCACTATTCAACCATCGGATCGGTCAATACTTCTAGTGTGTGTGACCCCATAGGTTCTATTCTGACTGGTAGTGAGATATATTGTGATCTCTATCACTTTATCATTGTAAACTCCTTTCAATGGGTTGGAACGATTCCAACTCAACTCATTAGGGTTTATCGATCATCAAGATAATCCCTATGAGTCCCACCATCCACCAGTGACACCTAGCAGCATGTAGTGGCTACCCAGTAGAATAGAAAGATGAACCTCTAGGTGCAGTTAACATGTGATACAGTCCTACTATCGTGGATCCCTACAGGACGGAGGTCATGGACAACTCGTCAAACCCCATCGTCTGTCATATGTCAAGATTTATTCGACTTGAGTTCGATAGTGGAAAACTCTTTTTCCACTTTATATTACTGCCCTGGCCAAGGTCTTAGAACTCAGTCTAACAAATCACATAGGATCACTCCTCTTCTATCAAGGTCGATAGATTCCTTATAGGTGCATACCCTACTCCTACAGTGAACTTACTGCAGCCAATCTACACTGTATGGACCCATATGGCTAGAGACCATGTATGTGTGCAGTCAAACTACAATAACCTCACTGTGAGTAGCCGAAGCACCGCAGGTCAAAGGACCAGTCACACTACTGCAACATCAAGTAAGTCACTGACGAGTGGATAGACATCCAAGTGACTTCTTGTCTTGGTCACGCTCAGTACCCTTGTTCTCTAACAAGCACCTGCACTATCACTTCAGTGTCCCTACACTGTGGACTCAAGTCTCGTCCATCCAGAAGGAAAGTGATCTGTGCACTGATCGGATCGATCACCGTCCTCGTGATGATCCATTGATCAGGAGCATTTAGAAATTAATCACCAATGATACATGGCTCAAATTCTCAACTTTTGAGAATATGTATCATCATCTTATTAATTCCTTGGATGATTCATAGACACATAAATAATATGAATGAAAAGATGCCTTTTATTTATTCAATAATAAACAGTCAAGTACAAAATTATGTCCCTAGAATCAACAATGTGTCAGCCAAATTGGCTTCTAGGGCATACATCTAACACTTTCGCCAAAAGATCGCATAATGGTTTCGACAATTTACTGAAATCCTTGATAAAGCGGCGGTAAAAATCCGCATGCCCTAAAAAGGATCTGACTTCCCTAACAGTTTTGGGAGGTGGTAACTTAGCAATTAATTCTACTTTGGCTTTATCCACCTCAATTCTCCTTTGTGACACAATGGGTCCCAAATTAAACAATACCTGATTGAACCATAAAATGACATTTTTTTCAGTTAAAAACTAAATTTTTCTCTTTACATCGTTCTACAACAAGGGTCAAGTGATGCAGACATTCATTAAAATTAGATCTGAATACAGAAAAGTCATTCATAAAAACTTCTAAAAATTTCTCCCCCATGTCAGAGAAAATGCTCATCATACACCGCTGGAATGTAGCCGGTGCATTGCATAACCCAAAAGGCATGCGACGATAGGCAAAAGTGCCATAAGGACAGGTGAATGTGGTTTTCTCTTGATCCTCACGTGCAATTGGAACTTGGTTATATACAGAATAACCATCAAGGAAACAGTAATAAGAGTGGCCAGCTAGACGTTCTAACATTTGGTCAATGAAGAGTAGTGGAAAGTGGTCTTTTCTAGTCATGGCATTCAGCTTTCTGTAGTCGATGCATACTCACCATCCAGTTTGGATTCGAGTTAGGACTAACTCATTGTGGTCATTCTTAATTACAATAATTCTAGATTTCTTTGGTACGACTTGAACTAGGCTCACCCACTGGCTATCAAAAATAGGATATATAATCCTTGCATCTAAAAGTTTAATGATTTCAGCTCGAACCACATCCTTCATGACTGGGTTAAGTCGCCTTTGTGGTTCTCTAGAGATTTTTTCATCTTTTCTAGATAAATTTTATGTTGGACTACAGAAGGGCTAATCCTCTTGATATCAGCTATAGACCAGCCGATCGCTTCTTGATTTTTCTGAAAGATATTTAACAACTTCTCTTCCTATTCTTCAGTTAAATTTGATGCAATAATAATAGGTAAGGTGTTGTTGTCCCTGAGAAATTCATATTTTAAGTTTTCAAGTAGATCTTTAAGTTCAAGCTGGGAAGGCTTGATACTTGAAGGTACTAGTTGGGATTCAGGTATAGATAATGATTCAAATTTAGTAGCCCATCTGCTAATATCCATTACAGGAAAATAGAATTTAACAATGCATTAACCTCCTGATTCGACTCTCCTTCCTCACAATCTTGACTAAATTGGGCCAAACATCTTTCTAGTGGATCAGAATAACTTGATTCCTCGAAGGACTCTTGCTGATTATGTTCTCAATCATGTGAATTTCTTCTAAATCATCCATCTCAGATGGTTAATTACTAATGTGAAAGACATTAAGCTGGACAATCAAATTTCCAAATGTTAAGATCATTATCCCATTTCGGCAACTGATCACAGCATTTGAAGTGGCCAAAAATGGTCTGCCAAGGATTACCGGGATATGACTACCTAAATTTTTCACTAGTTCAGTTGTAAGGACTACAAAATCCATAGGGTAGTAAAACTCATTCACCTTTACAATTACATCCTCGACAATTTTCTTAGGATACTTCACAGTCCTATCTGTTAATGACAAAGTAATATTTCTGGGCCTTAATTCCCCCAAACCTAGTTCGGTGTAGACAGAATAGGGTAACAGGTTTACACTTGCTCCTAAGTCTAATAGGGCTCTCTGGATGATTGTTTCTCCTATTTTTATTTTAATGGTAGGGCAACCAGGATCTTTGTATTTTGGGGCAATATGTTGTTGAATGAGAGATGAAGTCTGTGCAGCTATAACCGCTTGCCTAGAAATGCTGTTTTTTTTTTGACCATGGTGAGGTCTTTCAAAAATTTTGTATAGGAGGAAATTTGTCGTATGGCATCGAGGAAAGGTATATTTATTTGAACATTTTTAAGGACTTCCATTATTTCATCAAAGTTAGATTGTTTTTTGGAGTCCTGAAGTCTACTGGAAAAGGAAACCTTAGGTTTGTATGTTTCTATAGGTTCTTCCTTTTTTTCTGGTTTGTTCTGTTCTTGACCCCTCTTTTGAATAGAGTTCTTATTGGGTTCATGTTTATTTTCTTTTACGTGTTCAGGAAGTTGGACTTCATTGTCCACTTGCTTGCCAGACCTTAAAGTGATAATTGTCTGGACTTCATGGGTCAGATTTTCATTAGAATTGAATTGATACTGACCTCTCTGACCTTGTTGTCTACTAGGGTTAGGCACCAGTTGCCTAGGTAGTTCATCTTTCTTCCTATCCCCTAGAGAGTTTGCTATTTGGCTCAGACTAACTTCAAGTTTTACAATTGCTTGTGCATGGAATTGGTTAGTCTGGGTTTGGGTCATGTTGGTTTGTTGTTGCTGTTGGATACAATCTTGTTGTTGTTTCATCATATTAGCCATCATGGTTTCTAATGGTGAAGGTTGCTATGGGATAGGAGCATTATAAGGAGGTAAAGATGGAACCTAAGGTTGGTTCATTTGTGATGGACCTATTCTGGGAAAGTTCTTCTGAAAACCTGGTGGACCACCTTGATGCTAAATATGTTCGTTCTGCTTGTATAAGAAATTTGGGTAGAACCTATTATCAGGATGGTAGACTGGGCTGAATGAATTGGGAGTGGGCTTCTTAAAGGCACTATATGAATTTAGAGCATTTGCTTGTTCGGCCTTTATGGTGGGCAGATTAGGGCAGCACTCCACTAGATGCTCGGACTGTTACATAAGATACACAAACTATGTGGCTCGTGTTCCACTTTCATGATGGGATTTGACTCTTTGTATAAACTCGAACTAGTGGAAACTGTGAAAGCATCAAACTTTTTACTTAAATTGTTCACTCCAAACACCAGATTGGACATATCATTTTTGAAATCTAGATCTGCTTTTATTTCATAATTATCTAGTTTTCTAGACTCGAACTCATCTCTATTTACGTCCTCACCATAGCTACTCCAATTTTGGGCGTTCTCGGCTAAGTCAACAAGAAATTCATAGGCTTGATCCGAGATTTGGTTCATGAACCTACCCTTGTGCATGGACTCGATCATGTTTCTATGTGCCGAAAGTAGCCCTTTATAAAAGAAGTGGACCAGGTCAGCTTTATCAAGCCCATGGTGTGGGCATTTGACCAACAAGTCATGGAATCGTTCCTAAGTTTGAAAAAAATTCTCTTCAGATTTTTCTCTGAAAGTTCTTATGGCATCCTTAATTTTTTCTGTTTTAATCATGGGGTAAAATTTTGCCATGAATTTCCTAGATAGTTGTTCACATGTTGTGATGGAATTTGGGGCCAGAAAATATAGCCATGCCGTGGCTCGATTCTCTAAGGTCATTGGGAACAATTTCAATTTTACACTTTCTTCATCTAAATTTTGATTCTTGGAAGTTTGACAAATTGTCATGAATTTATTTAGATGAATGTAGGGTTGTTCACTTTCAAACCCATGGAATTTGGGTAGCATATTTATTGTCGCAGCCCGAATTTCAAATTGGGCTGCGTTATTTATTGACAACACTATACATGTAGGTGGACTAGCGGATGTAGGAGCGAATAATTCATTCAGGGTTCTAATATGATCACCCATTGTAGAGATTGGTGGTTGATCAATAATTTGTTAGATGTGACGATATTTTTTTCCAACCTCTGGGTTAAATGGTGTTAACTTACCCCTTAATGATCTTCTACCATGCATACATTATCCACAACTAATTAGACTCGACTCCTAAACAAAATCCTAAAAGAGAAGAAGAAGGGCTAGACCAAGATGACCACAATCAACACCACACAACGGATTGGCTCTTTAACTTGAGATTAAAGAAGGTTTAGTAGCTTTTAATCTAGTTGCACAGAGATTTTTCAGGTTAAAAAGTTTCTGAAATTCTCTCCTAGATTAGACAGCTCCTAATCTTCCTTCCAGATTAAGCTTGAGCTCATCAGTTAAACGATCCAGTAACCAGTGACCAGTAAAGTTCTGGGGTGTGTGGTGGTACCAGATGGAATACACCAGTACCATAATACCCGTAACAGTTCTCACTGTTGTAAAACTTTCCTAGACATCACCAATTACTAAATTCTCACTGGAGTGGCTTTCAGCCGCTTCTTTCCAAGAGCCTAATTGAGCTCGAAAACCCTAAGGCCAACGTCTAATTGATTTTAATTTAATTTGGCTTAGGATATGTATGCAAGGTGGTGATTTTTGGACTAAGGACAGGTAATGACTTCTCGACCTTATCTTTTTAATGGATTTTGCCCTTAAATTATTTTATGCAAATGCTTAATATTAAATGCAGCAAATATTCAATGATTTTTTTTTAAAGTTTATAGAATGTCATTAGGTTGTACTGATTAAATGAGCAAGCAAATTTTTTTTCAGAATTCAAATTTTGAATTTAGATTTTTAAATTTTAGAATTTTGAAATTTTTTTAATTTTTTAATTTTTTTAATTTTAAAAAAATCAAAATTTTAAATTTTGAATTTCAAATTTTAGAATTTAATAACGATGAAATTATTAACTAAAAATAATCAAAACAAAAAAATTAATAAAAAAAACTTACTACCGGAGTGCGTTCACTCTAGGCATCCAAAATTTGATTTGATCTTCGTGATCGTTCTTACTTCTCGATTTGCCTCCCCGGCAACGGTGCCAAAATTTTGTTGTCGAATTTCTGTTTACTTAAAAATAAGCTAAACAGATCGCTGTTAGAACCGACAAACAAAGTTTAAATTAATTACACTCTTACCTTTTTTACTCGAAGAATAGTGGTTGTATGAGGTCGATCCACAGGGAGGCGGTTGGAGTTGCATAAAAATCAAAACGTTCACTCGGATTTAAAATCGATTTTTGAATAACAAAAGAAAAATATTACTTCGGGGATGTTGAATGATTCTCTAGTCTACCAGAGAATGTTTTATATTTGAAAATAACGAAAAGACAGATACTTGGAATTAAAGAGCATTTATAAATTTAATGAAATATTTAACTATTCAAAGGAAAATTTTGGCATGGATGAAAATAGTGCTTAAGAAGATTGAAGCCTGGAACATAGATTGCATGAGAGAAAATTTCATATATTGGATGAAAGAAAAATTAAAGATTACCTAAAAAAATAAAAATTAAACTGCACCTAGAACAAGGATTGCATGAAAGAGCATTGACGGATTTCATAAAAAGACAATTGATTACAAAAATAAAAATGGAGAATGGAAGCCTAATGCTTCTTCTTTTCTGCAAATAAAAATAAAATAAAAATAAAAAATTGCATTTTCTCTCCCTTTCTCTCTCATGGTGGAACTCTCTCTTCTTTTTTTTTTTTTTCTCAAGAACAGAGCATCCTCTATTCTTCCTCCTTTTCTTTTGAACCAGTCGAGCACTCCTCTCCTCACCTGTTCTTTGGCCCAACCGAGCACTCTCCTCCTTTGAACCAGCCGAGCACCTCTCCTCTTTTGAACCAGCCGAGCACTTCTCCTCCCCTCGTCCCCTGTCGATGGCCTCCTTATATAGGTCCCATCAGCCAGCGAGCACGTGGAGAGGATGCGTGATCGCTGGGAGCTGATCGTGGATGAAGATCCGGCGCAGATGCAGTGATCACGGAGAGGGGGTCGCGGGATGTAGAAGGGAGCTGAGATGCGGCTGGAGCGGCTCCTTGATGGCGAGAAACGGAAGTATCCGGACGCGGGGCTGCAAGCATCGTGGGAAGATTTTTGAAATGGGGGACAACGGCGGACGTGGGGGAGGCGATGATGCGCATCCCAGCTGGGACGCTTTCCGGATGAAGAGGACGGCTGTGATGCGGATGCTAATCCGGAGAGGACACCGTGAGATCGTTGGTAGGATTGCACGTGAATGGCTGCTAATCCAGAAGCTGAGACGCGTTGTGGAATGGGTGCTGGAAATGGAAGAAGTTGCACGGATGCTGGGATGGATCACGGAGGAGGCTGGAGCCTGCTTTGACGCGGATGAGGCGAACGAGCGCGGGATCTGATCTGCAAGGTGATCCGTAGAAGATGGACGGCTGTGATGCACTGTAGGAGGAAGAAGAAGAACAGTGAATAGAGTGTATTTTTCGTAACACTGTTCATATGAACAGTATCACTGTTCATATGAACAGTGTCATCTCAAATACTATTCATATGAACAGTATTTTCACGGAACACTATTCATATGAATAGTGTCATCTCGGGATACTGTTTATATAAACAGTGATTTCAGCATGAATAGTAACTTCAGGAATGAATAATATTTTCAGCTATTCTTCATGGAATTGGAGGTTAAAAAGTTCTTTTTCTTTATGATGAGTGAGAGTGGGAATCTCTATTCCGGAAAAGTGCGGGTACTAATCCAGAAAGAAGGGAACGCGAGGATCACTGGGAGATCGCACGCGGGCTCGAATGTTTGGATGCAAATGTGCTCGATCAAATCATGGCAAGATTGGGCCCGTGCGGTTTGGGGCCATGATGCATCCCTCTAAACCCTACCAAATGCGCATTTAAACTTTAATTTATACTAACCTGTGCCAAACAAAAATATAATATTAACTTAGTAATTTTATCGTTATATGTTAGCAGTAATACTAATTTAAGCAATGTGTAGATTGCACTTTTGTGCTCTCATCAACTACAGTGCTAATGAAGTAGAACACGGTTATTTAATTGGGTGACTGCTAAAATTATGGATATACAGATCGAGTTTCTCCAGAGCAAACAAAAGAAACAAGAAGACGTTATAAATTCTTGAAATACAAACTGTGAAAACAAATAAACAAATTCTTGAAATACATATTTGGAAAAACAAATAAAAAGAAATATTTCCAGTTAGTGCTTGCAGTTAGAACCAGTACAATAATCCAAAAGAAAGCCGAAGATACCTGTGTGCAAGCCCTCGTGACCAGGCAAAGATTGAAGCAATGCTATTTGTACTGGTTTCACCTCCTTTTTGGCGAACCCTGTAATGACGGGTTACTGTGCCATGTGCAATGCTATCTTGCCAATTCATATTCTAAAACTACCAGGCATGCAATTCCTACCATGAATGGATTCTAATAAAACCAAAGTTCAATACAGAAATATAAAGACAAATAATTTCCACAGACAAGAAACCAGATTTGCTTTAGAATATGAATACCACTATACCAGATTCCAACATACCAGTACTGATGTCATTAGACCAAGGGATCCAAAACCTGGAAATATAGGGGGGAAAAATCTGGTGACTGAGACAATGTGTTAGTCGTGTCAATATGTCATCAATCATCCCAGTAAAATGAAAAAACTAGGGTTCATTAAAAACTAGACCTGCATGAAGAATAGCTAAGAAGGAGAGTGCTCAAAAAGAAACAATATTTAAAAGAGCTGAGGAAGAGCTGACATAGAACAAAAATGGAAAGGAGAAGATATTCATGTAGAAGGATGAAGCTCAAAAGTTGAACCAATTTTTCATAGGATTTTTCAAAGCAAAATTCAACCCCACATGACAATCCAAAAGGATGCATCAGAGCATCAGCATCATATTCAGTGAATTTTAGAATTACATAACTAAGAACATGCATAATGAACCACAATTTTCTTCATCCATTCGACTACAGCTAAAGGATCACCCGCACGGTAGAAACAATCAAGAACATCAGTTAAGATAGATTACCACCATCTTGCATAACTCAAAGAAGCAACATGAGATGATGCCAATGAGAGAATTCAAATGTCAATATAATAATGAAGATGATTGTTACTACTTACCAGCATAAGCTAATCATCGGTATTAATATCAATAACAGTTTCGTAATCTCCAACCTTGTATTTTGTATGAGGAGGTGGAACATCTGCAAATGAAAAAAATATGAATTAAAAATCTCAAAGTTTTTAAACACTAGTACAATTGGTACATGATAAACTTTATGAATGTTGTAGAAATTGAATCTACAAGATGAGGCAAGCTATCTTGAAGCCAATCTTGTGCGCATATCAATACCTCAACTGTATTCGGAGATAGACTGCTACAAAAATCATCCAAAATCTTACCAGCAGTGCTAAAGGCAGACTCAGATGCAACGGTAGAAATGAAAATTGCCAAGATATCATGTACCATCCAGACAATATTGGATATTTTGATTCATTGAATTTCCAATACTGTAGAATGTCAAAATTTTGATCTTCTAATGGATGAACCTGCTCCAAAAAATTAAATGGCAAGTCATTTTTATTAGAATTATTGACTAACATTTTAATGTAAGCATCCAAATTAGAGATTGTAAAATACCTTCTCTTCCAAATAGGTCTCTAATTCTGACTTCGATGGTTGGGTAACTTATACTCTGTGGATGAATTCTTTATAGCCATGCATAAAACGATTCTCATCTCTTCTACCTTGGAATGTAGACACCCTCTCATCCACTTGAACAAGAGAGACATTTGTGCCATATAAAATTGCATAATTATCATAAAAAGTTTGAAGAACATCATGCACTTTGTTGATCTCAAATGAAGCACGATCACCATTACCATGGATTGTCTGAAAGCAATAAATAATAAGATTCATCTTATGTCTTGGATCAAGAACAACCCCTACAACAAGAATGCGAGAGCATTCCTTCCAATACTTGTCAAATTTTTCTTGCATCTTTAAAGCCATCATCATCACAATTGCATTTGAACTTCTAGATTCTTCAATCAAGAGCATATTGATTCTCCAAATTTCATAGAAATACAAATTTGCAGGTGGATTTTTTGTTTGTGAAAAAACTTCAGTTATAAGATGAAAAACCTTTAAGAAGTTACAAATAATAATGCCTTGAGACCAATCTTTCTTAGTTGGCGCATTTTCAAAATTAGAATCTCGGGCCACAAGTCGCATAAATACATCCTTGAATTCTATAGCGTCATTTAACATGAGATATATAGAATACCAACGTGTAGGTACATCAATGCATATCCTTTTCTTACCATGCATCTTGAACGGTTTCACAATTCCCATAAATAATTCCAACCTTCCTTGAGATGATTTTATATATTTAACAGCTTCGCGGATCCTATGAATAGCACTCTCCACTACCTTCAACCCATCCTTCACAATCAAATTAAGAATATGTGCACAGCAACGCACATGAAAGAATTTACTATCCAAAAGTAAATCTTTTCTAAATTGTTTTTGAAGTTCTGTTGCTACAACTGTATTTGCTGACAAATTATCAAGAGTGATTGAACCCAATCTTTTCTCAATATTCTAAGATAAAATAAAGTTAGCTATAGCATCACTAATGACTAAGCCCATATGTGGTAAAGGAACCAACTTAAAATTGATAATATGCTTTTTCAGTTTCCAATCATTAGTGATGTAATATGCAGTGAGTCACATATATCCCAATGTTTGATTTGATATCTACATGTCTGATGTTAAGTTGATTCTTCCACAGTTCATCTTGAACAAATCTTCAAGTCTTCGTTTTTCCTTTTCATAAGTTTTAAAGCAATCAGAAGACAATGTTGTCCTTGAAACAATATGAAATTCTGGTCTAAGGTTCCTAATAATTATCTAAAAGGCTGGATGTTCAACTGTTATAAATGGCATCTCTTGTAGAATTACCATCCTTGCAAGGTCCTCACGACTTCTTTCCTGATCAAATGAATAGGGAACTAATTTGTTCAACGGAACACCATCTTTTGAAGTCACAGTGCCTATTAATATTTTCTGTTTCTTATCATGAAATTTTTTTGCCTTACAAATATTTGTATGCTTGTGAAGATGACTTGTCCCTTTTTTGGATCAGCTAAACAAATAAAATTACAATAATTGCATCTAGCCTTGTCTTTTTGGTTTTGTACCTCACAATAGTGATTCCATATCTCTGATCTCTTTTTTTTGTTCGTTTTAGAGGTATCTGTATTAGAAGGCTCTATAGCTTGAGAACTACCACAACGAAGTACACTTGAAACTTCAACCATGTTTTCATTGCTATCCATCGTAGACATTAACCTATTTTGCATAGAATTCAATAAAAATGTATGAGCATAAAATGCAACTTTATAGATGCATATAATCTAAGCTTTATAATGTTTGTCATGTTACTGCAAGCATAAAAAAATCATGATCAGTTTATCTACAAAATTTAAGCTATGAACAACATTTCAGCATTCCTGAAAGCTGAAATAAATGCCATGTCATGTACTTAACTGTTCAAAATTACTGACACTACAGACTTCATATAACTAAAGCGTACTTCATATAACTAAAGCATCTTTTAAATAGTTATAAAGTGGAGGTAAATATGATTACTAGAGTACTAAGAAACTTAAAATATAGTGCACATAAAAATGAAGACCAGGTGAGAACCAAAATGATACTCGGCCAGCCCATGCAGTAACAGTCACCCTGATTCTTTCAATTAAATCAGTAAATCATTATCTTCCCTCAAAGATACTCGTACTGTTTCCTTGAGATAATCCCATATTCAGCACTGCTCACTAGTTCGGTCCCAACCTCAAGTCTGGCCTTGTTGCCCTGTTACAAGACAAGCCCCACTTGTCGGAACCTCCTACAAGCCTATGCTAAAAAAAACTACAAAGGAGGGACATACCTTGGGACGCCGAAGAATGGGGAGAGGGAGATCTGCAGAATGGGGAGCTGGAAGTCAGGAGATCTAGGGCACCGCCGCACCGGGCACAAAAGTGGTCTTCTCTTCTCCGCCGCCGCAGCTCAAGATCTACTTATCCATTATCATAATAGAACAAGAATAGCATTAGCAAAATATTCTAAGAACGATCTGCAAGATATCAGGATGAAAAATATAGAGAGTAAAGAGGCCCAGACAAAGGCGACCAGCACCTGGTACAGGCATACGCAAGGTCCTTGGGACGCCGAAGAATGGGGAGAGGCTGAGAGGGAGATCCGCAGAATGGGGGGCCGGAAGTCGAGCACGGCCACACGGAAGCGGTCTACTCTTCTCCGCCGCCACAACTCAAGATCTAGGGCACGGGGCACCTGGGCACGGTTGCACGGGATCGAAAAAGAGAGGAAGGCGCTCAAGATATAGGGCACCTGGGCTGCTGGGCACGGCCGCACGGGATCGAAAAAGAGAGGAAGGCTGGAAGGCGATCAAGATCTAGGGCACGGCCGCACGGGATCGAAAAAGAGAGGAAGGTCGAAGGCCAGGAAGGCAGGAGCTTTATATAGTAACGGGTTGGGTCGGGTCCCTAGTCAAGATTGGGTGGACCCGACCCAACCCAAAAAATAGATTGGGTCTAAATTTAGGACCCGACCCGGCCCGGTGGGTCCTAAAATTCAGGTCGGGTGGGTCTAAAGCAGGTTGGATCGGGTCGACCCGCGGGGCCGGGTCTAAAGCGGGTCGGGTCGAGTCCCGGGTCGACCCGACCCATTTGCAGCCCTACCTGCACCGGAACCCACGGCCACAGGCTTCTTGCAAGTCCGCTGGAGACAGCCGTCTGCCACCGCACCACCAGCCGGAGCTCCTCCTCCTCGGTCCGTGATCACCCTCGGGTTCAATTTCTAGCAACAGTTGGCGCTAGAGGAAGGGATCGAGTCGTGATCATGAGACTGAGAAGCAAAGGAGCCTCTAATGCCTCTCGGCATCATGCACCGAGTCCTGGCCGCTCAGTCCAAAATCCACCGCTAAGGCCTCCGGTAGATTAAGTTCCGCAGATCCAGCCTGAGCAATTCAATATGCTGGTGCAGCAAGTCCAAACACTAGTAGCAGCAGTCCAAGGCCTACAACGCATGGAGGCCCCTCTTATGCCGCCTCCGCGGGTTTATGTTCAATCGACGCTCCTTCCAAATGGACCTGTGTCCCAAGGCCGAGATCCCCATGATTCTTCGAGGGTCAACAATGGAGAACGGCGCTATCACCAGGGTTCAACCCGAGC
Source organism: Phoenix dactylifera (assembly GCF_009389715.1). Classification (NCBI taxonomy): domain Eukaryota; kingdom Viridiplantae; phylum Streptophyta; class Magnoliopsida; order Arecales; family Arecaceae; genus Phoenix; species Phoenix dactylifera. Next base: position 167,171 of record NW_024067718.1, on the reverse strand, counting down.
ATGTCCTCGGAGAGAGCCGCTAAGGAAGAACCAGGATAAAAGGCCACAACCTTCGAAAGCCAAATCAACCCCCGATCAGTCAGTACCGAAACAGACCACCATGGCGACTTCCTAAGGCGGAGAACTCGACAAGAAGGCTGAAGAACTCGAGTGGCGAGTCGAGGCGCTTCGGGATCAAAGAATCAGGCGTGAGGGCAACCCCGACTTCACTACCAAGTCACTCTTCTCCCGCCTAATCGAGGATGAGTGATCCCACCAAGATTCAAAATGCCTCAGATAGAACCCTACAATAGGACCACAGATCCTCTGGATCATTTGGAGAGTTACAAAGCCCTCATGGCGCTGCAAGCATCTTTGGAGGCTTTGCTGTGCAAGGCTTTTTCTACAACCCTCCGAGGAACGGCCCGGCTCTGGTTCTCTTCTCCGGGCTAAAGTCGAGCACTGTGCTCTCCTTCGAGCAGCTCGGTAGGTAGTTCGCGGCCAATTTTGCCATTAGTAGGCGCCAGCAACGAACGTCGGATTCTCTTTTCGACATCAAGCAGAAGAAAGGAGAATTCCTGAAAGACTACATCAACAGCTTCACTGCCGCCACTTGGGAGGTTCGTGAGCTCGATCAATCGATTGCCATGTCAGCTTTAAAAATAGGAGCTCGGTCCTACAGTTTTTTCTTCTCCATCGAGAAGAATTTTTCGACCGACTTCACGAAAATGCTGGCCCGAGCTCGAAAATATGCAAGGCTGAACAAGCCATGGCTTCTCGGCGAGACGCCGCCGAGCAGCTCTTAAAAGGACAGAAAAGGCATTGCAAGGAGCGTGGCCGCCCAAGGAGTCGATCACCTCGCCGCGAGAAGAACCTACCTCGATTGAAGAGTCCACCTCGCCAGAGACCGCGGCCCCGACCGAGATCACCACCTCAGTAGAGAACACCACCAGGGAGGTACAGGAACTATACTCCCCTTACTGCTACTCAGTCTGAGATACTCATAGAGATAGAAGGCTGAGGCTATCTCCAAGCTCCACCACCAATACGAGAGTCGGAAGCTCGGCAGCACTCTAAGAAGTATGGTCGCTTCCATCGAGACGACGGCCATGACACCGAGGAATGCTTCTGGCTTCGAGACGAGATCGAAGCGCTCATTCGTTGCGGAATACTCAACCAGTTCGTGTGGAACAAGCGAGACAAAAGAGCAGCAACAGAGAATGTCGCGCCACCTAAAACTCAAAATGACAACAGACCTATTGTCGGGCACCATCAATGCCATAGGAGGAGGCCTTGCTGAAGGGAGCTCAACTGAAGAACCAGCTAGAAAAGAAGCCCCCCTGAAGCGTCAATGCATGACCGAGGCCATCTCGTTCTCAGATGAAGATCTGAAAGGAGTTGAACCTCTCCATGATGATGATGTGGTCATCTCTATGATTGTAAATAATTTTGATGTAAAGCACATTTTGGTTGATAATGGAAGCTCAAAAAATGTGTTATTCTATGATGCTTTCCAAAAAATGGGAATGACAGAGGGCCAACTCCAAAAAATGAACGTACCGCTGGTCGGTTTCACCGGAGATTCGGTCTCGGTCGAAGGTATAATTACCTTACCTATCACGGCCGGGCTCGCCCCTAGAGAAAGCACTGGGAGGATGGACTTCCTGGTGGTCCACGTGACTTCAGTCTACAATGCTATCCTCAGCCGACCAGGACTCAATGCCCTCCGAGCGGTAGTCTCGACTTATCATCTACTCGTGCGGTTCCCTACCAAACAGGAAGTTGGCAAGGTTCGAGTAGACCAGGCAACAGCCAAACAGTGCTACATGGCGACACTTAAAGCAAAGCAACCGATTGAAACGTCGAGCCGAGTAGAACAACCAGCTGAAGCATCAGCCCAAGTCTCGGCCTAGGCATTGCCCATCAAAACTCTGAAAGTACGCGACGAGCTTGAAAAACAACGGGCAGAGCCTGGCGAGCTTCTCCTTCAAATCCCTTTGAGAAAAGATCGTCCGGAGCAGATCGTCCGGATCGGCTCCAATCTGAGCCCTCACGATCGAGATCGCTTGATTGAATTTCTCCAGTCCAACATAGATGTATTTGCTTGGTCGCCCACTGATATGCCTGGGATAAATTCCGAGGTCATGGTTCATCGGCTTCTGGTCAAGCCAAACTATAAGCCCATGAGGCAGAAGAAACGGAGCTTCGTGTAAGAACGACAGCAGGCAGCGGCCGAGGAGGTCGACAAACTTCTCGAGGCCGGCTTCATCCAAGAAGTTTCCTATGCGAACTGGCTCGCCAACGTGGTCCTCATAAAAAAAGCTAATGGCAAATGGTGTATGTGCGTAGACTACACCGACCTAAACAAAGCTTGTCCGAAAGACAGCTTTTCCCTTCCTAGGATCGACCAACTCGTCGATTCTACCTCGGGACCTCAGCTGCTAACCTTCATGGACGCCTTCTTGGAATATAATCAGATCCGGATGGCGCCCGAAGATGAAGAGAAGACGACCTTCATCACTGACAAAGGCCTCTACTGTTACAAGGTGATTCCATTCGAGTTGAAGAATGTCGGGGCTACCTATCAGAGGCTGGTCAGCAAAATCTTCAAGAACCAGATAGGTTGGAACATGGAGGTCTACGGAGACGACATATTGGTAAAAAGCCAGATGGTCGAGCACCACATAACCGACCTCGACGAGGCATTCTCCACCTTCAGAAGGTACCAGATGAAGCTCAACCCCACGAAGTGTGCCTTCGGAGTCACCTCGGGCAAATTTCTTGGTTTCATGGTGACTCAACATGGAATTGAAGTGAATCCAAAAAAGATCCGAGCACTGCAAGGGATGACGCCACCGAGGACGGTCAAAAAAGTACAGCAGCTCGTCGGGCGAATTGCGGCCTTAGGAAGGTTTGTCTCATAGTCAGCAGAACGATGCCTTCCGCTCTTCAAGATTCTCAAACGACCGAAGGACTTCATATGGACCGAAGAATGCCAACAAGCCTTTGAAGAGCTCAAACGCTATCTCGCCTCCCCTCCGTTGCTCACGAAATCCCAGCAGGACGAGCTTCTTTACCTGTACCTCGTTGTCTCTCCGGTAGCAATGAGCTTGGTCCTAGTACGAGAGGAAGACAAATCTCAAAAGTTCATATACTACACCAGCTGAGTTCTGCGGGATGCAGAAACCCGGTACTCCAAGCTAGAGAAGACGGTCTATAAGCTGCTCATCTCAGCTCGAGGGCTCCGATTGTACTTTTAGGCTCATACTGTGGCCGTATTAACCGACCAACCCATAAAACAAGTTCTGCAATGGTCGGATCGTGCAGGAAGAATCGTAAAGTGGGCGATCGAGCTCGAAGAATTTGACCTCGAGTACCGCCCGAGGCCGGCAATCAAGGCACAAGTGCTCGCTGACCTCATAGTAGAGTACACTTTACTAGATGGCCCCGAGACCGAGCTTACACCAAAAGAGGATACCCTGGAGCAACCATAGAATCTACACATGGACGGTTCCTCAACCTCGGTGGGTAGCAGTGCAGGCCTCATTCTTACTAGCCCGAATGGGGTGGTCGTGGAACAAGCCCTACGCTTCGAGTTTTCTGCCTCTAACAACGAGGAAGAATATGAGGCGCTCATTGCCGGGCTCAAACTGGCAAAGGAGATTGAGGTCAAAAGCCTAAAGGTCTTCAGTGACTTCCAACTAGTCGTGAGCCAGATCTTGAAAGATTTTGAGGCAAGGGAGCCGTCAATTCAAAAATATCTCCAAAAGGTGCGAGATATCACTTCCACATTAAACACCTTCGACATCCAGCACATCCCCAAAGCAGAGAATACAAGGGCTGACCAACTATCAAAGCTAGCAACTTTCCGCATAAGCGAGCTCCTGAAGACTACAATGCTCGAGTACCTCCAAGCACCAAGCACCGAGGAGCTTGAACTAGTCCTCTGCGTTGAAATCGAGCCAAGCTGGATAGATGCATTCGTCAATTACCTGCAGAATGAGATCCTCCCTAATGATGAGCTCGAAGCACGCCGAATTAAACGCCAGGCTTTTCGATACCTCATATACGAAGGCAAACTCTCCCGCAGATCCTTGACATCTCTACTCCTCAGATGCCTCTGTCCCTCGAAAGCGGACTATGCCATGCGAGAGGTACATGAGGGGATATGCGGGAACCACTTAGGAGGTAAGACCCCATAAGATTCTACACTAGGGATATTATTGGCCTACACTTCAGAAAGATGCAGTAGACTTCATCAAAAAGTCTGATCGATGCCAGCGGAACGCCAACATTCAGCGTCGACCCTCAGCTCCGCTGACCTCAATCAGTGCCCCTTGGCCATTTACCCAATGGGGAATCAACATCTTGGGACCTTTACCCCAAGCCACCGGACAAAAAAAATTTCTCATCGTCTCCATCGATTACTTCACCAAGTGGATCGAGGTTGAACCAGTGGCCCAAATCATCGAGCCTAAGATGCGAGACTTCGTCTGGAAATCAATAATCTGCAAGTTTGGACTCCCCCGCATCCTCATATCCGACAACGGCCAACATTTTGACAATGCTCGCTTCAAAAAATTCTGCTCCGAGCTCGGCATCGACCATTGCTTCACCTCGGTCGCCCATCTCCAGACCAACGGAGAGACGGAGGTGACAAATCAGACTATCTTTCAAGAGCTAAAAGCAAGACTCGACAAGTCCAAAGAATAATGGGTTGAAGATCTCAACAATGTGCTCTGGGCCTACAAAACTACATTCTGAATCCCTACTGATGAAACCCCCTTCAACCTGGCTTATGAAATGGAAGCAGTCATCTCCTTGGAAATCGGGCTCACGTTGCCAAGGGTGGAGAACTATGATGCAGCCTCCAACTCACCATAGCTCAGAGGTAACCTAGATCTCCTTGAAAAGATGAGGGAAGCCGCTCGAATCCGCATGGCTAGGTACCAACGAAAAGCGGCACAATACTACAATGCTAGGGTGAAAGTTAAGCTCTTCAAAGAAGGAGACCTCGTTTTGAGAAAAGCTGAAGCCTCTCGACCTACGGAGCAAGGAAAGCTTGCCCCAAACTAGGAAGGACCGTATCGAGTTGCTCGAGTCCAATGGCCTGGAGCATACAAGTTGGAGTCCCTTGATGGGACCTCCATTTTCCGAAGTTGGCACTCCAAAAATCTCCGGATGTATTATCAGTGAAGCCCTCCTAAGGGTCTCCAGTGTTTGAAAACACAACCAATAAGGCATTTCTCAAAATTTTCTCTAAATTATTCAACGCTTCTTCTAATGATAATCTGCTTGTGAACTCCAGGATGTCCCTAAGATGACTCGAGTCCTTAGAAAAAATCTAGCGACGCCCCGACCAAGTTCGGGATGCCTCGACCAAGCTCGAAATGCCTTGACCAAGTTCGAAATGCCCTGACCAAGCCTAGGATGCCTCGACCAAGTTCGAGATGACCCGCTGTGACGACCTCAGATCCTATCTAACGACGTCCCGACCAAGCTTGGGTCGACCGCGAGCTCAGTCTCCCTTGACCTCAGATCCTATCTAATGATGTCCTGACCAAGCTCGAGACGCCCCGCTGCGTCGACCGCGAGCTCAGTCTTCCTCGACCTTGAGTCCTATCTAATGACATCCCGACCAAGCTCGAGACGCCCCGCTAGGTCAACCGCGAGCTCAGTCTTCCTCGACCTCGGGTCCTGTCTAATGATGTTTCGACCAAGTTTGGAACACCCCGTTGCGTCGACCGTGAGCCAAGACTCCCTCGACCTCGGGTCCAACCCAATGATGCCCTACCAAGTTCGGATGCCTCAACCAGGCTCGGGATGCCTCGACCAAGTTCGAGATTTGATCTGTTGCAACAACCTCGAACACAACCTAAAGGCGTCCCGACCAAGTTCGAGATGCCCCGCCAAGCCTACTGCGAGCTAAAGGCTCCTCCGATCTCGGAAACTATCTAATGAAGATTCGACTACGGTCCTAGATGCCTGAGGCAGAAACTACGGGTCAAAAAGCACTCAAGTTTCAACGGCCGAACAGCAACCCAGCCCCGACTCCCACTACAACAAAGCTGAGCTCGAAGACTTAGCGGAATTCTTCAAAAAATGTTGAAATCGCATGCGAAAGCAAATGATGCGCGAAGTCCTACTCAAACAGTCAAAAATAAAAGCTCGTTGAAAGTGCGAACGAAAATGAGTCCAAAGACACAACAAGGTGGAGAAAAGCATATATTTCATTGATAAAAAGCCATAGCGCTAAGTACAAGATGTTGGTTCCGAGGCCGACCCACTTAGCCGCATAATGGCTTCAGCTGTCGACCTCGTTTACAAAAAGAACAGAAGAAGGGAAGTTAAATCCTAAGCAATACAGAGGCAAGTCCAAAGTGATAGTCGCGACAAGTGAAGAAAACTGAAGTTTCATTGATAAAAGGCCGTAAGGCTACTTACAAGATTTTGGCTCCGTGGCCGACCCACTTGGCTGCACAATGGCTACAGCGGCCGACCTCGTTTATAAAAAGAGGAAAGAAAAGCTAAGTCCTAAGATATCTCCGGGGTGGCGATGGTCTCGGTGCCGACCTCAGAGTCTTCCATAAGAACCACCTCGGGATCCCTTGAAGGAGCAACCCCGGGATCCTTTGCTGGCCCATCCTCACGAGCGTCCATAGCGGCCTCAGGTGGAACTTCAGAAGCAGCCTCAGAAGCTTCTTCAGGAGCACCCTTAGCGGCTCCTTCATATGGGGCCTCGCGAGCAACCTACTCAGCCCCCCCGGTCTCGGCCTCAACGACTGCATGCCCAGCCTCGATTTCAGGGCTCTCAGGGGTACTGTCGAGCGCGCTGTCATCCTCGGCGGCCTCGAGTACGGTGTCATCCTCGGCAGCCCCGAACAGACGAGGTTGAAGGCTGTTGAAGTCGAGCTTGGGGCAAAGCCTCCGAGCCTAGGCCCAAAAATCTTCGAAGCCGCGGATGAGCCCGTCGACCGCCTCTTCCTCCATCAGATCCCAGAACTCGACCGACTCACGGAAGATCTGCACTGCATTCCGGGCATGCTCCACGCCTTCTTCTCTCAAGCCTCAAGCTGCTCGATTTTCAATCGAAAGACCCCTGCCTCATATTTTTGGTCGGCGAGCTCAGAGCGGGTGTCAGCCAAATGTGCCTCAGAGGCACGGAGCTCTGACCTGGTCAGAGCATGTGAGGCCTCTTCCTCATCAAGGCGCTCGGCCTTGGATCGAAGCTTGGCCTCGGCAGCCTCCATCCTCGTGGTGGCCTCCCACTACTTGGCCTCAGCCTCGCCGAGCTTCTTCTTGGCATCATCCTGCCCCCTCTGGCTCTTCTGAGCCTGGTTATGACACTCGGGCCCCACGACAACCAGCATATCGATTTCGTGGAGGTGCTGTGGGGAAGAAAAATAAAAGTGAGCCAACATCGAAAATGTAGAAGGATATGGAAAAGCGGGAAGATGACTTACTCGGATGGTGGAGCGGTAGGCCCGATCGACAAAACTACCGACACCACCAGCTTTGAGCTCGACTCGGTCAACCTGGAGCAATGTGCAGCGAACGACTTCGCGAGTGACATCACTGTTGTGGAGGGCCGAGTCATTTGTCGAAGACCGACCACTCAGGGCAAAAGGGCCTCCTTTTGGGATGGCCCCCAGCCCCCGACGAGCTCGAGATGTCGACCTCTAAAGAGCTCGGGAGGTTGGGTCTTGAAGAGCTTGGCAAAGAAACACGAGAGGAGCTCGGGACCCTGAGGCTGCTGCCCGGCTCGAGACCCGAGCGCCGCAAACGGATGACCTGGCGGGATCGCTGGAAAATCGGAGTTGGGCATGCTTGGGCCGCTGGTTCTTTAGTGGCCCCAGAAACAGTCACGCACTCGATGAGAGGAGCTTCCTCCGGTCTACGCTCCCCGGTCTTCTTCTTGCTGTTCTTCCAAACGAGCTCGGAAGCCTCAACTTCAAGATCCTCAACCTCTATAGGAGTAGAGGTCGAGATCGGTCTAGCCCTCTTCTTGGGCATGGTCCAGGCTCCGCCGACTTCGGTTGCCCTCTTTTGATATCTGGCGAGGAGGGCCTCATTACTGGTCACCATCCTCGCAATGTCTGAAAAGGAAAAAGAACTCAAGTGTCAGACCAACCCCCCAAAAGAAAGGGAGGAAAAGAGAAAAGAACAAGAAAGCATAAATAAAACAAAGGATGACGAAATAAGGGAGGAGCAGTACAACCGCCCTTACCTCCAGGACGCGCCGAGCTCAAGCCGACTTTTATCAAAGTCTCCTCACTCAGGAGGTCGTTCAGAAGGATATCCCCCTTCAGACCGCGAAGAGCTACGAGGATCTTCTGCTTGCTCACAGTAAGCTCGGGGACCTTATTGTTGGCCATGACTATCGGCAGGCCCCATGACGGGTTAAACCCCCACGGATGATCGAAGGAAAGAAAGAAGAATTTCTCCTTCCATCCACGGATGGAGGTAGGAGCACCTCAGAACAACGGCCTACCTCCCCGAAGGGCAAAGTACAGCCATCCTCTATCCGCGGGATTAGACTTCAATGTATAACACCCGCAAAAAATATTTACTGAGGTCGGTATCCCATGTGCAATGCAAAGAGACAGAAATCCGATGATTATCCTCCACGAGTTCGGAGCAAGCTGCGCTGGGACGAAGCGATACCTCTCCAGGAGCTCGTTCACGAACCCGTGTAGGGGGCATCTCAGGCCGGCCCGAAGTGTCTCCACATACACTCCGATCCGACCTGGAGGGGGCCTAGTAACTCGGTCCCGCGGCCCCACGAACTCAAGCTCGAACTCGCGTGAAAAAAAGAACTAGGTTCGAATTGCGCCCAATTATTCTCTGGTCAGGGTCGACCCTACCCCATCCGGACCACAGCTCACCTTTGTCTCGTGAGAGGAAGAAGCCCCAGCAGAGGGAGAAGTGTCGTCTGACATTGTCTCACTCATAGTATTAAGAAGAAGAAAAGAAGAAGAAAAATGGAGGAGCAAAGAAGAAAAACTGACAATCCTCCGAGCGGACGCGAGAAGAATAACCTACCGTAGTCCTCGTTGGAAAGGCTAGCGGTCAAAAGCGAAGAACCAAGAGAAATTGTCAAAAAACACCTTGAAGCACCTCCGGAGAAGGCTAAATAACGATCGGAAGAAGAAGAAAGCAAAAAAGGAAGAAGACAAGAGCTACGGCGGCCAAATAAAGATTTTTAGGGCTGGTTTAGACTTTATATAGACTCCTCCGACGGACCAAATTGACAAGAGCTGACTGCGCCTTCCGTCCATATCACGCCACGTGCCGACCTCAGAAACCGAACCAGCGTATCAACCTGGATCATCGCTTTAAAAGCAGAATCGACGCGGCGTCTCGTCGAACACTGGAGCCTCATCATGAACCTGCAGTTCGAAATTGCCTCGAAAAGCAAAAAGCCACCGCCTCATGCTCTCATTGAAGACCCCCAAAAGCGCCCTTTTCCCTCCTTTCAAAATGACAAAACAATTCAAAACCGCCTAATCTCATCAGTATTATAAAGATAGCTACTTCCTTTGTCCGAGCTCAGAAACGGCTCAAACTCGAAAGTCGGGGGATAGTGTTGGGGAAAAAATGGATTGTTCAAAGCACATAGTCAAATCGCCAACATTTAACGACGAACGTGACGACATCAAGCATACTCTCAGCAGTCACGATCTCAGAACGCCCGACCTCAGAGCGCTCGATCTCGGGATCGACGACCCCAGAGCTCACGACCTCGATCTCGGCATGACCTTGACAGGCATGGTCTCGGCTGAGTTAAGCCGGATCGACCTCAAGGCCAACAAAGACCCAGTCAAAGAGAGAAGCAGACCTCCTCACTCCACCAAAAATCAAGTCCTCCACATGCGGGATCAAATCCCACAATCTCCGCCTCAACGGCTGTCAACATTTGAATCCACACGATCTCAACGGATCGCCAGCTAGCCCGAAATCTCGGACCGTTTACGATAACTCATTGATTCGTGCAATCACGCCCGATCACAGGTAACTGTTGCACCCCCTCCTATAAAAAGTGGGGGAGAAGCTCTAGGCGGGGGACCTCTTTTTCCTCCCCGGCCAAAAAACACTTTCCTAGATCATTTCTCTCCATTATTTCTCTCCATTCAAAGTCCCTCTCTGACTTAAGCATCGGAGGGCCTATGCTAGAACCTCCAGCCACAGGCTTCTTGCAAGTCTGTGGGAGATAGTCGTCCGCTACCGCACCACCAGCCGGAGCTCCTCCTTGGTCCGCGGTCACCTTCGGGTCCAATTTCGAACAATAGAAACTTTTAGAGGAGAAGACTGATTATAAACATACTTGAGACTTATAAATGATAGAGGATAAGAATCATGCCACGTAGACATATAAGGAAGAAACAAGTCCACTTGATATACTCAAAGTTTTTATATACTAAAACCATAGAAGTGAAAACAAAAGTCAGAAGTTTTAATCCAAACTATTAAACAAAATCTCACACTTAACTATAAAGGGGAAAAAAGTATGCTTCTTTTTCTTTAGTCCTGATAGGAAGACTAATGGACCTTAGATCGAAACATTGTAAGGTTCAGATTTAGCTGATCAACAAAGAGAGCTTGAAAGTAAGATTAGCATAGTTCTGAGGCTTAACCTCGAGAACTTCCTCAGAAATGGACAGTCAAGTTGTTGCATTCCTATCCATTGTTTCAATCTAGAAGAAAGCAGGCTACAATAAAACCAAATACCTTGGAGGCAGCACTTAGAAGCTGAAACAAAAATAATCTTTGCACATACAGTATGATGACAAAACTAAACACAAGCACCATGGTGTAATGCAACAACTACAGGGTCACAGAAGCAGTACATTAAGGGATTGTTTGTTTCCACATAAGCATTGGCGTTTGAGAACTGAAATTCTCAGAACTGAGTTTTAACAGAAGTGTTTGTTTCCATATAGGTTATTGTTTTGCAGGAAGTTGAAGAAATGAAGTGAAATTTTTAGGTGTTAAAATCATCATTGAATTATTTTCAACAATAATTAACACCTAAATATTGCTCAAATGACTCATTTGTGAGGAGAGAGCAAGTGGAGGAGCATCACTTGTAACTTGACTTCAGAGCCTGCCCCTCTGAAATCAATAAGGCCTTTTTAGGTGAAGGAGTTTTGACTTCGGAACTAGTCACCGGAACCAAGATTTAAACCCTCCTTGATTCTGTCGTTCACCAGAAAACAACCAACAAATTTTAAAAAAATAACCTAAATTCCCACTCTCAACCCGAATCTTCTCCCGATTAAAACCCAAAAAATTAAATCGATAATAGAAATTGAGAAAATAAAGAAGAAAGCGACAATCAGAGACTTGTTGAAGCCACCTCGAGATATGATAGAAAAATTGAGCCGATCGCTTCTCTCTCTCTCCCAACACTCCCTAAATAGTGAAAATGCAGTTCCAAGGTTTTGGAGGAGGGAGATACTTTGAGAGTCGGAATGAAGTACGCCAAAGTTGCCGGACGCCGAAGTCACCAGACGCTAAAGAGATGCAGGATCTAGGGTTTTGCCGAAGAGATCGATTGTGATTCGCGATGGGCATAAAGAACAGGTGAATCTATTGCGATTTGGCCTACTGTCTGGGAGAGAGAGCAATGGTCAATAGACCGGATGGGTCGGGACTCGGGATGGCCAGACGGAAGAGGGGAAGAGATGAAGCTCAGTGGAAATCAAAATGGTAGAGAGTAGAGACCGAAGACTTAAGAGTTAAGACTTAACTCTTAACTCTAATGAGTCACAAAGCATTGGGTCGGACGTTAAAAACCAGCTGACTTGTTTGGCTTGCACCCCATGCAGCCCACGGGCCTAAATAATTTTTCAGGTTCAAGTTAGGTCGGGTCAGGGTGGATCGTAGGATTGGAAATATAAAATTATCCAAATTTTAAATAAATCGGGTCGGGGCGAGTCGAGCCAGAATTCAGAAAATCCAGACTTAGCTCTAAAAATGATATGGGTCCAATATTAGAATCTAACCCTGCCCTATGGATTCTTTAAAATGGGTTGGATCAGGTTTAATCAGGTTGGATCGGATCATGGTCAACCCAATTCATTTGTTCCCCTAGTGGTTAAGAGTTGGCTCGGCGTGAGAGAGAGAGATTAGCGGGGTTTCTTCAGAGGCTGCATAGATTTCATGGGATGAGCAGTTTGTACCCTTCACAAGAAGACTTTTGCATTATACTCTTCACATATATTTTTGCATTAAAATATTTCTCTCTCTTTTTCTTTCACTTTATAAGAGAGATAAAGAGAGAGACATTAGCCAGGTTTTTTAAGAGGCTGCATGGGTTTCATGGGATGAATAGTTAGCACATTTCACACTTTGAACTTTTACATTGGTACCCTCTCTCTCTCTCTCTCTCTCTCTCTCTCTCTCTCTCTCTCTCTCTCTGTGTGTGTGTGTGTGTGTGTGTGTGTGTGTGTGATGTGGGATTGCAAAGAATTTTAGTTTGAGCATGCAATAAAATGAATTGGGTAGATGATCACCAATAATTAGAGTATCTAGGATAAATATTTAGAGATGCAGATGCAATATTCAAATCTTTACCAATAATTAAAGTATCTAGGATAAATATTGAGAGATGCAACATGCAGTATTCAAATCTAAAATATATTCATCGAACTCAAACCTAATGAAGTGTACAATATTGGAGGAAAATTAGCCCCCACAATTGTCCCACAATGCTTTTTTTATTTAATTTTGAAAGGGCTTATTTCCCCTTACGAAATCACGTGTAAAAGTATGTGAACTTTCTTAATTTAATATAAAATGTGATCAATGCGATGGTTATTTTTTGCTATCGGTACTTTCAAAGGATATCGTGTGGAGGTCTACTCTCTCCTATTTTTGGTTTTGGATAGAACCCTTATGATTGGTTTAACAAACACCCTAAACCCTAAAAACCATAAACCCAAACTCTTTTTATTCTCATTTTACTGATAAGTACTTCCATCAACATTTGATCTTATTGTCATTCTAAAATCACATAGCACCATAATAAGATTCAAATTCATGAAATGCTCTAAAGATAAAAGAATAGCAACTTCCAAAGATGAGTCCTAGTGCATTGGTTTTTTCGCTTGAGCATGTAGTTTGGTGGCAAAATTGCGAGAATGTCAAAATAATTATATAACTAGTGTGGAAATTTATTTAAGTTAAATTTCTATTAGTGATTTTTTTTCTTCAGAACTCTGATGAGTCTCTTTAATTTTATTGAAACTCTCATATAATTATGATACTTGGGCAACTTTTCCTTCGAAACTCTTTAACCATTCATGTAGCGAGTTCAGATCGGCCCCCTTCATAATCATGTTTGACCATATACTGCAGGATGGGCCATGATATATTAGGACTTATATATCATAGGGTGTTGCCGCTATAAATCTGCTAAGCCCAGATGCCAAATTAATATGGTTGTTAAAGATCTCAACTTGTCCGTTATCTAGATTAGAAAGATCGGATGGGATCATCGCACGACTCCATAGCGATGGTCTGGTGGCCGCTCCATTCAATCGATGATAATCCCAACACTGAGCACCTATGAGTTGGTGTTAGATGTTGGAGGAACGGCTTCAGTCGGCACCCCAACCTAAAATAACAAAAATAAAGAAGTCCACCCACCGAAGTATGTCCGGTTGGAGACCCTCCGATGCCTGAGTCAAATACAGCTCTCAAGGAGCAAGAGGAGGCCTAAGAGGAGCAGAGAGGCAGCATAAGAAAATCAAAAGAAAACTTACCTAAAGGGCCCCTAGGAATGCAATATATAGGTGAGGGCTGGAATCTGCCGCCAGGTAGTTCGTAGCTATACTTTGGTTGACAAGATAACAAATCGTGTATCTTACTTATGAATCACATCCGTGCTTCTCGGTTGTAGGAGTTTGCTAGGGTGTCATATTTGTTAGAAAACGTTAGTGATCACCACCGAGTTGTTGCTAGCTGGAGGAAGAACTTAAAATGCAGAGGACTCTTTATGTGCATTTTAGGTCGGCCATGTGGCAAACTTTAATGATCAGCCTACAATTAGGTGACGAGCTTTCCCCCATTAGCAGAAATTGGTTCTCAGATGTGTCATAGGGAATTGTGCATATATAGTATGAGCCCAATGCATCATGGATTATCCTATAACACATGGATGGCTATGATCATGGAACCTTATATGAAGTTAATCCTTATCTTTTCTCATGTGCTATTAAACCAACAATAAGTGCTCGAAGTTCTTATTAAATATAGCGGGAGATATCAAGTGAATATTAGATAAGCAAGAGCCATATACTAAATCTTACATACGACAATTTTTATTATATAATACAAAAATTATTGGAGCATATAAACAAACATGAGCATATATATATAGGGGATTGATAACCTACTCTCTATTATCAATCTACTGATTTTTCCGTAGACAAAAAATATCCTTACATTTTATAACTCTTAAGGATATTTTATGTCTTTTTATAGTCCTACATTAACTCACCGTCTCAACCCCCTAATTAATACTCTCTCCCTCTCTTATATATATATATATATATATAAACATACATACAAATATATATATATATACATGTATATATATAGATGTATGTATATATATAGATAGATATATGTATGTTATATACGCACATATATGCATATATATATATATACACACATATATGCACATGTATACATATACATATGTGTGTGTGCGCGCGCGCATACGTATACATATATGTATACATGTATATATATGTATACATATATATACATATATGTATACCGGAGAGAGAGAGAGAGGGAGAGAGTATTAATTAGAAGGTTGAGAGGGTGAGTTAATGTAAGATTCTAAAAAGACATAAATACCCTTAAGAGTTATAAAAAGTAAGAATATTTTTGGTCCAATAAAAAATGGGTAGATTGATAACCTACTCTGGTAGGTTATCAATCCCCATATATATATATATATATATATATATATATATATGAGAATGATAGTATTATTTCGATGATTAACACAACAATTGAGAGAATATCAAATTAATAATGCAGTTTAACTTTATACATCACTAATGAATATCACACCCTCGATATATTCACGATACATTAAGAAAATGAGATCAAGATGACTCTAAATGATTAACAACGAGATAAAATATGTAGTAGAAAATGATAGAGAGCTTTTAAATCTAATTCGGCAAAGTTTCAAGTCAAGTATACTCTTAAGGGCAAAACTATAATTTTCATTATTAAGGGTATGAAGCTCTATCGTGCCATACACTCAAAATTATTTGAAATATGCTCTATTGACTCTATAAACTAGTCTAACCTTAAGATGCAGAAAATTGTGAGTTGAGTCAACCCCAAAGAAATTTGGAGTCGATCCTAATACATATGGCACGCACTGGCACGAAATGACACACCTGGCACAGAATAGGAGTCAATCCCAGAAGAGGTAGAGTCGACCCTAGCACACGTTGGCACGTTCTGGCACTTTCTTGTAAAAATGGCACAGATAAACAGTAACTGGGGCAGACCCCAAGTATCCTTGAGCCGACCCTAGGAGAGGAGCCGACCCCAAAGAAACTATGAGCCGATCCCAACTTGCAACCTCAAAGAAAACAACTCTCTAAAATTTACTGAGAGGGTCGATCCCAAGTTTTCTTAAGCCGACCCCAGAAAGACTTGAGCCGACCTCAGTGGAGTCGACCCCAAGAGAACATGAGCTGATCCTAGGATGAGTGTTCAAAAATCATGTCTCTGGAATCCCTGAGAGGGCCGACCCCAATGGAGCACGGGTTGACCATAAGAAAGCATGAGTCGACCCCAGTAAAAAAGTCAGAAAAACAAAGATTTTGTAGTTCCTGAGAAGGCCGACCCCATTGTAGCATAATGGTCAGTTCTGCAGAAGTACTTTTTGAGCTTCTAACGGCTAGAAACGGCTAGTTTTTCAAATCAAATAGTTGGAGAGTGACCAATAGAGGTTGGAAAGTATTTAAGAGACACTATTCATCAGAGGAAAGAATCTTTTGCAAAAAATCAATTGAGTATTCAAGAGAAAGCAAGCCTAAGTGTTCTTATTCAAGTTGCTTCATTCAAATCCCAAAAAAAAATGGTTGAGGAATCTGAAAGTGCATTCAACAGCTCCATCAACCTCTTGTGAAGTGAAGTAACCTGAGCAAAAAAGAGAAGAGCTTCCTCAAAGCGATAACTATTTCTCATCTCTTCTTTTGGTATATAATTGTTATATCTGCTCATTGAGGAGCTACAAACTTCTTTCTCTTAAATTCATTGTAAGGTTGGTTAGTAAGCCCGTAAAACCAACGGTGTAGGTTGTTGGTGAGCCCGCAAAACCAACGTAAGTTATTGGTGATCCCAAAAAATCAAAGTATAAAGGTTTTTAGATTGTGAGCCCGAAAAACAATCCAACTGTAATCCGCGGGATTATAGTGAATTTCTCTGGGGATGCTTGGAAAGTGGACGTAGGTGCATAGGAGAGCACCGAACCACTATATTTCTTGGATGTTTGTATTGTGTGCCTTTTTAATTTCACTATACACACTTAATTAATATTAGCTAAATTATCCATTCATCTATCAATTTGATTAAGGGATTAAAAATTTAGAAAACCCAATTCATTCCCCCTCTTGGCTTGTCACCTAGGGCAACAAGTGATATCAAAGCAGGTGCTCTCATAGTATTTGTTGATCTCACGATCAAGAGCCAAAGATCATGGCAACCCAAGTAGGATGTTCTATTAGCGAGGGGCAATCCATAAATAGACCTTCCTTGTTTAATGGCACTAACTACACATATTGGATAACTAGGATGAGAATATTTATTCAAGCTCTAGATTATGATTTGTGAAATATCATAACTAAAGGACCACACACACCCACAATTAGCATAGAGGGCACAATTATTTATAAACCTGAAATAGATTGGGATGACAGTGATAAGAGACCAGCGCAACTAAATGCTAAAGCCATTAATGTACTTTACTGCTCTCTAGATGTAAGTGAATTCAATAGAATATCTGTATGTACCTCCGCCAAAGAAATTTGGGATAGACTAGAAGTCACACATGAAGGAACTAATTAAGTTAAAGAGTCAAAAATAAATATGTTGGTACATAGATATGAATTGTTTAAAATGGAGTCCACTGAGTCCATAAATGAAATGTTCACTAGATTCACGAATATCATAAATGGACTAAAGAGCTTAGGCAAATTTTATACTAACTCTGAATTGGTGCGAAAAATTTTCAGATCTCTACCAAGAGTTTGGGAGGCCAAGGTAACCGCAATTCAAGAGGCAAAGGACCTCAACACACTATAATTAGAAGAACTTCTAGGATCACTCATGATCCATGAGTTGACTATGAAGCAAAATTCAGAAGAAGAGGTCAAGAAAAAGAAAACCATTGCCCTCAAGTCCACGACTCAGAAACAAGACATTGAATCAGAGGAGTCTGATGAAGAGGAGGAATATGACGAAGAAGGAATAGCTATGCTTGCAAGAAAATTCAGAAAATTCATGAGAGGAAAGAAGAAATTTTATAAAAGGAAGTCCTTCCTTAAAGGCAGCTCAAGCAAAGAAAAATGAAAGGACAAAGAGAAAGAAAAAGAAATGCCAATTTGCTATGAGTGCAACAAGTCCGGGCATTTCAAGATAGATTGCCCTAAATTAAAATGGATGGTAAGAAAACTCAAAAAGAAGATTCTCATGGTTGAATAGAGTGAAAGTGAGGAGTCAAGTTCGGAAGAGAAAGATCAGTAAGAGACGACTCAAATTTACTACATGGCGAATCAAGATAAGGTAGATTCTGAACTTGAGTGTGATTTTACAGTAGAAGAATTACATGATGCATTCTTAGATCTTATGGAAGAGAACAAGAAGCTAATTAATAAAAATAAAGTTCTAAAAGATGAAAATCAATCTCTTATGAAAGAAAAGCTGAAACTATCTAATGACTATGAAACATTAAGTAGGAAGTTTACTAATGGAACTAAAAATCTAATTACTGAAAATGTTAAACTAAAAGAAGATGCAGAAAAATATAAATTCTTAGTGGACAAGTTTACACTTAGCTCGACTAAATTAAATATGATTCTTGGTAGTCAAAAAGCTGTATATGATAAAGCAGGATTAGGATATAAAACAAATAGGAAGCAAAAAATACTTAAAGAATATATTTGTGAAAGCCAAAAATGAAAATACAACTTGTTATTGCTGCAATAAAGTAGAACACAAAGCATACGAATATAATTTTAGAAAATTCAGCTAGAACAAATTGAGTGAAAAGAGCAAGTTAAAATACAAGAAAATTTGGATTTCAAAAGAAACATCAAACACTAACCCTAAAAGATCCAACATAGTTTGGGTACCTAAAGTACATCCTTGATTTTGATTGCAGGTATGTCTCACAGTCAATGACAAGAATAGACATTGGTATCTAGATAGCGGCTGTTCAAGACACATGACAGGTGACATAAAGCAATTCGCCACCTTGGAATCTAAGGATGGTGGAGTGGTAACCTATGGAGACAATGAAAAAGGACATATCATTGGAAAGGGTAAAATTCGTATCACTCCATCTACTTTTATAAAAAATATTTTATTGGTTAATGGTTTGAAACATAACTTACTTAGCATAAGTCAATTTTGTGATAAAGGTCTTAAAGTTTCATTTGAAGCTTCAGTATGCATAATTACAAATTCTAAAGATAATAACATTGTACTTATGGGACATAGGCATGGAAACATTTATATGGTAGATCTTCATGACTTAGCCAAGAAAAATGGGTTATGCTTAATCACTAATGAAGAAAAGAAAAATGAAACAAGTTGGCTATGGCATCGTAGATTAGGACATGCTAGTATGGACTTAATATCAAAACTAGTCAAAAAGGATTTGATAAGAGATGTGCCAAAATTAATTTTTGAGAAAGACAAAATCTATGGACCATGTCAATTAGGAAAACAAATAAGATCATCTTTCAAATCAAAGAATGTAGTGTCAACCACTAGGCCGTTTGAACTCATTCACATGGATCTATTTGGACCTACTAGAATTACAAGTCTAGGAGAGAAAAAGTATGGACTAGTAATAGTGGATGATTTCTCAAGATATACATGAGTTTCGTTCTTTGCACATAAGAATGAAGCATTTTCAGTATTTTTGAAATATTATAAAAATGTTATAACTGAAAAGAATTTTACCTTAATTGCTATTCGAAGTGATCATGGAACGAAATTTGTAAATCAATATTTTGAAAAATTCTGTAATGAACATGGTATTTCTCATCAATTTTCAGCACCTAGAACGCCTCAACAAAATAGGATTGTTGAAAGAAAAAATAGGACTTTGGCAGAATTGGCTCGCACTATATTATGTGAATCAAATATCCCAAAGTACTTTTGGCCTGAAGCTATAAATACTGCTTGACATATTTTAAATTGCATTTTAATTCGTCTGATTACAAAAAAAACTTTCTATGAACTTTGGAAGAATAAGAAACCAACTGCTAAATATTTTAAAGTATTTGGATGTCAATGTTTTATTTTGAACAATGGCAAGGAGGATTTAAGCAAATTTGATGCCAAGTCAGATAAGGGTATCTTCTTAGGATACTCAACTTTTAGCAGGGCATACAGAGTCTTCAACAAGAGAACTCTTGTAGTTGAAGAGTCAATAAATGTTATTTTTGATGAGTCTGATAGTGAGTCCCCTAGGAGAGAAAGTATTCTTGATAATGATGCAAGAATTATTGAGTTTGAAAAGCTGAATCTTAATGACGTGCCAAATCAAGAAAAGAAAGATGAAAAAGAAAAGAAAGATGATCAAGTTCCACCACAATCTCAAACTTGCCAAAGGAATGGAGATACGTACATGGACATCCCAAAGATTTAATTATTGGTGATCCATCACAAGGGATAAGAACTCAATCCTCTCTTAGAAATTTGAATGATTATTTTGCTTTTGTTTCACAAATAGAACCTAAAACTTATAAAGAAGCTGAGCATGACATAAATTGGATTAATACTATGCAAGAAGAATTAAATCAATTTAAAAGGAGTAATATATGGACATTAACTGAAAGACCAAAATATAATTCTGTAATTGGAACAAAATGGATCTTTAGAAATAAGTTAGATGAAAATGGAGTAGTTATAAGAAATAAAGCTAGACTTATAGTCAAGAGATACAATCAAGAAGAAGGGATAGATTTTGAAGAAACATTTGCTCTCGTAGCTAGATTAGAAGCTATTAGACTACTTCTAGCATTTGCATACTTTATGAATTTCAAACTATATCAAATGGATATAAAAAGTGTCTACTTAAATGGTTATATAGAAGAGAAAGTGTATGTAGAGCAACTCCCTGGTTTTGAAAGTCATGAATTTTCTAATCATGTGTTTAGATTACACAAGGCGCTATACGGATTAAAATAAGCACCTATGGCTTGGTATGACCGACTAAGCAAATTTCTGTTAAATAATAATTTTAGTAGAAAAAATATAGATAAAACATTTTTTCTTAAGAGAAAAGATAAAAATCTACTAGTGGTACAAATATATGTAGATGATATCATATTCGGTGCCGCTAATGACAGTCTTTGTAAAGAGTTTGCTGAATTAATGTAAGGAGAGTTCGAGATGAGTATAATGGGAGAACTTAATTTCTTTCTCGGATTACAAATCAAGCAAACTAAGGAAGGGATCTTCATTCATCAAACTAAGTATACAAAGGAAATACTAAACAAGTTTGAGAATAAAAATCACAAGAAAATGGGCACTCCAATGAACCCCACCAGTAAGCTAGACAAAGATGAAAAAGAAAAAAGTATATATATGAAATATTATAGAGGCTTAATTAGATCTTTGCTTTACCTCACTGCTAGTAGGCCTGACATAGTGTTTAGTGTAGGAATATGTGCTAGATACTAATCAGACCCTAAGGAATCACATCTAAGTGTTGTCAAAAGAATTCTTAGATATCTAAGAGGAACCACAAATATAGGGTTATGGTATTCTAAAGATTCTTGTCTTGATTTGCTTGCTTACTCTGATGCGGATTTTGCTGGATGCAAGTTAGATAGGAAAAGCACTAGTGGAACATATCAATTCTTAGAAAATAACTTAGTATCATGGTTTAGTAAAAAGCAAAATTAAGTAGCATTGTCAACGGCTGAGGCCGAATATATCGCTGTCGGAAGTTGTTGTGCCTAAGTACTATGGCTCAAGCAACAACTAGAGGACTATGTAATCAAACTTGACAAAAATTTTATAAAATGTGATAACACTAGTGCCATCAATCTCACTAAAAATTCGGTTCAGCACTCTAAGGCAAAACACATTGAAATTAGGTATCACTTCATTAGAGATCATGTGCAAAATGGAAATGTATATATTGAGCATGTGTGTACCGAGAAATAATTAGCTGATATATTTACAAAACCTTTAAGTGAAGATAGATTTTGCATACTTAGGAAAGAATTAAGCATATGTGATCCCTTTGAATAAAAAAAAGAAAAAAGTTGATTCATGATACGCTCCTCCATTTTGTAAATCCCATGAAATATTGGTAAAGTTATTCATTTATAGATTTCTTACACATATATCAATGTCTCATAAAGATTTGGTAAGGATCAAAAAGAAGGAAGAATTTAAAAAAAAAATGGAAGCCTAAACCGAGGCTGACCCGAGCCTAGAGTGGGGTCGACCCCTCCTTGAGTCGACCCAAGCAAAACTTGGGGTCGACCCAATGGCGGGACCCTCTTTTTAAAGGACGGCCGAAATCATCTTTAGGGCATCACTGTTCATTGTACCCTCTCTCAAACCAAATTTCTTGCTTTCCAATACCTTTCAATCACTTCCACACAGTGGTAGATTGCTCCTCCAAGCCGTTAGATCAAGATCTAAGCAAGAATTTGGTGAAAAAGGGACCCAAGCGACCCGTAGCTAAGAGATCCGGGAGAGTATCACACCCAACTGTTATCAAAGGGTGTCCTAGAGAGTCTTCGACAGTGCCTCTACAAGGTGAGACACGTGCAGAGCCTCCTCCACCTCCTTTTCCTTCAGTCCAACTTGCTAAGTATGCAGGAAGACCGGTTACCATGGGTAGAAGGATTCATTCTAAATTTTTGGATCAAGAAGGGATCCGATTGAGTGGTTGGATTCGACGGCAAGGATGGGAGTATCTTTGGTCCCTAGATTTAAAGACTTACCTGGGTTTAGTTCGTGAGTTCTATGTTTTTCTACGGGTCAGTCCGGAAGGGCTGGTGTCTGAGGTCCGAGAAGTACGAGTTCGTGTTTCTGAGAAAAGTCTGAGTGAGTTGTTTCATCTTTCCTGTGAGGGTGCCACACCAGACAAACCAGAGGACAAGATTAGGGCTCTACAGCTGATTTTAGAAAGAGATGACATTGATTACTCAGATAATTTGATAGCTAGCTCCTTATCAGGTGAGATGAGGTTGTTGCATAACTACATAGGCCGGATACTGTTTCCGAAGAGCGGAAGATTTGACCATGTATCTGAGCGTGATTTGGCCATTATGGAGCATGTTATCCAGGATATTCCCCTGAATCTTCCAGCCATGATGATCAGGCAGATGCGTAAGGCCGTATCTAGATCAAGAGTCTCCTTGCCATACGATATGGTACTCACCTTGATTTTCAGTCATCATGACATATGTGTAGAGGGAGAGATATCCAGGGATCTGTTATTTACTGACACTTATACTGCATGATCCCTTGTGCGTATGGGTTATGAGAATGTGAACGGTCAATGGGTGCATGGAGGTGTAGGGGTGCATGGAGGTGATGCTGATGCACCAGAGCCTGGAGATCCCATTTCTGAGGTTGAGGTGCCTGTTGATCACCCCTCGGCACATGCAGAGGCAGGACCTTCATCATCCACCCTACTGGATACACAGAGGAGTTTTGGAGCAGGATGACTGAGCTCATATCAGCTTAGGTGATAGGCCTCTCTGATAGGATGACGAGCCTTTCCAAGGGTATGATGAGTCGGATGGACAGTATGACCACTGAGATGAGGGGATTATCTGCTCAGATGACGAGCCTCACAGATCGGATGACAGCCTTAGAGAGAGAGAGTTTTATGGTCCTTCGAGAGCTCGAGTAACTGAGTCAGAGGTCTCGGCACTGAGCCACCCTCACAGTCATATCAGCCCAGACCTCCTCTCGCCACCTATACTAGAAGATCTAGAGCCAGATCCCAACCCTTGGATGCCTCTAGGCCTACTGATAGCACTACAGAGACTCATCTAGATTAGTGCCTAGAGACACTCTAGTTATCTATGTATCTTGCTTTCTATTGAATCATGTTATCTTATTTGGCCCATTAGAACATTGTAATTTTGACTCTTATGAAATGCAATGTTTTATTATTCTTTGTCTTTGAAATACTTTTCACCCATGTATTACATATTCTTTTGATGATGACAAAAAGGGGGAGAAGTAAGAGAAGAGAGAAGTTGCAATATAGGGGAGAAGCAAGAGAAGTTGGAATATATGCATTCTTAACCAAAGTTAAATTGGAAGAAAGTATTTACTTAAAGGGGAGAGATATATAGAATCTCTAAATAAGAAAATTTGAAGTTTAATCAATAAGAAAATTTGAAGTTTAATCAAAGACTCTAAATTAATAGCACATACGACATTTGCTTCGATACATAACTTGAAACTCTTGCATTGGTACAAATTCTGGAAATCTTATCTTCAATAAAACACAATGGTAAGGGGGAGCAAAACTAAACTTCAATTGGCATAAATTTGGATTAGAAAGGGGGAGCTTTTGTTAGGCATATTATATAACTTAGAAAATTTTGAATTTTCAGCCTTTAAACCATTTTCTAAACTTTAAAGCTCAATTCATATATAAATGCCAACTTAAGGATACTCAATGTTTTGTAATCATCAAAAAGAGGAAGATTGAGGATGATAATATTATTTCGATAATTAATACAAAAATTGAGAGAATATCAAATTAATAATGCAGTTTAACTTGATACATCACTAATGAATATCACACCCTCGATACATTCACGATACATTAAGAAAATAAATTAAGACGACTCACAATGATTAACAACGAGATAAAATATATAGTAGAAAATGATAGAGAGCTTTTAAATCTAATTCGGCAAAGTTTCAAGTCAAGTATACTCTTAAGGGCAAAACTGTAATTTTAATTGTTAGGGTATGAAGCTCTATCATGCCATACATTCAAAATTATTTAAAATATGCTCTATTGACTCTATGAGCTAGTCTAACCTTAAGATGCAGGAAATTATGAATTGAGTCGACCCCAAAGAGGTTTGTAGTCGACCCTGATACATATGGCACGCACTGGCACAAAGTAACACACTTGGCACAGAGTAGGAGTCGACCCCAGAAGAGGTGGAGTCGACTCTAGCACACTTTGGGACGTTCTGGCACTTTCTTGTAAAAATGGCATAGATGAACAGTAACTGGGGCCGACCCCAAGTATCTTTGAGCCGACCCCAACTTGCAACCTAAAAAAAAACAACTCTTTGAAATTTACTAAGAGAGTCGACCCCAAATTTTCTTGAGCGGACCCCAGAAAGACTTGAGTCGACCCTAGTGGAGCCGACCCCAAGAGAACATGAGCCGACCCCAAGATGAGTGTCCAAAAATCATGTCTCTGGAATCCCTGAGAGGGCCGACCCCAATGGAGCACGGGTCGACCCCACTATAGCACGGGTCGACCCAAGAAAGCATGAGTCGACACCAGTGAAAAAGTCAGAAAAACAAGAGTTATGTGGTTCCTGAGAAGGCCGACCCTATTGTAGCAGAGGCCAACCCCACTGTATCAGGGGTCGACCCCAAAGAAGTTTGAGTCGACCCCAAGGATGATGAACAGTAACATGAGCTAACCCCAGCACGGATGACAGCATAACGGCTAGTTCTGCAGAAGTACTTTTTGAGCTTCCAACAGCTAGAAACGGCTAGTTTTTCAAATCAAACAGTTGGGGAGTGACCAATAGAAGTTGGAAAGTATTTAAGAGACACTATTCATCAGAGAAAAGAGTCTTTTGCAAAAAATCAATTGAGTATTCAAGAGAAAGTAAGCCCAAGTGTTCTTGATCAAGTTGCTTCATTCAAATCCCAAAAAGAAGGTGGTTAAGGAATCTGAAAGTGCATTCAACAGCTCTATCAACCTTTTGTGAAGTGAAGTAACCTGAGCAAAGAAGAGAAGAGATTCCTCAAAGCGATAACTATTTCTCATATCTTCTTTTAGTTTATAATTGTTATATCTGCTCATTTAGGAGATACAAACTTCTTCCTCTTAAATTCATTGTAAGGTTGGTTGGTGAGCCCGTAAAACCAACGGTATAGGTTGTTGGTGAGCCCGCAAAACCAACATAGATTGTTGGTGATCCCGAAAAACCAAAGTGTAAAGATTTTTAGATTGTGAGCCCAGAAAACAATCCAACTATAATCCGCGAGATTATAGTGAATTTTCAAGGGGACGCTTGGAGAGTGGACGTAGATGCTTAGGAGAGCACCGAACCACTATATTTCTTGTGTGTTTGTATTGTGTGTCTTTTTAATTTCACTACACGTACTTAATTAATATTAGCTAAATTACCCATTCATCTATCAATTTGATTAAGGGATTAAAAATTTAAAAAACCCAATTCACCCCCCCCTCCCCCTCTCTTGGCTTGTCACCTAGTGCAACAATATATATATATATATATATATATATATATATATATAGTTTTTTCTTAAGGGTTATATAAAAGGACATGTCCATTTGGAATGAGAGGGATGTAAGCTAACTTTAGTGATTTTATACTATTTTTACATTGAAGAACTACTGCATTATTGAGCCACGAGTTTCCCTTATACATCATTTTCCACAACCAAGATGAAGAAAGATCTCAAGTCAGATCTAGATTGAACTAGCAAGCACATGTATGCCCAATGATGCAGCTCAACCGTCTTGTCTTCGTTAACAAATAGCCTTTCTAAACTGGTTTGATGAAGCATGCCCCCCTTTAGAATAAAGTTCAATGCATGAGCTGATAAGATAGTTAAAACATGCAGACAGCTCACTTGGACCAACAGTTTTTATTGGACAAACAGGATTAGAGCTCAACTATTTCATTTCAAACAACTTTAAAAAGTTGTTTGACATATCAACTGGGCACCATTTGATCCAATTACAACATGTATTTTGCCGGTGATTAGTTGATGTGGTTTGTCTCGCCTTGTTCTTGTCAATTGCTAGACATATATGATGCCCTTTGTTAAGATCCTATCTAAAAAATCGGACATTTAGATGGATGGACTCATCAGCATATACACACCACAAAAAAAAAAAATTAACCTATTCGATGAGGATCTGTTATTCCTCAACACGCTTTAACATAAGTAGAAGATCTCATTTGTTCTATTTATTGAAATTATATTTGTATCTTGGATCTTTTTTTTAAATTTTCTCGTGTACCCAACATCAAAAGCAATATCTTTTACCACCACAAATGCAGTTGATATAGTATCAACCATATGCTACAAAAAGAGCACAATTGGATCCAAAATAGATATATTTGGTTAATTGCCATTATGTTTGCCAACCAATCTCAATCGAATTCTGCTAGCACACATAAATGTTGTCAACCAACTTGGAGCTGCCAAACCACTTGGAGTTCATAGCTGCATTAATACCCATTTGGAAGGAGCTCACTATCCAATATTTATTGTTTCCCCAATTAAATTTTTAACACTTGAAAAGCCTTAAGATTATTAGAAAATTAGCTTGCTCATAACTATTAGACCCAGTTAGTGATCTTTACTTGAATGTATATCTATATTAAATGTAAATATTAAGTAATATTTCCTCTTAATTAATGGATTAAAATCATCTAGTTGTTAAGCACCTCATTTTTCCACTTGTTTTACATTGATTTTTGTGATTATTAAGATATAACAGTCTTTTTCTTTTTTTTTCTTTTTTTTTGGGTTAGGAATCAATAGGCATGTCTGGGCTTTGGAATCTCTCCGACTCACAACCCGGCTCAGCTAACGAAAATCAGCTCAAACCGAACCGAGCCGAGCCGAGCCGCCGACGAGAACGGGTGGTGCCACGTAATACATGACGTAAGAAAGTACTGTTTGATGACGTTAGAAAGGGCCGGTGGAGCCACCCACCGACACCGACGCGAGATTTTGATCCAATAAATAAATGAACATACTAAACACACTCTAAGCCTGAAGACCCAAAACAATACCCATCCTTTTTCACGTGGATCCACGTGAAGCGGGCCCCATACATAGCGACAGTGCCAAAGTGGGTGCTTGAGAATAGGTAAACTCGTGTATGAGAGTATGGGAGACACCGAAAGTTGGTTCATGTCAAAGGTCACATCTAAAAATGAGAGGAATCGTGCAAAGCGCTTGATAAGCACGTGCCGGATCTACACAGGATCTGTCCGTATTTCCTCGGCTCTGAGTCGTACGATCTTGGAAGACAAGCGTAAATCTAAGCATTTGATCGCTTTTGCGGTGATGAACCATGGCTTGAAAAAAACGTAATGCCGTTAAAATGGGTCCCACTAAAATTATTTATTTAAAAATATTGTTTCAATTATTCATATTCTAATGTTGTAATGGAAAATAAGGGACAATAGCGAGGAAATGATGGGATTACCTTTTTTTTGATTCATTTTCCATTGGATTAAAACGTTGTTCTTGGTTTATATAATCACTTTTGGAGGAAAATTTGATCGAATAATTTTTTTAAAAAAAATATGTACAAAAATGTGTAGGTGAAAATTGTAGTTATTTGCCACCAAGGCGGTAGCCTGGTGATAAGGGGGCGATAATTCCACTTGAGTTGCCCGGGTTCGGAATGCGTAGGCGTCGATTAAATTAGGGGACTGGATGCCTTACGCCTTGATGGCTCGCTGGCGGATATGCGTTCCTTCCATCTATATAAACGAGGCATTGTGGTGACGTACCCACACGTGAGGCAGTGAGCCTAGTGAGGTGAGCCCTTGGGTCGAAGAAGGCATGCAAAAATCTGCAACCTGTATCGAACATTCCCTGATGGAAGGAGGGCCCAGTGGGGGCTGCTACGCGGGTGGGCTGGTCCCACCCCCTCCCCTCCTATTATTTACCAAAAAAAAATGTAGTTATTTTGACCATGTGGTAGACGATGAGAATGTCGAACTATGTATTATAATGAATGTTATTTTTTTTCTACTGTCATATATATATATATATATATATATATATATATATATATATATATATATATATATATATATATATATATATATATGCGCGCTACACCTCTAACTTAGCTTCTCATTTACCCGAAAAATTTACTTAGACTGGTATTTTGCATTTTCATATATTTTAATCCAAGTAATTTATACCAAGTAGATCTCTTTTCTTCTTCTTATTTTTTAAAAAAAAGCATTATATATATATATATATGTGCACGTAAATACACACATATATAGAGAGAGAAAGAAAGAGAAAAAGAGATGGATTTGGCTACACTTGACTAGTTCTCCACTTAGATCTATTCAAGTTTATATTGGATAATGAAAATCCCATAATTGATGATCCAAACTACTGGGTGTGATTGGTGTCTCTAAACTGCTCATATATCAAAAATTATATAATTTAGAGATATCTAATCTATGAATCAATGAACAAAAAAATGCTATTATTTAAACCGTCTAATTTTTCGATTACTTGATGCATAATTAGGGATCTCCCAATTATATGATTTTCGGTATATAAGTATTTTAGAAGTAATAAATCACTTCCAACAGCTCGGAGCGTCAATGTGATATCCTATCATTCTATTTAGATCTAATTGGATTTGAATGAAGATATACTTGAATGTAGCTAAGTGTAGCTATAAATGCAAGTATGCGTGCGAGTGTAATGGGAGACATCTTTATTTAAAACCTCATCATGTATTGGACATAGTGGTTACACCCCTGGCTTAGCTCCGTATATACCAACAAGGTTTAGTTACAATCTTATATTTTTTACTCATATACTTTAACCTAAGTAGTTTATACATGGTAGATCTCTTTTCTTCCTTCAGAAGAAATCACAATATAGCTCGCATTTAGATCAACTACTCTCATGTAATAAAAACGGTAGCTGATATTTAGAAGGACCATCACAAGAGACATCAAGCAATAGACATAGTAGGCTCACATTAGTTGACCATGAGAGGGAGGAGGATCTTAGGCTCTGTTTAAGGAAGTTGTTGACAGTAAATCTGTTGGAAGTAGAGATTTTTGAAGTAGAGTTTTTATAAAAATCTGTTTGGTAACTACATTTCTAAAGTGCTGAGCACTTTAACATATGTTTGGTAAACAAATTGAGAAAGTATTTTATATGACAAAATTACCATAAAAGACCTTGCATAGTATTATACAATAGAGCATAATAAAATATAACATATATTAATATAAATATATGATATAGTATAATATTATTATAATATAATATAATATTATTATAATATAGTAATATAACTAGGGCTGCAAATGGGTCGGGTTGGGTTGGGTCCTGAGTGACCCCGATCCGACCCGCTTGAAATTCGGATCGGGTTGGGTCGGATCTATGCCGATCCCGACGGGTCATTCAGGTCGGAACGGATTCGGATCCGGTCGAGTCGGGTTGGGTTGAGTCGGGTTTTTTTTTTTTTTAAGAAATAGTAATAGGCATTTTAAACCCACCGGATGGTTTGAACCAAAGCTTTTTCTCCTTTGTACTTTGCAATACTTTTCGACCGTTCATGGTTCTCATTCAATTCCAGATCAAACACGAAAAGAATGCTTAATAAAAGGCTAAAAGCCAATGAAGGGCATCCAGAGTAACACGGAAGGATGGCAGAAGGTTATAAACCTCAGCTTGGCCATCCAGCAATGAAACCTCCATGTACTGACACTGTTCAAACATTAAACGTCTCTGGCATAAAATTTCTGAAAAACCGGTTGCCTGCAAGTGATTTACAAATAAAACAAGAGTAGTTTTAACAAAGTCAAGGCTCCTCCACAACCATTTAAATTTTCATTAGCTCCCAACCATTCTACCTACCTGAGCCGATATATATTCGTATCACAGTCTGCTTCAACATCATATAAAAATAATACTTTGGAAATAGCTAAGAATCATGAAACCCATTATAAAAGTTTACTATTAGTGGTGTCAATATTGCTAAGAAATAGCGAAGATTTATATAGTACCGGGCCTACCGGCCTGCATGTCTTAAAAAAAAAAATTGATCCAAAAAAATAGATCGGGTCGGGTCAGATTTCGGGTCGAGATTGGGTGGACCCGACCCGACCCCATGGGTCCTAAAATTGGGGTCGATCCGACCCATTTGCAGTCCTAAATATAACATTGTATACTACAACATAATAATTTAATATAATATTAAATTATTTAACATAACATAGCAATGTATTATGATATAATGTAATATAATATTATATTTATAGTATAATACAATAATAAAAGTATAAAATATTATAATTATTAGCGTAAATTAATTTTTAATATAACATAATATTAAATTATTTAACATAAAATATTAATGTATTATGATATAATGTCATATAATATTTATTTATAGTATAATACAATAATAAATGTATAAAATAATAATAGGAAACAAGAATATCTTTTCTTACACGGAAGGAAGTCTGATCTACGGCTAGGGTTCTTTTTTAGGGTTCCATTAGATTTTTAGGTTTATAAAAAAACAAAGTATATAATTGTTATATTTTATTATGGGTATTTTGGTAAAAAAATAGCTTTCCGACAAAGCTAAAAATAG
The DNA here is from genome assembly GCF_009389715.1 of Phoenix dactylifera. NCBI lineage: Eukaryota > Viridiplantae > Streptophyta > Magnoliopsida > Arecales > Arecaceae > Phoenix > Phoenix dactylifera. Next base: position 136,327 of record NW_024067718.1, on the reverse strand, counting down.
CTTTTTCGGAAAGCTCCAAAATGGAGCTTCCCTCGAAAAGCTGTTTTTAGCTTTCTAAGAAAGCTAAAATAGTTTTCCGAAATTTTTACTAAATACTATTTTTCATTCAAAAGTACTTTTGAAGGGCTAGAAAGTGCTTTTTGTCTCTCTAAAAGCACTCCTAAACGGAGCCTTAATGTGTAGAGGAGGAATTCAAAAAACTGTGTTACTCAATGATGGGTCTAAATGGGCTTTTACATGCTTCAACTTTGGACTCTTTTTGTTTTTTTAGGAGAGAGAAACTAAGATTCTTCACCAAAAGACATACTTTGACAATATCTGATTCTAAATTGTAACTATAGAATCTTAGGCCCTGTTTGGGGGAGTTTTTTGAGGGCCAAAAGCACTTTCTGGCCCTCCAAAAGTACTTTTAGACAAAAAAGGGTGTTTGGTAAAATTTCTGAAAAGCTGTTTCAGCTTTTGCGGGAAGCTGAAAACAGCTTTTGGGGGAATTGGATGTTCCCCCCAAAAGCTGTTTTCAGCTTTGTCGGAATGCTGTTATTTTACCAAAAGTACCCCCATTTTAAATCTCTTTTTTCCTCCCAAAGTGGCCCATCCACCGCCTCTTCCTCATCCGCCCATCACCCTCCTCTTCCTCATCCTCTTCCGCCCATTCCCCTCCTCTCCATCTCCCCCGCCGCCGGCCACGACGCCCTCCCCCTCTTCTCCCTCCTCTGCCGCCGTTCCGTCTCCCTCGCCGCCGCCCCCTCTCCCTCGCCGCCGCCCTCGACGCCCTCCGCCTTTTCTCCCTCCTCCTCTGCCGTTCCCCCTCCCCTACTGCTGTCGCCAACACCCTCCTCCTCTACCGCTCTCTCTCCCCCGCCGCCGCCTCCAACGTCGTCTTCCTCTTCTCCATCCTCCTCTGCTGCTCCCTCTCCCCCGTCGCCGCCCCTGACGCCCTCCGCCTCTTCTCCCTCGCCCGACCACCTCTCCCTCTCCCCCGACCGCTCTCCCTCTTCCTCAAAGCTTCTCTCTTCGGCTTCGTCGCCCATCCTCCCGTCGTCGCGCCGCCGGGAGCTTGATCGCCCCTTCCATGACCACGCGGGAGAAGTGAGGCAAGGGAGGAAGAAGGGAGGGGAGAAGCTTCGGGAAGGAGGAAGAAGAAAGAAGAGAAGGAAAAGAAAAGAAAAGAAAAAGAAGAAAAGAAAAATAAAAGAAAAGAAAAAGGAAAGAAAAAAAGAAAATGAAAAAAAATAGAGAAGATAAAATAAATAAATAAATAAATAAAAATATTAGTAATTGTTTAACCAATTTTATCATCTAGCTAGAAAATTTGTTGGGAGATAAATGGTCATCAGAAAAGTAAAAATTAATTTACGCTAATAATTAAAATTTTTTATATTTTTATTATTGTATTATACTATAAATATAATATAATATTATATCATAATACATTAATATGTTATGTTAAATAATTTAATATTATATTATATTATGAAAAATTAATTTATGCTAATAATTATAATATTTTATACCTTTATTATGTATTATACTATAAATATAATATTATATTACATTATATCATAATATGTTAATATATTATGTTATATTATGAAAAATTAATTTATGCTCATATTTTTGATGATATTGGAAATCGTGGGGTGCCCTTTTGGGCGGCGGCGTCCGCCCACGGCAACGTGCATCCGCCTTGGCTCCCTTCCGTCGAGACTGCCGCTGGCAAACTGCAAATGGTCATCAGAAGGATGAAAAATGAATTTACACTAATAATTATAATATTTTATACATCTATTATTGATTATACTATAAATAAAATATTATATTACATTATACCATAATATATTTATATGTTATGTTAAATAATTTAATATTATATTAAATTATTATTCTATAGTACACAGTGTTATAATACTATATTATAATGATATTATATTATATTATATTAATATTATACTATATCATATTTTTATGTATTAATACATATTATATTTTATTATGCTCTGTTTTATAATACTAGTAATGTCCTTTATGGTCATTTTGTCACACAAAAGTACTTTTTCAATTTGTTTACCAAATACATGTTAAAGTGCCAGAGCACTTTAGAAATGTAGTTACCAAACAGCAAACGGCTTTTTATAATAGCTCTACTTCAGACAGCTCTACTTCCAATAGCTCTATTTCCAACAGCTTTACTGCCAACAGCTCCCCCAAACAGGGTCATAGTACTTTCATGACCGCACCTGGTGAGAGCGTCCGTGTTAGGCTTCAATGACTCGGGTCTCTAAACATCGGCTTCCGATTCGAATGTTGACAGAAGTCGGCGTTAATCTCAAAAGCGCACACCAAAATCCAAATTCCGTAAAATTTCCTCCCACTTATCCCTTACTTTGTTTCTTCGCAATAGAGAAGATAGCTGTTTGTATGTCTTTATATAATAGAGAAAGGTTCCACTGTAACCATAGAGAAAGGTTCCACTGTTAGTATGTCTTTTCATGATGGTATGAGAATCAAAGTGCAGCTCTTATTTGTTCCTTCCTAGTTAGTCTTTGCTTGGTTCATATAAATCCATGCACTATGATATATCAAGGCAAAGTGAATAAGTAAAATCAGTTACTTCTTCATCATGTATCCATCACTAACATGAGACATCTCCCTCTCTTCTCTCTTTATTTATATTAGTTTCTCGTGATCTCTTGTGAGGATCCGTATGGGCATGTGTTTAGTTCCATATCCGTTATTCACCGAGGACATCTTGAGTATTTATACAGGACCAAGGAACCGAAAAAATACTTTCCGACTAGCTTTTTTGGGTAAGATCCTAGGATGTTATAAATGATATCAGAGCAAACTCGGCCCATAACTTATGTGGATTAGAGGACACTGCAATAGAGTTCATAAAGATTAATCATAGGCCGATCGGTGTGCTTGTGATTAGATTTGAATACATTTGAATTCTTAGTCCGATGATGAAGTCAAGGCTTGAATGGGAGGAGTATGTGAGGACCCATGTGAGTATTTTTGGATGAGGTCCTAGATTGTTACACCTCTTATGCATGAGTTCTGTGCATGCTAATTGGTGTATAATGTTGTGATAGTGTTGATCCTAAGATATCAGTATGACAGAGTGGAAATGATTGCATGAGTTTGGAATCTTCCAGTTTTCAGTAGAGACAACTATGATGTGTGGAGTGCAAAGATGAAGACCCTTTTACTTTTTCAAGATCTTTAGAATGTAGCGGACAACTGGTACAATAAGAACGGCTTGACAACTGATATGCTAAAAGATGTCCAGAAAAAGGATTACAAAATCCTATACTTCATCCAACAGAGTGTGGCCAAAACCATCTCCCTATGAGTTTGAGCCCCCAAGAATTTTCACGAGATATGTATTACTTTGGAGTAGAAGTTTTGTAGCAGTGCAAGGATAACAACGGTTAAACTTCAAACTCTTAAAAGAAAGTTTGAGAATTTATTGATACAATAAGGTGACCCTACGTATGATTTCTTTTGAAAAATTATAGAGATTATTAATCGGATGCACGCATATGTTGAAACTATTGAAGATTAAAGAAATGTAGCTAAAAAAATTCTTAGAAATTAAATTAAAAAATATGATCGTGTTATTGCTGCAATACAGTAATCTAAAGATTTGAGTAAATTTTTTGTTAGTGCATTGTTTAGTTCTTTGCAATCACACGAGGACAAATTGAATAGATCCCATAAAAGATCTGTTGAGCATGCTTTACGATCTAAATTGAATATATCAAAAAAAAAAGGTGAATAGATAAGCAGTGTAGACAGGGCCGGCCCGAGCCTTAGGCGACCGCCCCGGGCCAATGAAAGGCCCCCGGAAGGTGAAGAGAGAGAGAGAGAGGGAGGGAGGGAGGGAGGGAAGGAAGTTTCTTGGGTCTGACCGTGACCAAAAGGAAGCAAAGGCCCCATATAAAACGGGAATAGGAGCTGGCTACGAGTCTTCCCCCTTGATGGAAGGGAGGTGGAGAGTTTCCTGGCCTGCAGAGGGGAAATTTAGGAAGTTGGGGATGGTAGTTTTGTTTTGGATGGAGAGAGAGAGAGAGAGAGAGAGAGAGAGAGAGGAGGGATTTGGTTGGCTTGATACACGCCTGAAGCCACTCTTATCTTTCATCCCTTCTCTTGTTTGGTTTTGGCTTTGGTTTTCCTTCCCTCACATTACTCCTGATCCAGCTGGGCTATCAGGAAGAAAGGGGGATTGGAAATGGACTTCTTGGAGGGTGGAGATTCTTTTAATTTTCTCCTCTCGATTTCTTCTCCCTTCTTGGGTGGTAGAGAGAGAAGGAGGGAGGGGGTTGAATGGCTGCTGTGCTGTGATGTTGCGGTTGCTGCTTGGGTACTCACTTGAAGGGGAGATGGTGGGATGGGACTTTTATTAATTAGATGGAGTCAATTTCCCATAATGCCCATACTTTCTCTTATAGAGAAGCTCCTTTCTAGACAAATTCTTTTCTTTACCTTGACCATGAAGTGCCATGGGATGACCTTTTCCTACTCTTGCTTGACATGATAAACAATATTGCCAAGCATTATCTCAGTTATTTAATTAGTCCCATGGCCCTTCTTTTAGGATAATTATTTTTCTGCACTTCCATTCAAAAATAATATTAAATTAAAAAGGTTTCTTGCCTATCTTTGTTAGATTTATGTATCTTTGTTGAAATAGTGTACTTGATAGCTATCCATTTTCATATCATTTTTTTAAATATTTTATATTTATTAAAAAAATTATTATTAAAAAAAAAAGCCTCATTCATTGGATTCGCCTTAGGCCCTCAAATGTATTGGGCCGCCCCCGAGTGTAGATAAGTTGTGGACGGAGAGGTAGAGGTAGATATGGTAGCTTCAGTTGGAGGAACAAAGAGGTCTGGTGGTCAGAATTGAAAAAAAAACATAAGAAAATGATTGGATCCAATTCTGAACAAAAATATTCAGAGTCATTATTACAAGAGATTTGGCTCATTGAAATTTTTTATGGATTAACATAGCAACATGCTAAATTCTGTTGAGGGAAAAGTATCAGAAAAATTCAAAAATCCGTTTTTTGCTTGTCAGGCTATGAAAAAAATCCTTTTTTTTAAAGAAAAAGCTATGAAAGAAATTCTAACAATATTTGATATGTCGATAATGATTGTAGTAATCATATGGTAGGAAAATCAAATTTATTTATTGATTTAGACAAGTTCGTAATGGGCTATGTGAAGGTGGATGATAGTTTTGTTAGAAAGGTACATGAAAAAAGTTAGGTTGAGGCAAAAAATTTTGATATTAATAAAATTTATGATATGCTTTATGTTCTTATAGGACTCAAGTTTGTTATGTGTGGGTCAATTTGGGATGACCCACACACAAATTTATAATAAAATTCATAATATGCTTAGGATATTTTTGTTTTTAAAAGGGTCAATCTCTTGCATCAGAAATATATAGTAGAAGGTACCTTTAATTTAATATGATGGCATAACTTGTAAAAGATGTATGCTAGAGAAGAATCATCATGATGTATTCCCAAAAAATAATTGGAGGGCTAAATAACTACTTGCTTTAGTACGTACAGATGCATGTTTTCTGATGTGGATACCATCATTAAATAAAATCTTTATTTTTATTGTGTTTGTGAATGATTACAGTTGGATCACTTGAGTTTATTTTATTAGAAGAAAAGTGGTTACTTGATTAAAATCTTTAGCACTGATAGAGGAGAATTTTTTTCTAATGATTTTGATTTTTTTTTGAAACTAATAGTATTTGCAGGTAGTGGAATGCAAAAACAGGAGCTTAGCGAAGATGATGAAAAGCATGATAAAAGCTAAAAAGCTTCCTAAAAAATGTTTTGGTTGAGCCAGTGCCTACGATAGCTTACATCTTGAACAGTTGTTCAACATCATCTTTAGAACATATTAACCCGTATGAAGCGTGGATGGAAATTGGAATGGAAGCTAAAAGTAAATCACTTCAAAGTTTTTGGTTAAGGTTGCCGAGAGCCTAAGAGGTAGGTGAATAGTAAGTTGATGAACATGTGTAAGTTGTAATGAGTAATTAATAAAAGTAAATATGCAAGAGATCAAAGCACACAATTCATGCACCACAAACACAGCAAATTTATATCGGTTTGGTGCTAACCTTACACCTACATCTACCCCCCAAGGCTTTCTTCTTGAAAATTTCCATTATAATCTTTCCAAGATTATATTCCGATTATTTTAACTGAGCTCACAATTAATCCAGTTGATTTTCACTCGCAATCAACCAAAACTACACCCGAGCTTGTTTTAGGCTCAATACAATCTAATTTAAGATTTGGATGGACCTTTTTTTTTAGTTTCAAACCTTAAAACTTGTCATAACAAAGAATGAAAAAAATATAAAGCAACAGAATTACAGCTCCTTAAAGTAAAGTATACACAAAGTAGATGGAGCCTGAATCAATTGATTGGCCTTGATTGAACTTGAATGCACTTCAGCAGCTCCCTCTATTGTAGAGGATGTGATTTTTTTTTTTTTGGTACAATGGTAGCTCACGTCAATCTAGCGCGAGTGCTACCAGCAGAGTCAAGAGACATAAGATGACATAGAGGTGGAGGACAGTGTCAGACCATGTCCACAGAACCTCTCATAAATGATAAGCGGCAAAGAAGGCAACCTAATCTGCCGCTCTGTTCGCCTTCCAGTATACATGAGCAGCCTGAATAGAGCGGCAGCATGTCACCAACCTCTGGATGTCCTTGAGCAGTGGGTGGCCATCATCTTGTCGCTCTACATCCCGAATCCACTCGATCACCATGGCAAAGTTTTCTTCCAGGATGATGCTGTCAGCTTGTAGAATATTCCTTACATAGATAATACCCTTCCATGCTGCCATGAGCTCAACTTCAATAGTAGTTATATCACAGGTGCACTGTCCGCCCGCCGCAATCAACCTGCCCCTTCTTTATCTCCTCCTGCTAAGACACTACCATCGAAGTTCACCTTGTCTTTCAGCTCTTAAAGAATGCACTTGAATATTTTTTTTTTGAAGCTCTCTTCTTTTCTTGGGCTATTCAATTTATTCTATTTTCCATCTCTTGTCATCTTTTTGGTATTTCATTCATTTATACTATTTAGGAATGGTTGGAAGACTCTCCTAGCCATTAGATAGGTCAAAAGAGTCATTGTAAGATAAAAATAGCCGTTCTGATTTGCAGAAAAACTAATCGTTATTATTGTCAGACGCAGACAGGTTGACTCGATGTTTTTAGGGGTCGACTCATGATCTCCAAAAGTGGACTCATGATCTTTAGAGGTCGATTCGAACTAGTTGTTGTGTTTGCTGCACTCTATCTTTCTCGTGTGACCATTGTGGGGTCGACTCATCTATTGTCAGATATTGACTCGTTGTCTTTATGGATTGACTCTCTAACAGACTAAATTTTATTGTTCTCTATATTTTGTTTGTGGTCAATCGAAGATTGACTCATTTGCTTTTGGAGTCGACTTTTGTATGATTGAAGTCGGCTTATGTTCTTTATGGGTCGACTCGCCAGTTTGATGAATTTTATAGCTTTCTGTCTATCTTTTGAGATTGTTCTGAGGTCGACTCTGTTAAATTTTTTGGTTAAATAATGATTAAAAGTTTTCATACTTAAACATATATATTTATATATATGTTAAGGTGGGAGTATGGCTTGGATAGTTGGTGTGTTAGTTTGATTTGAGGAGGTCGTGGGTTCGACTCTTCATTCCCTCCTTTTTATTCTCACTGAGGCCAAGGTCGGACCACAGGTGCGTGGGCAGTGCCTCGCACTCAAGGTGCGAGGAGCCACGTCGTTTCCTGGCTTGCACCTCTTCGCGACCGACCTCGCATCCGCTGGCCTTACTCTCAGTGTTTTTTCAAACTTTCTTACCAGTTTTGACCGTTGGATTAGTTTTTGGTCACGTCTGTCCCGAAGAAGTCTATAAATAGATCTCTTCAGATTAGACAGAGAATATAATCGAAAGCAAAAAAACTTCTATTCTCCCTTTCTACTATTTTATTTTCAATCAACGGGCTTGCTGCATCCTGATTCTAGGTTTGAAGGTCTCTTTGATCCGTGCAAATCATTAAGACAGAAGGAACATTGCGAGAGGCTGTTGTATGTCAGGAGTAAAATGCTATCCAAGCCTAGTGCACTGTAAGCCGGCGAAATCTACTTCAAAGAAAGTGACCAACATACCACGTCTCAGCATCTCGGGTTCCATTTTTCCACTATCTTTATTTATTTTCTTTAAGCCTATTTCTGCCTATTATTTGTTGAAGTAGAATATTTTAAATTTTAATTTTTTTGGGATAGTTTATCCCAACATTCTTGAAGTAGATTTCTTACATATAATAGGCTAGTACTTAGAGTTACCCCAATGGCCAATGCAAGTGATCCGGTTCCTCCTGAAAAGTTTAATGAAAATAACTTTAAGCATCGGAGGCAGAAGATCGAAATCTTCTTAACCACACTTGGGTTATTTTCCATAATTTTTGACTCTCCTCCAAATGACGAAGAAAATGAATCGGCTAGAATTTGTAATTTGGAGGAATTTAAGAAGAAAGATTACATGTGTAGGAGAAGGATTTTGTCCTATCTTTTTGATTCCCTTTTTAATGTCTACTGCACTTTTAAAAACTTCAAGGAAATTTGGGATGATCTTAATAAGAAATATGGTATCCAAGATGCAAGTATACTGCTAGTCAATTCCTATCTTATAAGATGGTTGACACCAAGCCCATAGTTGACCAAGCCCATGAGTTAATAGTGATTTATCATGAATTAGGCTTAAGGAGAATGGGTATAACTGAGAGCCTTCAAGTTGCTTGTACCATTGACAAGATCCTACCTTCTTGGAAAGACTTTGGGTTATCCCTGAAACATAAAACCGAGGATATGACAACGAAAACCCTATTGTCTGCCATTAGGATCCAAGAACAACATCTTGAAAATGATAATGAGCAACTCATGAACCCTGAGCTTCTAACCAAGGTGAACTTTGTAGAAGGCTAGAATAAGACCCATAAGTTCAAGAACTCCAAATTTGAAAAGGGTGGATCTAGAAACAAAGAAAAACCTATGAAGCCAAAACACCATATCAATAAGAATGATTGGAAGCCGATTTGCTACAATTATGGGAAACTCGGTCATATGGCTCGAGTATGCCGGATGAAGAGGAAGAAGTATCAGAATTATGAATATGCACCTTCTCAACCTGCAAATCCACAACCAACATGGTGTTATCCAGTATTGGTCCTACTAGTACTGATGATCGGTATGTAACTTTAAGTCCAGAGTTAAATTTAGCAATTTGTTCTACCGATTGGTTAGTGGATACCGGTGCAAATGTTCATATATGTATTGATCGTACCATTACTACTTATCAAGTCCGGAGCAGCCTAACAGTAACTATAGGGAACTCCACCTCGACATGAGTGCTTAGGACTGAAAAAGTACTTCTAAGGCTTACGTATGAAAATGTGATTCTACTATTTAATATGTACCATGTGCCCGATGGAAGAAGGAATCTGATCAGTGGATCTCTTCTAATTAGGAATGGTTATTCTTTATTATTTCAATTTAAGAAAGTAATTATAACAAAGAATGGAACAATTGTAGGCAAAGGCTATGAGTGTGATGGCTTATATGTAATAAATAATGTATCTTTGGATTTTTCTTCTGATAGCAATAATAAAGTTGTGCTTTCAGTATGTTCTTCATCTCTTTGGCATGCTAGATTAGGACATGTGAATAATAATACTATTAAAAGAATGATTAGTTCTAGTTTATTGCCTAATGTTTCATTAAATAAAAAGAAAAAGTGCCAAATTTGTGTTCAATCTAAACAACCTAGAAAACCATTTAAAATGGTAAATAGAAATTCAACTTTCTTAGAATTAATACATTCAGATGTATGTGATCTAAATGAAACTTTGACTAAAGGGGGTAGAAGGTATTTTATTACTTTCATAGATGATTACTCTAAGTGTTGTCAAGTTTATTTAATGAAATCTAAAGATGAAGCATTTGAGATGTTTAAGACTTATAAATCTTTAGTAGAAAATCAACTTGATAAGAGAATAAAGATTATCAGGTCAGATAGAGGAGGAGAATACACCTCTAATGACTTGAATGAATTCTGTAGAGTTAATGGAATTCTACATGAAGTAACGCCTCCCTATTCACCTCAGTCAAATGGAGTGGCTGAAAGGAAAAATAGGACTCTGCAAGATATGGTAAGAACTTTGTTTGCCAACTCAGGTCTACCTGAGGTTTGGTAGGAGGAAGCAGTGCTTACTGCATGTTTCCTGCTTAATAGGATTCTATTTAAAGGTTCTAATGAATCTATTTATAAACTTTGGAAAGGAAGAAAACCTAACCTAAACTTTCTAAAAGTTTGGGGTTGTTTGGCTAAGGTTAATATTCTTTTAATTAAGAAAAAAATAGGACCTAATACTTTTGATACTGTGTTTCTAGGTTATTCTCTTAATAGTGTTACTTATAGATTCTTAGTCGTTAGTTCTGATATTAATGGCATAGATAAGAATACTATAATTGAATCTAAAGATGCTTCTTTCTTTGAAGACATTTTTCTATTTAAGGATAAAATAGAAAAGCATATAATAGATAGATCTAATGATGCATCTTGTAATTCACCCTCTAATTCTCTAATTATTCCTACTAATGAAAATGAAAATGAACTTGATGATATTAATGAACTTGGTAAAGGGAAAAGAGTTAGGAAAAAGAGAGATTTTGGATCTGATTTCTATACCTTTATGGTTGAAGATGATCCTAAAATATATAAAGATGTTATGAACTTATTAGATTCTATGTTTTGGAAGGAAGCTATTAATAGTGAAATGAATTCACTTATGACTAATGAAACATGGTTTCTAACTGACTTACCATCTGGTAGTAAGGCTATAGGTTGTAAATAGATATTTAAGAAGAAATTAAGATCTGATGGTTCAATTGAAAAATATAAAGCAAGATTAGTTGCTAAGGGCTTTTCTCAGAAAGAGAGTATAGATTGCTTTGATACGTCTTCTCCTGTGACTAGAATAACTACTATTTGTACTTTAATTCCACTAGCTTCAATCCATAATTTGATAATCCATCAGATGGATGTCAAGACTGCCTTCCTCCATGGTGATTTAGAGGAAGAGATTTATATGGATCAGCCAGAGGGATATGTCGCTCAAGGACAGGAAAGAAAAGTTTGTAGGTTAGTTAAATCCTTCTATGGTTTAAAACAAGCTCCTAAGCAATGGCATAGAAAATTTGATAAAAGAATTGTTTCTTATGGCTTTAAAGCTAATGAATATGATAAGTGCTTATATTCTAAGTTAGAAAATGATTCATGTATTATCTTGTGTTTATATGTTGATGATATCTTAATTTTTGGTACTGATATAAATATGGTGACTGATATCAAAATTTTCTTGTCTAATAATTTTGATATGAAAGATTTAGGTCAAGCAGAGGTAATTCTTGGTAATAGGATTACCAGAATACCTGATGGTATAATCTTTGATCAATCACAATATATTGAGAAAATATTAAAGAAATTTGATAAGTACAACTATAAACTAGTGAGTACACCTTATGAGCATGGTTTGAACTTGAAGTGCAACAAAGGTGATCCAGTGGCCCAACGAAAATATGCTCAAATACAAGTAGATCTGACATTTCCTATGCTATAGGAAAGCTCAGTAGGTTTAATAGTTGCCCTAGTCTTAGTCACTGGGAAGCACTGGACAGAGTACTTAGATACTTGAGAGGTGCCATGCATTATCGTTTACATTACTCAAGATTTTTCGTTGTACTTGAAGGATATAGTGATGCTAGTCGGATCACTGATTCAGTGAATCGAAAAGGAACTAGTGGATACATATTCATGTTGGGTGGTGCAGCTGTTGCTTGGAGATCATCCAAACAAACTGTGATCACCAGATATACTATGGAGGCTAAGATTGTAGCCTTAGATTCTGCAAGTCAAGAAGCAAAATGGTTTAAGAATCTTATATCCGAAATACCTATCATGAAAAAGTCTATGTCTGTTATCTCTTTGTTATGTCATAATGAAGCTGCAATTAATACTTGTAGAAATACTGAGTATTACAAGAGAAACAGAAGGCACATTAGTGTGAGACATAAGACTATTAGATACCTAATTAAAAATAGTATCATAACTTTGGAATTTGTTAGATCTAAAGATAACATAGCAGATTCTTTGACTAAAAGACTGTCTAGAAGCAAAGTCATAGAAACATCAAAGGGGATGGGACTGAAACCCATAAGGAATCATTGACAATGGCAACCCAACCTATTCTGACTGGAGAACCCAAGACAAAAGGTTCAATGGGAAAAACAAGTTGTTTAATGATTAGTTAGAACTATTATAAAATGAATTTATTCATTTGGTCTCTTCCTATGATGTGAGTGCTAAACACAGCAAAAGTATCCGGAAGAGTTTAAAACTCTGAATGAGTCCGAGTCTATGGCAAGGTGCTGTGCTGCGAGCACCCTTGGAGGACTCATCTATGTGAGTGTGACTGTGTGGCCGCAGTCTATGGGAATAAGAGTTTAACCCCTAGAGCGCTCATGAAACTGAGATATTGGTGCATGAGGCCGGAAAAAGCACCACCTATGATGAACCCAGTATTTGCATTTGTCATGGGTGAATTATATAGAAATCTGAACCAAAGAATTTGGTTCAAAGCTTTTTAGCTATCACTATATCTTTTAGATGAAAATATACTTTCACTAGGTAAAGGTTCAAAGCCGCAAGCTATCTTTATTGAAGTCGTGACATAAACAAGCCTGGTTTGACTATTTTCTGATTTTATAAAGTTTTGAAAACATTTTAATCAGGTGGGGGAATGTTAGATTTTTTTGTTAAATAATGATTAAAAGTTTTCATGCTTAAAACATATATATTTATATATATGTTAAGGTGGGAGTATGGCTTGGATGGTTAGTATGTTAGTTTGATTTAGAGGAGGTCATGGGTTCAACTCTCCATTCTCTCCTTTTTATTCTCACAAGCTGCTTCGTTGCTCATCTGAGGCCCTTTGCGCCTGTGCTCGTCCAACCCGCCCCGAAGTGCGAAGAGCCGAGGTCGTATCTCGCCCGTGCTCGTCCGGAGCGGGTGGGAGTCAAGGCCGAGGTCGAACCACAGGTGCGATGAGCCAACAGGAGCCGAGGTCGAACCACATGTGCGATGAGCCGAGGTGCGTGGGCCGTGTCTCACACCCAAGGCGCGAGGAGCCACGTCGTTTCCTCGCTTGCACCTCTTTGCGACCAACCTCGCATCCGCTGGCCCTACTTCCAATATTTTTTCAAACTTTCTTACCAGTTTTGACCGTTGGATCGGTTTTTGGTCGCGTTTGTCCCGAAGAAGTCTATAAATAGATCTCTTCAGATTAGACAGAGGATATAATTGAAAGCAGAGAACTTCTATTCTCCATTTCTACTATTTTACTTTCAATCAACGGGCTTGCTGCATCCTGATTCTAGGTTCGAAGGTCTCTTTGATCCGTGCAAATTATTGAGGCAGAAGGAACATTGCGAGAGGCTGTTGTAACTTAGGAGTAGAACGCCATCCAAGCCTAGTACACTATAAGGTGGCGAAATCTACTTCAAGAAAAGTGATCAACATACCACGCCTCAGCATCTCGGGTTTCATTTTTCCACTTTCTTTATTTATTTTCTTTAAGCCTATTTCTGCCTATTATTTGTTGAAGTAGAATATTTTAGATTTTAATTTTTTTGGGACAATTTATCCTAACAGACTCGTGATCTGCAGAAGTCAACTCGTGATCTGGGAGTCGACTCATGAAGGCGTATCAGTCTGTATCAGTGTACCGAGGTCGACTCATTGTAATCTAAAAGTCGACTCTTGAGATAGCATAAGTTAAATTTTTTTGTATTTGCATGTGAACATTCAAGGGTTGTTGTAAGGCTATTTTTGGTGTCGAGTTTCTTTATGTAAAACTTTGGATAATTAATCTTCATTTAAGAGTTATTGAAGACTTTCTTCCTAGCTTTCTATAAACATTCAAGAATACTTAAGATAACTAATTAGTTAATTTTTTACTTAAATATTTTGCATTATCAAAATCAAACCTTTGGATCAATAGTTAACTTGCTTATATTTATGTTCCCTCTCAGAAAGACAAAAATTGGATCATAATTTTATTAAGTGCATATTTTAATTTGGGCTATTTGGAAAGAAGTAAACCATATAGATTTTATAATACCATGATAAACTCTTTGATTATTAGTCATGATGTTATTTTTTATGAACGACAAGCATGGAAGTGGAAGGAAGATGTGAAGAAAAAGCCTATTACTATTCTAGATGATTTTGATAGTTGAAGTAGATGATGGTGACAAAAGTCATACTCCTGAGATTTATTAAAAAAATATGTACTTCTTTTACTAATATAAAAAGCACATAAATTATGTTCACGATTTTTTTAGAACATAAATATAGTTAAATCACTACTCAAGTATAAAAAAAGAGGAAATTACAAAAATCTTCCTTGAATTATATTTACATCCAATAGTATAAAAAACCTATGCTTACTTTCTTGAGATTTATTTGCTTACTAGAATAAAATCAAATCCTTAAGTTATTATAGGAAAGAAAGGTGCTAATTTTCATTGAAACCTGATATTTGTTTTTTTTTTGGAGGAGGAGGAGGGGGTGTGCATATATTAGTACAAAAATATTGGGGATCAAAGATCCTCAAGAAATAAAAGATATTTAGAGGCTACGAGGTGGCATCCGACTCCACCTCTATCTAAAAATGACAATCCATTTAAATTCCATGCTATAGTTGGACAGCTTTAAGCCCTAACTTATCATTGTAAATATATATATCAAAAATATTACATTTTACAAATTAACCCTTGCTATTCATGCATCCATTCTAATGGATGACTATGATAATTTCTATCTACATGAAACCTTAAGGGCCATTCTTTGGATAGTAAAAAACTTACTTGGTATTTTTTTGCATAAGTATTTTCCAAGCAACATTTAGAGAAAAAAATAACTTATCCATGTTCTTTTATGCATTAAAAAATTGCTCCAAAAGTCACCCATGTTCTTTAATAACAAAGTATATTATATTATATTATATTATATATAATAATATACAATATAATATAGATAATATATATTATATCATTATATCATCATTATTATTATATTATTATTATATTATTATGTATTATTATTATAGGGTTAGGGGTATTTTAGAAATAAAATAAAATGGTTATTTTTTCAATTGATGAGAAAATGTCTTATCCATCTCTTAGGTGGGTAAGACTTTCCTCCATTTCATCGTAAATGCCACCCATGAAAAAATAACTTACCCATATACAAAAAAATAAGAATATAGAGATATAAGTTGGTGAATAGAAAAGTTGACAAAGTTTCTTATAATATTTGCCCACTAAAGAATAGACCCTAAGTTTTAGACATACTACTAATTGTCCTACTTTATCCTTCTTCTTTTTTTTGCTTCTGCAACAATCCATTTCTTTATTCTCATCATTCCTCATCCAGTTTCGTTGTCCCATCCTTGATAATTTGCATTTTACGCTTTACTTCAATCTCACTTGATCCAGTCTCCATATTAATTCCACCGTCCTTCAATCTTTGCCCCTATTCCTATTTACTTTAAACTTTGCCCTTCATTGTTGACCTTGTTGTGTTCCATCCTCTTTTCAGTCATATCATTTTCAACTCTTAACTTTCTCTCTAATCTTCATGTAGTATACTCTTTGCTTCAAGTTCCATTACCCCCTTCCTTGCTTGTTTGGCCTCCCATCAAATCTCTCAATCCTCATTGTTTTGTGACTATGCACATGCCACATTTTGATCTCATTGATCACCCATCTTTGAATCGCTTTTCCTTGACAATTCCACTTCCCAAGTTCCTAAACAAGCTTGGTAAGCTCATCTAGGCCTTGAGTTGAGCTTGGCATGGACTCTACTCAAGCTAGCATCCTACCTTTCAGAAAATCAGCAAGCTTAAGCTTGGCTAGATTCTTAAATTAAATCATTTAGACTATTCCACTTCACATTGTGATGAATTGCTCTTAAATTGCAGGAAATCATATAGAACGCTGATTCTTGTAGGTTGAACGCATGAACACATATTTTTGTGAAATTAAAGCATAATAATAATTTTGTGCCCATCCTATTATCATGATAAAATCACATCTTCACATATTCAACTTATAAATGTTAAATTGTGTGCAATTATTTCAAAGTTATTCAGTAGGAGACATTCTCTTTCTATATAGGCTGAGTCAAGCTCATGTGCCAACTTAGCCCGACCATAAAGGCATATGTCAATATTTTATAAATTTAAGTTATTATATAATACTAAACTTTATCCAATTTGAGCAAACTTTAATTGAACTATTTGAACATGAGGAGAGTTTGCTCCTCTTTCCTCTTCCTTCTCCCCCCTTCACTTCTCTCTCCTCTACTTATTTATAAATATTTGGTTGCTTGCAATTTGATCCCAATTGTTGCAAGTGATTTGCACCCAAGCACTTGCAACTGATTTTTTTCTTCTCTCATTTGCCTACAAGTCAATACGTAGCAACTTTGAAAACTTTTTCGGACAAAATAGTTGCAACCAAAATTAGTTGAGAGTGGCTTTCATCCATTGTGCCAACCTCACCTTCAATCATGCAATGTTAATATATTAAATATTTACTAATTATTATAATAATTCATATTATAAATAATATCTTTAATATTATAATAATGTATATTAATAATAATAATTATAATATTTTATTATAATTTTGGGTCGGCTGGTCCAAATTAGTCGGCTGCAATTAAAAATTTGAGTTTTAGATCCACTTGACTGCTAAATTACTGCCAAACGCGTAAATCATAGCGTCTGCCTATGTTTGGATAGATGATAAATTATTAGATGGACTAGTTTTTATCGTTGATCTCAAATAAAATTATTATATTATTTATTTTTTATATATAATATGGAAATTATTAGGTGGATGCAGGGTAAGAGTCGTCAGGCCATCTCGGTGATTCAAAAAAAAAAAAAAAAAGAGTTGGATCACCTAATAATTTAGGATGGGTCCACGGTGGACCCGGTCCCACTTGCTGTAATAATGATACGGAAGACGGAGGGAGGAAGGGAAAGAGACCAAACGTAGCGCCGGCTCCTCTCCATTTTCCCCTGTTCGCCCATTTCATCCCGGCTTCCTTCCCAGATCCGATCTCTCTCGTTCATTCAATTAAATTCTTTTTCTAAATGTTTCCGTCTAGATTTCCTTCTTGAGTTCCCCTCTTGGTTTCGATCTGTAGCTAGGGTTTGAGTTCCCCGGCAATGGATCCATCCAGTATAATTTTCAGTAGATTTGGACTCCTTCGGATTGCGCTGCTTCTCGTCCTCCTCCTCGTCTCTTCCACCGTGGTTGTCGTCGCTCAGGTAATTTTTAGTTTTTTTTTTTGGTGGTGGTGGTGGTGGGGGCGGGGGGGTGATTTGTTAACGTTCAGATAGAATTGCTTTTAGTAATCAAATTTGCTGTTTTTTGGATTGATCCTCTTACGAATTAAAGGCGGAGAGCGCCGAGAATGCTTCGTTGGAGTCGACTAGATTCCTGGATCGCCGCTCTAAGGTAAGCAGACGTGTCCTCTTTCTTCCTTCTTTAGATTTTTGGAGATTTTTTTTTGATTTTTTTTTTTTTTGACTGATCTAGATGTTCCTGCGCTCGTTTCGGAAAGATTCAGCAAGTGATGATGATGGTGTTGATTTAGAAAAAGTTGGCCTGGGGCTCTTTGATGCTTTCTTTGCTAGTATATCCATGATCATAGTTAGTGAGGTTTGTGTTCTGATACTTAAGTATCTGTAATTTAATTGATTGGAAGAGTTATTGATGCTACTAATTCTGGATTTCTGTTTCTCAGATTGGAGATGAGACATTTATAATCGCAGCACTGTTGGCAATGCGCCACCCAAAATCAATAGTTCTGTCGGGTGCACTCTTCGCCCTTATTGTGATGACAGTAAGATTTTATGGGCTTTCTTCCCAGCTCTTTTCGACTATCTCTTGATGGTATTCCAAATTTTTCTAATTTTGTTACCAGTGTTACAAATTCAAATAATTTACATAATTAGTTAATGTTCGACGTTGGACTCTAAAGAAAAATTTAATGCACACAATTTTGATGTTTATTATTTTTTAGCAAGGAATATAAATTGGCTATTCATTTAGTTTGAACCAATGTGCTATAGTTTTCAGTCCTTTCCTGTTATGAAACTGGCTATTCACTCTCTCTTTGTAATATTTCTTCTTTTTTTTCCCATTTTGTGAATGAAACTCACAGCTGTTTTACATGTGTGTAAGGTGCTATCAACTGGACTTGGTAGGATAGTTCCCAACTTGATATCAAGGAAGCACACAAACAGTGCAGCTACTGGTATGTTGTTTTTTACCCGCCTAAATAACCATGCACCTTTCTGCCACTCACCCACAATGTAGTTATTTGTATTACATTACGTTATGATTGGGAATAAATTGTCGATTATGATTACTTTTCTGTCACTTTTCTTATTCTTATCCTTATAATATTTCCCCTTCCTTTTGGTCCCTCCTTTTCAACCTTTTCATAATTAATAAATATCTATAACAGACTGGAGAAGGCTTTTATTCTGAATTTTCTAGGGAGTGAGGGAGCCCTGAAAGGGAATGAAGAACAGTGGTAGAAAACCAAGAGAAGGCACCCGAAAAAAGTTAAAGTTGAGAATAAGGATGAGAACAAGACTAAATGAGCATTCCGCTATAAACTGTTGAGCATTTTTCTGTGAAAGCTTCATTTTAACTCTTTCTACAGGATTAAGATCAGATCAACCATGTGAAACACTTGCTCCTTAATTTATAAACAGCCAATTCTTATTTTTAGTTTGCTGAAACACAAATGCAAAACATCAATGTGTTGACATAACTGAGAAGTACTGTCATTGGTTACATGAACAATTAAAAAATGGGTCTTAACATAAAAAAAAAAAAAAAAAAGGTAGAGATTTTGCTAATGTTACAAAATTCAGAGATTGAATGGATGTATCAGATAGCATGCTGCTTTTCAATCCCATTATGTGGAGGTTGCATTAATGCATTCTGATGGTTTTTCTTGTTGTATCAAATCCTAAGCTTCATCTTTTTAATATCCTTTCTGATTATGCAACCCATCATTAGCTTTGTAGCTCTTCCATGCTTGTTCATGCATGTTTCCAGCCTTTTCTTTCACAAATGATGATAGGCCTTTTATTATCTTTCATTACATTTCGGACTTCCCCAAGTCATATCTGATACCAATGATGGAAGGCTACTCGGTTTTCTTTCAGGAAATGTTTTTCTTATTGGAATTCAAGGATATATATTGGCTCTGTGAATTGGGTCTTTTCTATGCCTTATGAAATGTCATTTTAGAAAATATCAAGGAAATTCAGTTCATATGCTTTAACTTTCTTCCATGACAATCATTTCTTTAATGACCTGTTTCTCTTCCTCTTCTTTTCTCCTTGAGAATATAGTCAGAATCACTTGAGACTGCAAAAATGATATATCTTGCCCAAAAGAATGGAAAGAAAGACTCGAAAAATGAACCTAGGATGTCAAAGTGGTGCAATTATTAGGGAGATGAGTGGAACTGGTTAGTTAAAGAGGCTCAAATCTACAACACAAAGTTTATGGAAAAGCTTCAGTTTTGCTCTTTCCTTGAATTACTTGCATGTTATTGGGCCAACTGAGATAAAACTTGAAAATAAATAACTTCAGTGAATGCAAAAGAGGATATGATTAGATATGACATTGAGGAGATGATTAGGATTAGTTAGTCAAAGTGGCTCAAAGCTATGACGCTATTTCTATGGAAAAGATTCAAGTCAGCTGTTTGTTTGACATACTCGCAAGTTAGTGGGCTTAATTAGAATTGCTGATTATACTTTCTGTATGCCATCCATGCCAATCCTCTCACCTCCACCTAGCTAACACCCTGATGTACTACCACCACTGCACCCGGAGGGACGTGTGCACCAAAAAATAAGGTTTACCTGTTTCAAATAATACTTTTTCTGCTCGTTTTATACTTCTACCGCAGATTTTGTCAACTGTTTCATTAATTCATTCAATATAACATTAACTTGCATCTTATTCAAGTCCTATGAACATAACAGTTATTAATCCAAAATAAAAGCTTGGTTTATTAAGACTCTGTGTGATAGATAACATTACTGGCTCCTGTGTAAAAGGACTATATAAGGGAATATATCCTCTATGTATCATCGTGTTTTATTATCTTGATTCTTTACTTGCTTTAGCTTACACTTCAAGAAGTGTATAGAGCTACTTTATGATGGCGAAGGAATCCTGATATATCCTGAAATATTGAATTTTGTCATGTAATATGTAGAATTTCATGTCCACCTGTTCCTCTGGTTCACTCTCTTAATTGATTGAAGATACATAATCTTATGTCTCCTGGAGTCCTACTCTTTCTCTATTCTCTCTCTTTCTTATTGTAGTGCTTTATGCATTTTTTGGGCTACGGTTGCTGTACATTGCATGGAGGTCTAATTCAAAGGCATCACAGAAGAAGGAAATGGAAGATGTACGCATGTTTTGCTTCATATTAGATGCGTGTTATGCATTTATCACGTTCTTTTTCCTGCTTTATTGATGTCACACATTTTAGTTATGTTAAGCCCTCATAAACAACCAATTGATGTGCTTGGTTGTATTTGGTTTTGTTCCATCTTTTGAGCATTTTTTTTTTCTCTTTCCTTCTCTGGTTTAGACTATCTGAAAAGACTATGATTGCCAGACAGTTTTGCACATAAGATCTATTTTACACTGTGAACTGCTTTATTCCTTATAGCATGTTGTTGAATGATGACCTCCACTAGCATGCTTTGGAAGAATGGTAACATAATTACACTTGATGCAATTAGGCAGTCCATTTAGCTCCACATTATGCATTTGTTAGTGCAGATAACAATAAAGCATATAAGTAGTTCAAATTCAGCTAATAAACTAAGAGTATCCTCATGTGATTAATCTACAATCTTAATTAGCTTGTAATCACAATGTTTCATTCAAAATACTATGCTTTGGTCAGTTAAATTTGATGGATTCTTTTGTGTTGTATTTATTTGAGTAACAAGAGAAGTGTAGCAGACAAAAGCGAATGCACATTTATAATCTGATTTAAATTTGTAAAGATCTTGAAATATGAGATGACAATCATCCGTTCTAGTTCTCATGTGCATTGCACATGGTCAACGATAATAAAATTTCTATCCTGGCACCGCATGTAGTTTTCTTTTATTGAATGTACTGTGGCATCATATTTGTGTTGTCATGTGACTTGTGCTCATGCCAATTATATCATCGTCAAGAATGAAGTATTATGAAGTTGAGTTCTGTCAACTCTTCTTGATTATTCGTGAGGTGTTAACAAATGAGAACTTGGATTTCTTTTCGGATCATAAGCAAAGTCAAATAAATGATCATTGGTTACTTCTCACTTCATAATCATTGGTCACTTCCTGCAAATGATATTTTGCTCTGGAAATATACTTGTCTGAGATGACTCAAGCTATATTTGCCTTAGATGGAGCTCTGAGAGCCATTTATATTTGCTTAACCAATTACACCTGAATATTATCACCTAATCTTTTGTATAGTTTGCAATTTTATCTATTCATATTTTCTGCAACCTTTTTTAATGCAAGATAATTGTTGTATTTCTTATTCCAGTATAATAAACAAAAAGATAAGATGAAATGTGACATCAAACATACCTCATGTTCTAGTGGGACAAGATTGTATTTTCTAATGGTGACATTAGTTTTTTTATGATGCTTAAACTTATACACTGATACTTGGAAATGAAAAATGATGCCTGATTCAATTATTCATCTCTTGTATAATTAAAAGAAAACTGCTTTTAGAGGGGAAACCTTTCCAAGGGCATTGACAAAGTTTCATTTCCAAAATCCTGTGTGCGTTTGAATATTGAAGATCATGAGAACTTCAAGAATACTAATTATGCTTCAAATTCGCTCACTGTTATTGTCTAACATCTTGTGTTCAAGTATTCAGTTGCAATATAAAAACTCATTTTAATTGTATATACTTACAAAATGCTTATTTCCTTTTAGCTGGTTACACGTATGAAATTGAATATAGATGACGTGTTTATTACACAAAGGATCCCTGTGTATCTTTCTGGCATGTGCTCATGCACTGCACATGCTGGTCAACTAATGCCTTAATGGTAGTATATGGGTTGCTGACAAAGTGACCTTCTCATTCTGATGGTTAGTAACTCAGTATCATGCTTTTGTGGGATAGGCAGCTGTTCCTGACATATGATGATTGAGTCTAGTTTTGCTTGCATAATCGCAAACGTTGTAAGAAAAATCATCCATCCAATAAAGGAAGTGTAGTAATAAACATGTGAAAACTCTCTTTTTCTCAGAACATTCTCGTCCCACAATATGTTTAGAATCTTTCAAGTTTTCAGCTATTCTCATAATTACCCTATTAAACCTCTATTAGATCTATTCTCATAGTTTCACCGAAAATATGTCTATAATAGCTAAAATAGATTTTTTTCAAAAAATGCCCTTATAATATTCTCAGTTATATCTTGTAAGGATGGATTGTGTAAAAGCAAAAACTTCCACAGATGGATCACCTCTAGTCACAATGGATATAAGAAAGGGAATATTAGTTTCTTTCGGACTCAAGGCTCTTTCTACCATGCAAACTTGTTCTAATCTGATTCAAAATGTACCTATCTGATTCAAAACTCTTTTATGGGCTTATCCGATACAAATCTCTGAATCCTAAATTCAAGATGTGAGATTTTTAATATGCATGCTGAAAGATTTCTACATGGACATTTCAAAGTTCAGTGATGTCAAAATTCTAAATAAAAAATAGTTTTCAAGCATGCTAATCATCTAGTTCCACTCAAGCACTCAAACACATTGTTTTCTCTAGTCCATTTAAAGATGCAACGAAAAGGGCATTGACTAGAACTACTAAAATGATGGATTTTGTTTTTAAAGACCTCTGATGGGTCCAGCTTGTGTATTTAGGGGTTTCGTTATTGAGAAAACATCCAGAGTTCTTTTATTAATATTTTTACTCTAGGTATTTATTTAGATTTCTAATGCATTAAGATGTTTCAGGCCTTGAAAGTTATTGCACTACAAATCACTTATCATTTTTTTAATGAAATTTTTTAGCATTGGCTAAATAGGTAAAGCACTATTCATCATATTTATATTTACTATTTGCAGTTAATTGTATTTATAAATTCTTCATAATAATCTTCGAGTCCATGCCAATAAAAATGGAGCAGAATCAAGATTCCCGTACTTATGTTCTCTATATCACTGTTACTAATTCATAATTCATGGATACAAGTGCATAAGCACTTACAATATAACTAGTAATAACAAAATCCTCCAACTTAATGAGAGGTTTTCTAACTACGGTGGATGCTTGTATCAACATTTTTGCTTTTTCAAGTTTTTGCCATCTTAATGCAATAGAGTTCTTTTATGAATTCCTAGTGAGTTACCAAAGAATAACTAATTCCAAGTGAGACTGCCAAATGGTAACTATTAAGAAAAGATTAAAGAAAAGTTAAGTGTACATCTATGGGTATATGCAATGTTGTTAAGATTGGGGCTGGATCGTAAATCATAGAGAGTGTCAGGTTGGATCAGATCATATATTGGATTGTGGATCCTAAATTTTTTTCATATTTCTTTAAAAATATAAAAAGGAAAAAAATAAGTGACGAGTCACGACAAAGAAGAGAAATCTGATCATCAATGAGAAATCTTCCTTTTAGCATTGGTGTTTAGCATGGTAAAGAGAAAATAGTCTTGAGTTGCCTCATAAGAGCACATAGGATCGATGAGAGTTGAAAAGGGTGACAATCATGGTCTGCCGTACCGGTCCGTACCGGCCGGTACGTACCGGTCCGGCCTGGGACCGGTACCGAATCAGCGTAAAATCCGGTACCGGTAATTTATTGTTGAAGGACCGGTACGCCACTGGTTCGGACCGGTACGGGACCGGTTCGGACCGGTACGGGACCGGTTCGGACCGGTACGGGACCGGTTCGGACCGGTACGGGCCGGTACGCCACCGGTACGGACCGGTACGCCACCGGTACGGACCGGTACGAGATCGATTTCGTACCGATCCGGGCCGCCACCGGTACGCCGACCGGTACCGGTACGGCGGACCTTGGTGACAATAGTAGTAAAAGAGCAAAAAAGAAGAGAAATGAACAAGGGGTTTGCAGCAAGTTATTTAGTAATCTTCCTCGTAAGAATCCCAATCAATTCTCTGCAGCTAGCTGGATACAAATACTCTTCTAAAAGGTGAAAATCAGTATGCCTTTTTTTCTTTATAAGGACTCTAGAATATTATATAAACAGCCAATGAAAATTGCCTTATATTGATTGATATGGATCTTTATTGATAGAGACTACACTATTTCTAGAAGGAAACTAGGGGATTCAGCTTATTACCTATGTACACATGAATTTGAATTCAAATTGAACTCTTTAAAAGGAAAACAAATCGAGAAAACTTTAGTTAAAAATCCTTTAAATCATCCTTAAAATCAGTCTAAATAAACATTAATTGCAATTGAAAAGAACCAGATATTTTTTTTGGTGGGTGGGAGAGAAGGGGGATGGGGGGCGATTTACTGTTCATGCATGAAATCAAGGAGATGCTACTTTGTTTCATGGATGGACAGCAAACAGTAAGCATGATCCAGTGGATTGGATCACTCACTTTTTGGATCGCATGACCCAAAAATGGATTAGACGATCCTTTCCAAAACTGGTTCTAGTTCCCGATCGATATTGTTTTATAGTTTTTTAATTTGGATCGTGGATAGGCTGATTTTAACAACACTAGAACATATATGAATCACACACATTCCTCAACCTATCTAAGAAGAAAATAGGATAATTTCAATTGTTGCTGAATTATTGAACCACGTGGGGCATGGAATGCTGTACTGCCTCGAACTGTTTGGTTCGGGGCGTACCGAGGCATACTAGGAGTGGTCAGGCATGGTTCCGCCCCTTGGGTTGAGAAATCTGGTGAAACAGAAAAGAGGGAGAAGGAGAGAGAGGAAAGAGAGAGGGAGAGGGAGGGGGGGGAGAGCGGGAGGCCGAGAGACGGGGCTAGGGAGAGGGAGAGGGAGAGGGAGGGGGGGAGAGCGGGAGGCCGAGAGAAGGGGCTAGGGAGAGGGTGGGGGGAGAGAGGCCGAGAGAGGGAGAGAGAGATTTCGAGTCCCCTCTTCTCTAGCCGCATGCTAATAGGGGTGGAGCCTCTATTTCGAAATTAAATAGGAGCTTCGGTCTTTTTTTTCAAAACAGAGGCTCCACCCGTATTACCATGTGACCTGAGGAGAGGGGGCTCAGAAGCCCTCCCTCTCTCTCTCTTCCTCCTTCCTTCTCCCTTGCGCTCGCTCCTCCTCCTCTCTCTCTCTTCAACGAAACAGGGGTTTCGCTCCTATTTTTGTGCAGCTAGAGAAGAGGGGGCTCGAAAGCCATCTCTTAGCTTCTCTCTCTCTCTCTACCCCTCCCTCTCCCTCTCTCTCTCCCTCCCTTTCTCTCTCTTCTCCCTCTCTCCCTCCCTTGTTTGCTCTGGATGTGTCGGTACGAGCCTAGAATGGCACAATACCGTACTCACTATGCCGTCGGGCATCTAGTACATATTTCGGGACTGGCACAACAAACCTTGACGTGGGGCGGTATTGGCAACTAGTATAGATATGCCCTTTACTAGAACATGGGATTGGTGCTGTGCCAACTCCAATGATGTACCTTATGCTGGTTTGGAGGCATACTGTACTTTTTGTATCTTACCAATAGGGTATTGGTATGGGGACCGGCGTCGAGAATTAAAATATTAATTTTAATATTTTTTTAGATATATACTAATGAATTCATGAGAAAACTTCTTATTTATCTTTGATGGAGTAGTTATGCTTATTGAGTCATGGCATTACTTAGGGTTAACTAGACCTTTGACTTTTGGAGCCAACTAGGATGAAGATATTCACAACCAAAGCTGGGCCAAATCAAGGTTTGCAAAACCGATGCTAGGAACTATACTAGTACGTTACTACTTTGGTCTGGTGCGGTCGATACGATATAGTCGGTATGGTACCAGTACTTTATCAGTATGTACCAAGGTCCACCGTACCGGGTCCGGTAGGCGTACCGGTTGCCTACCGGACCGGTACAGGCCGGTTCGTACCGTGCTCCGGGCGGTACGAACCGGGAAGCTCTTCCCCGCCGGAACCGGGGAAGAAGAAGAGAACCAGAGAGAGCGCGGGGAAGAGAGGGAGGGAGCCCACCTTCGGCCGCCATCGGAGAGCCGCGGAGGGGCATCGGAGGCCGGTGGGGGGCGGCGGAGCCCGCGGAGGCCGCGGCCACGGCCGCGTCCACTGTTTCGAAAGAAACAGGGGACGCGGCCGCGTTTTTTAATTTGGAGATTTTTAAGTGAAGTCGGCAACCGATTTGCCGACTTCACTTAAAATCCCTAAATTAAAAAACGCGGCCGCGTCCCCTGTTTATTTCGAAACAGTGACGCGGCCGCGGCCGCGGCCTCCGCAGCGCCCCCGCGGGCTCCCCCGTCCCCCGCCGGCCTCCGCCGCCCCCCACCGGCCTCCGACGCCCCTCCGCGGCTCTCCGATGGCGGCTGAAGGTGGGCTCCCTCCCTCTCTTCCCCGCGCTCCCTCTTTTTCTCCTCGTCTTCTTCGTCTCCGGCAAGGAACCGGCCTGTACCGGTTTCCACGGCTCCGCCGTACCGGTAGCTGGCCGGACCGGTTTGTACCGGCCGGTACGGACCGGTTCGGCATACGCTGGTATGTACCTTGTTTCGACATAGGCCGCAATAGTTTTTCTGACTCCCAGCCATGATATGGCCTGAAATTAGGCAGTATAGATTGGTATTAGTTGGTATGGGGTTGTTCCACTCGATTTAGATTGGTACAAATTGGTTTGGCTCATATTGAATCGAACCTTGGTACCATATCAGTAACTTTCTAGTACTATATGGTATAGTTGGTACAAGGTAGTATGATAGACCTTGAGCTAAATAATGAGCATGAACGCTACTAGAGGACTCTAATCTAGCAAGATGGAGGAAACATACCAACTTTTGAACATGCTTTAATATACTTAGTATAATATATATTATTAAAAGAAAAAACTTGGGTGTTGGATATCACCGATTATTAGAGATGCTATTTATGCATAAATTTTGTTTGCAAGATCTCCCAATTGGTGTATCAGACCTTATAGCTTATCATAAGGCAGGTGAATGGGTGGTTTAGGGCGAGAGCCTTGCATTAGGAATTACTTAATTTGACACATGTAGGATTTTTATGGGAAGATCTAGGTTATTTCACCTAATCTGAAGCATTTCATTCAGTAATGAAAAAAAATTGTTCTCCATCAATCATTCTGAACTAGTCCTGCAATAGCAGTACTCTGGTATTATCTGCACAACTGTAGTATGTTGTTAATATGGGAACACGGTTGTGTAATTTTGATTTGGAAGTCAAATTAGTTGAAAGAAAAATTAATGCAGACATTGGATTTATCTAAGATATTGGTACAAGGTAGTATGATAGACCTTGAGCTAAATAATGAGCATGAACGCTACTAGAGGACTCTAATCTAGCAAGATGGAGGAAACATACCAACTTTTGAACATGCTTTAATATACTTAGTATAATATATATTATTAAAAGAAAAAACTTGGGTGTTGGATATCACCGATTATTAGAGATGCTATTTATGCATAAATTTTGTTTGCAAGATCTCCCAATTGGTGTATCAGACCTTATAGCTTATCATAAGGCAGGTGAATGGGTGGTTTAGGGCGAGAGCCTTGCATTAGGAATTACTTAATTTGACACATGTAGGATTTTTATGGGAAGATCTAGGTTATTTCACCTAATCTGAAGCATTTCATTCAGTAATGAAAAAAAATTGTTCTCCATCAATCATTCTGAACTAGTCCTGCAATAGCAGTACTCTGGTATTATCTGCACAACTGTAGTATGTTGTTAATATGGGAACACGGTTGTGTAATTTTGATTTGGAAGTCAAATTAGTTGAAAGAAAAATTAATGCAGACATTGGATTTATCTAAGATATTAGGATTAGATGAGTCAAAAAACTATGTTTGTCGGTTTAAAACTTGCTTATACACTAGTCTAAAGCTGTCAAATTTCTATATTTAAACAAAAAGGAATAGTGTATCTGATTATATCTGAATGCCAGTGTCAAATCATTTGGAAGGCTTCATATCTTTCTGTGCACGATTACAGATGAGTCATGCTCATGTGGCATAATATGCTAAGTTGCATTGGGAGATGAACCCATAAAGAATTGTTGCATTTGTGATATATCGGGTTTTTGTTTGTAACAGAGCTTGACATTTGTTTTCTTATTTTGTATTTTATTTCTAATATGCAACACGAGGTAAAACTGGAGAAATTTTCATTCTCATATTCAAGTTTGAGGGCGTATGATGGGATAACTATTTCAAAAGAATTTTGTTTGTTTAGACTGCCCGAGCTTTCCTCCCCATATGAAAAAGAAATAGAGAAGCAAGGTTACAAAAGTGAAGAAAGGGAACCAAAGGAAAGGTGGATGTTGATCTGACCTATGTTTTAGGGGCTATATGCCATGGCTATGCAGAGATGCCAAGCCAAATCAACTTTGTCCAGCCAAATATTACATCAAAGCAGTGTCAGACCTTCAATGTTTACATCATGCAACTAGTACCTTAAAACTGAAACATGTCCATTGGGGCAATTGATTACAAGGATGTTAAGTGCAAAAGATGGAGCACTACAGGTGTACTTAGATGTCAACTCATGTGACATCTCTGCCTTACTTGAATTAAATCCAATATAACATCGTCTGTAACACTCATCATCATCTCCTTCATGCAACTAAACATGTTGAAGGTTCAGGTAGTTACAACCCTTCTTGGGTAAAGAACAACAAATTCTTCTACACTATCAGTCAATACATTTCTCTTTCTCTGACAAGTTATGTTGATATAGTGTATCCTACCTATCAGTTTTCTCAATTTGAGAAATTGTACAAAGGCACTGAGAAGCATATTATACATCTCCCAATTTATAGGATAGTTTAGATTAAAAAAAGAAAAGCATGCTTATGAAGGATGCCCTTAGTTTGGGCATTGAACTGCATTGTATACATGTATATCTATCTGTTTATCTTAAGGATGCCTATCATATAACTTGATCTGTCAGAGTGTCAGACATTAAATTACAAAATTACCATGTTAATTTGAGCTGTTCCAAAATGCAACATGATAGAACATTGTGTGCAATTAAAGAAAAATTGATTGATATTAGAATTACTGATTGTACTATCTTTTTATGTAGATACTTATATTCATACAAGATAACTTCACAAATAAAAGAAAGTGGATATCCGAATAATAAAGAGCATCTTACGACACTTCTATTGGCATTTTGAGATATCCTTCATGTGTGCACAGGAGAAAGTGTTTTTGCCATGAAGTTCCTATTAAATTTTTGGAACAAGTATAGGATTATGTGCTATTTAACCAAAAGCTTTCTAGCTTACAATTGTTTCTTTATAAATTTTAACTTTTCCATTATCAGACAATGACATTTGTTAAGACCACATATTTTTAATTGCTAAGTGAAAACTGTGCAGGTAGAAGAAAAGCTTGAGACAGGGCAAGGGAAAAGCACATTTCGCCGCTTTTTTTCAAGATTTTGTACGCCTATCTTTTTAGAGGTACATTTTGTTTTGCTTTTCAGTTTAAGGCAGTAATGGTGGCCTTCTTCATGAGGATATTGTAAACTTGAGTACATGGAGGCCTCGGCCATTTTAACATTTTCTCACCCTGTGCACTCTTGCCAGTATGCTGAATTGTTGGATTCTGAGTGTCTCCAGCCATGCCTATTATAGTTATCAAACAACTTATCTTTTTCACTTTGTGAATATCTGTTTGTCAAACAACTTATCTGTATTGTAGTTCATTTTGACAATTGCAATATATTATAGGTGGAATTTGTCTTAACACTTTTTATGATATCATATGCAGTCGTTTATTTTGACCTTTTTAGCAGAATGGGGGGATCGTAGTCAAATAGCAACAATTGCGGTAAGCTTGTTGTATATTGCTTAGATTATTTTTCATGACCAATTTTATTTCCTTTTCTTTCCCCCTTTTCTTCCTTTTCCTTCTCCTCACTGCAAGTTACATATGCCTTGAGGAGTTTTCAAATTTTAGCTACATCATGATAATTCGGTCTAAGCCACTGTATGTAGCAGTTCATTACTCCTTAGGACATCCAGTTTTCATCCTTACATTTGTGTCCATATTATATATTTCATTAAATGTTTCTCAGTCTGTTTTCCTCTGTTTTAATGTTGTGCATAAGATGAAACTAGTTCATTTCTGATGATGTTAAAATTAATGTCAATTTGATTTTGAATTTAACTTTTCAACATAAAATCTTAGTCCTATAATATATAAAGCAAAGTTTCAAAAAATTGATCTGCTTGTGATACTCCAGTACTAATGGACAATGCAATCATATCCATCTTCTATCCAAACATTGGCACATACTGATCAGTTACAGACTATATTCGCTGTACAGCACTGCAGCATAAAAACTATGCAGCACGTTACAAAGTGTAATATCCTTCCATATTTGTAATTGCTGTACATTTCTTCTCATTCTCACTCATCATTTTGTATAGAAGGCCCCACAGATTTGTTTTTTTGTTTATTTTAAATAAAAACTTAAAATTGTTGTAGCATAAGCATCTTAGAATGCCAATGAGCATAAGGATATTATTTTGGATATGCTTGGTGACTGGGACTAGTGAATAACTTGGTTAAGATAACCATACAAGTCCACATGCTGTTATTATCTCTTATGTAACAGCCCAAAATATATGATTTAGAATTGCAGTGTCCGCAGTTGTTTTCGCACTGCATTAATTTGTGTGAGTGATCTCTCAGCGCTGTAATGTGAAATACTCATCCGGCTATTTTTTATTTGAAATAACCAACTGCATCTTGTTTTCCTGTGTCTGCGTCATGCAGCTAGCAACCCACAAGAATGCAGTTGGAGTTGCAGTGGGAGCAACATTAGGCCACATGATATGTACATCTCTTGCAGTGGTGGGTGGGAGCATGCTGGCATCCAAGATCTCACAACGGACAGTTGCAACCATTGGGGGTCTGCTGTTCCTTGGGTTTTCCTTGTCATCATACTTCTATCCACCTTTATGATTGTAGATCATATATTGGGCTCTTTCAGGAGCTATTTGTCCCCAACCCATTTTTGCTGTTACTTGCATCTTATACATGTTCTACAAAGTACATCCAATTAAGTAATGTTGCACTTCAATTCTTTTCATGTATAATATATAGCAGTTGAATTCACTTCTCTAAGGCCCTTCTATTGCATTCTTTCGGTAGTGTACTCGTTTGTTCCCATGGAGCAGGTGTTTGTCAGACTGCAATGCCTTGTCAATTATTAGTTATCCAATTCTTTAAATGTATAATGCATAGAGTTGGATTCACCATTTGAAGTTTAATTTAATAATGCAATTACATATGTATGATATTAGATAATAGTCATGAAGAGTAATTCTACCATGATGAGCTGACATACTAGCTGACTCTTGATTCCGTTAGTTGATCTTTAGAGCCATAAAAAGATACATAAACTAGAACTTAAAGGTCTGGAGTTTGACCTGGATTTCCAAGCTCAATGCTGGTATCATATTGTTGCACCCAACATAACCTTGCACTTTAATGGTTCAGCTGGAGTGTTGTAATAGGTCTTTCTAATATGCTGTTCAAGTATTGTAATCAATAAATCAGATTTTTTATCTTTTTTCTGGTTTGCATGACTTCTGGATCAGTCTAAAGTTCACTTCTGGGAATGGATCACACATTTTTTGTTGGCAGGACATTTGGTTAGGAGATCAACCTCTTTCAACATTGTTCCCAAACCTGTAACATGCAACAGAAAATGAAGAACCAAGTGGCACTTCACTGGAGCCTTGCATCAAGGAGTTGGGAAATTAGGTTAAGCACTCACTTTGGCCACCATTCTTCAAAGCATCTCACCTCATGAACAAACCAATTTGGGGATGGCTTGAAAGCAAAATTTATTCAGTGAAGTCCTTCTATAGGTTTGTTAATCAAGAAGGGGTTATCCATCCCCTTGCCTCAGCTTTATGGACAGCAGTAGCATCACAAAAATCAAAGTGTTTATGTGGTTGGCCTTGAAGAACAAGCTCAACACAAGAAAAAGCTCAAACAGGATAGCAAGTATATTATTGGCACATTATTGGGAATCAGATGGCCAATGAGAACTACTATAGAAACAGTGGATGGATGTAAGAAAAGAAAGGAAACTGAGAGGCTATGATGTGCTTGTGCAAATAGGTTCTACCGATTTCGCACTTCAGATGTTGGGAGTTAACTCTTAGCTAGGTTTGCTTTCATTTTTTTCTCTCTTATGTATTCTTTTATGCTTAACCTTATTGTTGGGACTATGCCATTATTTCAAAAAAAAAAAAAGGAAAAGAAAAAAAAAGGACCACTTTATTGTTGTAAGGGGTCTACTTGCAACTTCCTCATAACCAATTGCAATGTGATTTCTTGACAGAGCCCAAGTGAATATTCTAACTTTTAGTGGAACTTTACCACCCCAAATTCCATAAGCAGGATAGCATATAAGCCAGGCATGTCAACATTCAAAGTAGATTGGCAGCAACCTCATAGATATGACCACTTGTAGAAAGAAGATTTCCAAATGCTGCTCATGCCTTCCTAGTCACAAATAATTCAAGCATGCAATTTCTTTGTTTTTTCTTTTACTAGAAGTTTTATTTATTTGACTAGAATACCTCCTTTGGTTAAAAAAAAAGGACTATAATTCAAGCATGCAATGTCATTGGGGAGCAGATCCCACTAAAGCTGGGAAGAGCCAATGGCTCAAAACAAGTTCTTGGAAGTTTCACATGAGAAATTCCATTTGCCACCTAAACTCTGGAAAATGATACCTTCAACTGTATTGGGACAAAGGTGAACTGCAGCAGATGGAAGCAACCAAATTTTGGGAATTCATTTACTTTCAAGGCCAGTTAAAGGATTATATCTCTTCTCTGCCAATATAGTTTCATAAGTTACTTATACGGAAAGCTCTTCCTCCGAAACCAATCCATGATATATCCATGAAAAAGATTTGTTGGAAGCCTTTTAAGCTCCAAAAAATGCATAGAACCCTGTGATCAGAAGCAACCATTGAACTTTAGGATTTGATGCATGCAAAAGTGTATAAGAGACTGGGATTTTTCATTTGAGAAATGATCCATGATGCTGCTGAGTCTGAATGAGAGAATAGAGAAAAATTGCATGACATGACCTGCACCTCTTTCAGAGCCTTAAGCAAATTGTATGAAGTTATGGATCATGTTCCATAAACTGTTGTTTTGTACGAGACTCTTAGAACTTATTGCTTGCATTTCACTCCTTAAAGGAGAGTTGTTGGATGCTTGTGCAAGAAAAGAAAAGCCGGTGAGAGATTTTTGGATGATGGCTTGGTCCTCAAGGGAGGTTTGGACATAGTACTCAGGAAATAGAAGAAGCCAATAAGGATTTAACCCAGGTGTAAAGGTTCTTTTATGCACAAAAAGAACAGTTGGTGGGCTAAAATTGGCCTCCAAGATGACACCAACTCAGAAAGTAGGTGCCAACCGACCATCCAACCCAGACGCTTCATAATACTCTTCCTCTCTGAGCTAGATTTGGGTGAGTCCTACCTTTCTCTGTGTAAAGATGCAAATAGACTTGCCAACAAAGCCAACACCACCCCATATACCAACACTATTTTTTTGCCTCGTAGCCTATAGTAACCATTCCTGTTTCTGTCTCTTCCTTCAATTCCACTCTAAACTTCTTTTTCCTGTTCATTGACAAGGCAATGCAAGATCAAATGGGGAGGCTCATGGTTCTTCCATTCTCTGCTGGCTGCGTCTCGCAATCGAGCAATGCAGTAACTGGAAACCAAGCAAAACAAGCCCAGACAACATCAAACCCAGCACCAGCAAGTAACATTATTATTTTTTTATTTGTTTACTTCCTTTCTTATTTTTGTGATCCCTTGGAGTGACTCGCTGGCTTCCTTCCTTGTGTAATTTTGTTTTCAAGGTGGAGGAGGAGAGAGTTCATCTAGTGGGAAGATGAAGAGCTCTCTTGGGCTTCTCTCTTTTCCGAGGCGCAACATCTCTGCGGGCCTTCAGAGGCTGATCAAGAGCTTCAAAAGCTTGTCTCAGATGTTTGCAGTGTACAAGGAGGAAGGTGAAGAGATGGAGATGGAGATGGAGATTGGGTTCCCAACAGATGTGCAGCATGTGGCTCACATAGGGTGGGATGGGTCTAACAGTGTTTCAAGCATCAAAAGCTGGGATGGTGCACCAGAGTTGCTCTCCCTCCCCTCTCTTTCTCTTAGGCAGTCTGAGCCTGCCATGTCTGCTCAGGATGATGGACCTCTAGGCAATGGTGCTCTTAGGTTCCCATGAGCATGGTGAGTTGTGGCTAATGGTCTTCTTGCTGTGTTTGCTGTTGCATCATGCCACTAAAATGATATTAAAGTCTTCAACACCTTGGGTATTTGCATGGGTGGTGTAAGTGCAACATGAAGTGTGTGGATTCATGTCAAATGATTTCTAAATAAAAAAGAGATCTGAGGTTGAGAGTCTGATACCACATGGGCATTGCTAGTCCTCATGCCAAGAGGGCTTGCATCCTTTCATTTGTTCAAAGAACATTGTCATCAACCTAAATTCTAGACTTATAAAAAAAAAAAGCCATTATTTTTCTTAATTAGAAAAAAAGGGGTATTGTTTATGATCCTGCCCCACTAGGCTAGATTAGATGCCTATTTTCTTTGGATGTATAGGGCAGTTTTGTCCCATTGCCAAGAAATGAAATAAGGATACAATCTAAGAAAGATTTACCTATTCATTTTTTCAGGACAAACAAACAAAAAAGACTTCAAAAAGTTGACAGGAAAAGGAGGGAAGAAGAGCAAATCCCTGCATTTTCACTAGGTTTAGCCCAGGTTTTATTTGATAGAATCTGTTTGTAAGAAACCATTATATGACTACTACAATTATACTAATAAGAGTCCTAAATCTCATGGAAATCCTTTAGACTATTGGCACATGCCACAAGATTTGCTGGTTAATTGCGTTCTTGCCTTCTGGGGTGGCAATAGACTGCGCTGAAGTCTTCTTAAGTCCTACCAGGGGATGAAGCCACCAGCCTTGGATCCAGACCATGACCTCAACTAGTCGGGTCAGAATAAATGGCTCTAGTGGCTAATTCCTCTCTCTCTCTCTCTCTGTGTGTGTGTGTGTGTGTGTGTGTGTGTGTGTTTTTTTTTTTGTTTTGGTGAGAGTTAATTCATCTCTTTTGGGGGGAGGGTTGGTGCTTGAACCTTGGAGTTATTTACTCAAATTTTGATGATTGGTGATGCTCCAACTATTACTCTATCATTCACTTCTTTTCTAAGAAAATATATTCTATCATTCACAAAAAGAATAAAGCAGGGCTAGCCTCAGAATTTCTCTGAGGTTTTAAACCCTGTAGGTAAACCTGCCCAAATCTCGGGCGGCCCGCCCATCCAACCCGAGCATAGCACATTTAGAACGGGCTTGGGCCTGAATTTTCAGCCTAGTAGGTCAGACCGGGTCTAAAACTCAAGCCCATCTTCTAAATAGGCTCGGCTCGGCTTTATATCGACCCGGCCCCAGCCCAAACGCGCTTATATAAATTTTAAATTAATAAATATATTATATATTATACAATATACTATATTTACTACCTTAAGTAACCTTAAAATTTTTCATTATTACTTTCCTATCCCACCCTTAAATTCTTAATCCAACAAAGCTATTCGAAAGAAAAATGAAGCCTTTACTTAATCCGAGGCTCGGCCTGGAAGCCCCAAACTCGATAAGTAGCAGGCTTGGCCCTGGGAAGGAGGCCCAAAGGCCCGGCCAGGCCAAGCCCAATCTTGAAAAATTGGTGCAATCATTTGGGTTAAGCTCGGCTCAAACTTGGTCCCACATGCTCGATAAGTAACTCTACCTAAAGGATGGGGTTATCCGGGTTTTTTCCTGAAACAGGATGTGTCGCCGTCCCAACACTTGGGACAAAGCATATTCCAACACTATATCCCATGATGTGCCATTTGAGATATTGGGATAATGGCAGGACAATCTTATCCCGATACTTGAGATGGTACCCTATAGCATCCTGCCAGGACTTGAGTCCTCTGGTTAAGTATTAACAAAAATTCAAGGCCAATCTGGCTCAAACTTGGTTTCGTAAGATCTGGTAGCTCATCTCAGCAGCCTGAGTGAAGCTCAAAGTGGACTTGAATTGAATTGGTTCAATTTGGAAGCCAAAGTTGAACTTGACTCATAAACTACGTACTACAGAATATGTTTAACAGTATCAATTGTCATTTTGAGATGATCATTATTGGTTATTGAAAGAATTTAAGGCCAAATACTTGAAACAGCATCCTAAGTTTTCAAAGTTCCTCTATGAATTTGTAGATTTGGCTCCACCAAAATACCATAATGATGGCCCTTTCTAAAATCTTGGAGGTCTGAGACTTGAGCATTAGTTTAATGATCATAATCCCTCATTTCCTTGCGTAGGGTTTGAGTCTTTGGTGTTGTTATATCTTAAGATTTTGACCCCGCTGAGGATTTGTTGAGGAAAAATCATTAGATTAAGCAAGTAAAAATATAGCATGCCCAGATATCTCCTTTCGTCCTCTGGGGTGGGAATTCCCTCCCCTATCTCCAAATAAAATAGCAAATAAAATAAAATCTTGGGGTCTATCTTCCACACACTAATTTTAAGGCATCTAATTGTGGTTGCAATCAAATAAGGAGAAGGGGAAAGGAAGTTGCATGCTACAAAATTCTATTCCCAATCTTCCCACCCAACTCTGAAAAAACTGACATGTCGTCTCTTGTCTTGTACATCTGATGATTATATTCAATTAGAATGGCAGTAAGTTAGAGAAAATTTCTATGATATATGATGTTACATTAATGAAATACACAAATTAAACATAATTCATATACTCAACGCTAGTAAAATGCAGCATCCATTTTGGTCCAAACATGCAAGATTGGGGCTCGCTGAGGTGTTTTTTTTTTCTTTTTGGTCAAAATGGCATTTCATTTCATTTCACTCTAACGTGAGTACAATCAGCGAGATCAAGTAAAAGTAAACAATACAATGCGTGTGGAATGCAAGGCTACCTAAGGTGCTTCAAAACAAGAAAAAAACCAGGCATCCAAGGTATTGATTTTTTTTTAAAAAAAACAAATAGGTCCAAATATTATATGATATATATAGTCAAGAAAAACTTCCATTCGGACGGTAACAGATCTTCTAAACAGTTTAGCTTTGCCTACTTGAGGACCAGCTAGGGCATATATTTAGTCCTACATTAGCTATGTACTAGTCATAGTACTTAGATCAAATGAATACAAATAATATCTTTCTACTAGCATTTTGTAAAAAGGTTCAAAATACTATAGTATGTACCTATTATTATGTTATTATAATGTCAGGAAAATATAAGGTATATGTTTCCTCTTAGATATTATGCTGAACTTTAATGAATTATGTTCATGTTGAATGAAAAATCTCACACTAAATTAGTACGTTGACAAATAATACAAAAGATACAACTTTGGGGATAAATGCAGAAAACTATTAGAATGCTCTTAAACATCATATATAGTTTAGATTTAGAAGCGTCGTGATAGTTATATATGGTCGAACACCTAAGGTAATCATTCTGATTTATATGGGTATCAAGGGTTTATATTATAACCCTATTTTGATCAACAGTAATATTGCATGTTATAACCATGAAGATGAATAAGAGGTCCAACATTGAATTCTTAGGCTGTAAAAATCCATGCAGACATATAGTGCATCCAATTTGATTACTGGGATAGCGTTTAAAACTTATAAAATTCATATCAAACTCAATTAATGTCAAATAACCTCAACTGTATGTAAATAATGTCAATTAATGTTAAATCATAGGCATGCTCGAGTCCTTTAGGTTCCATAATTGGCACCACTTTGTCTCAATTCATGCTTGGATTTAAGTTGGACTTAATTTGGTCAGGTTGAGCCTGGCTTGGGATAGTTTGATCTTATTTAAGTTGGACTCAATTTGGTCTGCTTGCAGGTAAATCACCAAAATATCTGCATTATTGCTCAAAGTTTTCTCAATCGGGCACATGCATTAAACTGAATGTTCTGCTAGAACCTCTCATAGACACTGCAGTTAAAACTTTTTTTTTTAAAAAAAATAAGCCTTTATTTTACAGGGGCTAGTGAAAATGCATGAAAAGTAGCTCATGGAGAAGAAAAAAACATAATAAGTTCAATGTTTTTTATCATAGTATAATAGTTTATCGTATACGAAAACTATAATTATAATATCGGTCTTGTAAAATCTTTTCACCATTAGAACATCCAAAGCTGCTTCTAAGGATACAAGAGTTCATCTTAATAAAGAAAGAAAATTGAAAATTGAAACTATACTCAAGATTTTTTTTTTTTTTTTTGCGAATTAGGATAGAAAAAATTCGGGTTAAAACTGGTGAAGGCAAGGTGCAAATCCAGGTAATTGGTAGCAATATTCAATAACTTCACCAATTCAAGCATCTTAAATTATGCTAAAAGATCTCGGGAGACAATTATCTACATAGTCTATTTACACTTGATTTTGATTTCTAGCAGGAAAGTAATCCAGCATCCAAAAAAATGAATCAATAGCTCACTAAGCAACTAAAGAGTCTTTGATGCAAATACTTCACTCCTCACAATCCTCGGACATTGGCATTTCAAAGTGACTCAAAACATCTTATAGATAAGGAAAGAGCAAGCAAATCGAAGAATCTAAAGCTCAAGCTGAAGCTATCTTCTTCTAGCAATTTTAGATGCACAAGAGCTCAACTGAGCAAAAATCCAGATACCATTTTCTGTGAAACCATGAAATAAGAGAAATCTAGGGAGTCTGGTCCTAAACTTGATTAGCCTTTTCTACAATAAATTTATTGTCTCACCATTAGCATCTCATAGTTAGTCCTAACAAACTACACACAGTTAGGCCTAACAGGCTATACAGCAAATGATATGCTATGAAAGAAACGACAAGTTATCTGTGAACTAGAAGGAAGTCATTGACACTAACCTTCAACTTGGGGACTTCTAGTAAACATATTGAAAGGTTGATCTCAAGATTAGCATATTTGTCATTGCTGAAAGTGGATTGGCAGTGCTATGTATGTAATGGTATTTCTTTGTGAAGAAGAGGAAGGTAGGAATTGAAAAAAGACTTAGAAAAATATATCGGGAGGCTATCTGTCCATTCTCTCCGGGTATTCCAGTACTAAACTCTGGCAGGAAAGAGCAAGCTGATGTATTCGAAGACTCCAAAGCACAAACCCAAGCTATCTTCTTCTAGCATCTTTAGATGCCACAAGAGCTCATTGAGTAAAGACCCATATGCCATTTTTTGTGAAGCCATGAAATAAGAGAAATCTCGGAAGTCCGGTCCTAGACTTGATTAGCTTTTTCTGCAATGGATTCCTTGTCTCACCATCAGCATCTCATAGTTAGGCTTGACAGGCTATATAACAAATGATACGCTATGGAAGGAACAACAAGTTATCTGTGAGCTAGAAGGGAGTCAATTATTGACACTAACCTTCAACTTGGGGATTTCCGATGAACATATTGAAAGGTTGATCTTAGAAAAAACATATCTATCAACAACATGCATTGGTGAAAGTGGATTGGCGGCGCCACGTAAGTGATTGTGCTTATTTGCGAAGAAGAGGAAGGTAGGAATTGGAGAAAGACTTAGAAAAATATGTGGTTATCTGTCCATTCCCTCCAGGTATTTCAGTGCTAAACCCTAACAGGAAAGAGCAAGCAGATACATTCTAAGACTCCAAAGCACAAGCCCAAACTATGTTCTTCCAGCATCTTTTGATGCCACAAGAGCTGAACTGAGCAAAAACTCAGATACCATTTTCTATGAAGCCATGAAATAACAAAAATACCGGAAGTCTGATCTTAGACTTGATTTGCTTTTTCTGTAATGCATTTCTTGTCTCACCATTAGCATCTCAAAGTTAGGCTTGACAAGCTACACAACAAATGATATGCTATGGAAGGAACGCCGAGTTATTTGTGAGCTAGAAGGGAGTCACTCATCAGCACTAACCTTCAACTTGGGGACTTCTAGTGAACATATTGAAAGGTTGATCTCAGGATTAACATATCTATCAACAACATATATTGGTGAAAGTGGATTGGCAGCGCCATGTAGGTGATGGTGTTTCTCTGCAAAGAAGCGGAAGATAGAAATTGAAAAAAGCCTTAAGAAAATATGTGTGTAGGCTATCTGTCCATTCCCTCCCGATATTCCAATACTAAACCCCGGCAAGGTGATTCGTGATGGAGTTGTAATCATTGGAGCAGCTGATCCTCAACTCTCATCCAGAGTTTTGTGAATTATATGATGCATAGATCATATAATCTACCATTAAGAAAACCCTGGGAGTGGGGGAGCAAGATAGAGTCTAGAGGTATCTGGATGTGCCCATCACCGAAATATGAGTACGGAGGGCGGATTGCGTCAGCACAGAGCATAGAATCAAGCAGAGGTTTGAGGGGTGGCAAACGAGTGCACTTTTCATGATGGATAGAGTCACTTTGGTGAGAACTGTCCTCATCTCGGTTTCGGTCTTCTGCTATCCAATACCATAGTGCCCAAGGCTCAGTTGATTAGATTGGAGTAAATGTTCAGAAACTTCATTTGGGGCAAGAGGGAGGGCAGAGGTGGAGTGCACTTAGTAGCATGGGAGATTGTTTGTCATCCTCTACATAGCGGGGGATTGTGTATTCATTCTCTACAGATGAGGAGAGAGTTTCTAACAGCCAAACACGTAGTTAGGTACCTGCTTGAGCCGGAGAGTCTTTGGAGTACTATCAGATGTGCAAATGGGCCGGGTCGGGTCGGGTCAATCAACCCAGTTCCTTGTTCGGGTCCTAATTTTGGACCCAGACCCAACCCAATAGAAGATCGGGTTGGGTTGAGTCGGGTCTAAATTCAGTAAATCCAGACTCGATCTGAAAAATAGAATGAGTCTAATTTTACGATCCGATCCGAACCCACGGGTCCTCCAAAATAGGTCAGGTCAGGTTTAAGTGGGTTGGGTCAGCTCCAAAATGGGTTAACTCGATCCATTTGCAGCCTTAAGTACTATGAAGAGGGCTAAATATGGCATGCGGACCATGATGACAGACTTCCAGGCTAGACGACATGGTTCCTTCATCTAGCAGGAGACGTGTGCTTGTGCTATGTTGATGTTATCCATCATTAGATGGTTGGTTGGGGACAGCCAACCGATAGATGTGATGGAAGATAGATGGATGACTGAGCTACTGCTATATATTTAGCCTATACACAGTTCACCTGGAGAGCGTGATTGGCCTCAAGGTCTGCGACTTACTTATCTTAGAGAGAAAAAGATGGAATGAGGCAGTTACTTGGCGCATCTTCGGGGCTTAGTTGGCTGAGAGAGTTCTGGCTATGCTAATTCCTATATGGGGGGCCATTGATAGATAGGTTTAGAGATTGACTGGTAAGTCAAAAGTGAGAGTGAGTGACCTCTGTGACTTATTCAGAGTTGGAAAAACTTGGGGGATGGATGGAGGTTGAATCTAGTGGCTCCACATTCACCCCTGTGTTGCCCTATTCCTTTAGAAGGTAGCATAGGGTTGTTTTTTGACTAAGGGCATGTTGACTAGATGGGGGTTGAGGTGTAGTCCTACCTGTGATGGATGTCCAGATGATGAGAAATCTGTATCCCACGTTCTGTTTGGGTGCTTGAGGGCGGCTCAAGTATGGAGGTTGGCCGAGGCTGCCCAGAGCTTCATGCAGTCTGTGACCCTAGTTGAAACCTTCCGTGGTTACCTAAAGGGGTCCATGAGGAACCCTACTACTACATTATGGAGAGTGAACTCTACTTATATGGCTCACCACATTTGGTTGGATAGAAACGCCCAAATCTTCGAAAATAGAAGACAACATCTAAGGGCTATGGTTGATAGAGCCTTACTCCATGTGGCTGAGACCATCCAGTCTCATTTGTGTGTTGCATTCGGGATTGCAAGGGACATTTGGGATCCTGTTTAGCTTTTGTAGTGACTCAGGTGGTTTATATCTCCTGGGAGCCCCCACTCCTGAGTTTCGTCAAGTTAAACTTTAATGGCAGTGTGACCGATGGCGACAACAAAAATGGAGTTGGATTCGTGATTAGAAACTCTGATTCTAGACTTGTTGCGACTAGGGGATGGCATATTTAAAAAACCTTTGTTTCTAGAGCGA
Organism: Phoenix dactylifera; assembly: GCF_009389715.1. Taxonomy (NCBI): domain Eukaryota; kingdom Viridiplantae; phylum Streptophyta; class Magnoliopsida; order Arecales; family Arecaceae; genus Phoenix; species Phoenix dactylifera. The sequence goes on along the minus strand of NW_024067718.1, from coordinate 93,634 downwards.
AGCTAAGAGTTGCATGAAAAGACATAAACATATGTGAGGCTCGTCTTCGGAGCGGACTGTATTTACCTTGAAGAAAATTCCACTACGATGATCAAGTGGATACAGAGCCAGCATAGGGCTTGCAATGGACACCCACTACTACATGACATCCATAGAATGATGATGGATTGTGGTGCCTTCGGGCACTTATATATACCGAGAGGTGAATAGAGCTGCTGATTGAGTAGCCTCCTTTATTGTCCGACACTCTAGTAGTGTTATCTAGGAGAGCTACGATGCTACTGCACCCCCTCTGCGTGATCTTTTTTTTCTGATTTTGTTGAATGTATTCGTACTAGAATAGTATGATCTACCCGATTTATCAAAAAAAAAAAGACAACCACAACTTAACAACCTCGAAAGTTTAAGACCCAATGGCCATCACCACCATGGATGAGTTGGTCAAGAAGATTGCTTAAATATTTATAGAGAATATGGTATAGAAACTTAACATCCAAATTTTTTTCCAGCTTTTGATTGATAATAGTCTTTGCACAAATAGCCATTTTACATTTGGTCCCTTGCATACAGGCACATTTTCGCTCATAGTTAAGCCCATTTTTGTAATCTTTGATTTCTCTTTCTTTTTTTTTCTTAGGAAACTGATCCTTAAACAGTTATATCAGTTTTCTACACACTAATGCATAAATAGGAATTAAACAATAAAGGGTTTTTTTGTATATATACCATCCTAAATATATAAAATTATATGAATACTCTCATAAAATTATTATTTGCAAGTATATCTTTTTTTTTTGCAAATGTATCCATACCATCTAATATCATTAAAAAACAAACGGCTTAAAACTAAAATGATTGAAATACTCTTATGGATAGATATGCAAAAGAAATTATAAGGGTACACACTCAAACATCAACTTTACAAGATATTCATACAATTTATTATATTTAGAATGGTATATATTCAAAAATTTATTAAAAAAAAGATTAAAACTCAGCTAAAAGTTGCTAAGTATTTTATGATTCAATTGGATTGACAAGTTAAAAGAGATTGAGCCACATTATCAATTTTTTTTTTAAGATTAAAGATCATGACTCGATCAAGTTGGAATATTAGGTGATCATTTTGATAATGCTATTCTCCACCTAATTTTGATACAATTATTATTATTAAATCAATGGCATCTATGTATTCTTCACTATTTTTAAAATATTAAAACATATCAAATTTAAATTAATTATACAAGTTTAGATTAGTAAAATATTTTATAGTGATTTGTAAGTATTGAGTTGTTTGTTTTTGAGGCAAAAATTTTGTACAAAGCAACATGACTCATTTTATAAGAGTTGATATTAATATAAGATCATGTGACATAATAATATTAATTTTTTACCCTTTTATATTAATAACAACTAAATTATTTTTATTAAATTTTGATCATTTTTTTTGAATTTTTTAAGTGTATACCCTCCTAAATATGCATAGTTTCATGAATACTGTTGTAAAATTACTATTTACATGCGAATCCTTATAATTTTTTTTTTTTTACGCATCTACCTATTTGGATATTTTAGTCATTTCAAATTTAATCATTTATTTTTAATGACGTTAGATAGTATAGGTACATATATAAAAGAAAAAGAAAATGAAGGGCATACATGTAAAATAAGTATTTTATGAGGATACACAAGCAAATAGCAATTTTAAGAGAGCATCCATATAATTTTGTATATTTTAGAAGGTATACATGCAAAAAAATCCAACAATAAATGGCCATCAAAACTAAGAAATTTTTGGCCAACAAGGACTAGCATAACTAACACACACAAACATTATATATATATATATATATATATATATATATATATATATATATATATATATATATATATATATATATATATATATATATATATATATATATATAAAATATCAAAAATGTGAAACAGGGAAACAAAAAAGAGATCAAACTTCATAAACAACTTAGTCCTTTTGGAGTTTTCATTTGATGATAGTCTTTGCATAGTAGCCATTTTACATCTGGTCCCTTGCATGCAGGTATGTTTTGCACATAGTTAAGCCTATTCCCGTACACCTCTTTTTTTTCTTTTTCTTTTTTTAGGAAACTGATTCTTTACACAGTTATACCCGCTTTCTACATACTTATCCATAAACAGGGGTTAAACAATAAATGGCCATCAAAGCCAAGAAATTTCTGGTCAACAAGAGCTAAACATAACATGGCAATCAACCCAGGTAAACTTCAACTTCCCCAATACGATAAGCAACATCAACCATGTATGTGGATACGGCTTAGCTAAGCATCCATACACACACACACACACATTTATTCAAAATTGTGAAACAGGAAAAAAAAGATTTCGAACTTCATAAACAACTTGTCCTTTTGGAAAAAATGAAAGGATAGAGGAATATCATATTGAAACTATGAAGAATTCTTTAACAGACAAACATATAGGAAGAACAAAACTTACCATATTGATTGTAGCTGCAGAAAGAGAACTAAAGCAACTAGCTATGTTAAATACTAAATACTAGTGAGATAACAGTAGGGTTGGAAACGGGCCAGGCTACTCCCCTATCCAAGCCCGACTGTAATTTTTTTTGGGCTTCGAGCTGGGCTCAAGCCTAACAACTTGTGGAAAATCCCGGCCCAAGTTGGACCCATGCTCAGGGTCGGGCCTGACTCTTGCCCGATTAGGCCACTTCGAATTATCTATTTAGGCTAAAAATTAGGGTGGCCTAAACCTGGTTGAAGCTTAATCTTTCAATCTTCCATATTGTAGCTTCACATTTTTTTGATGAAATATTGTAGCTTCATGTTAGCAACCATCTAATGATCAAAAACATATTTACCAGAAGAGCAAATTGATAACACAATTGGAAATAACATCCTTATTTTCTAAGCAGTGCATAAACAAGTACCTCAATTCGGGCTAGGTCCGATCTTGAGTCTGGGCTCCATTTTGGGCCTCATCCAGGCTTAGGCTCGAGCTCAGGCTGGCCTGGGCCGAGCCAATGATTATCCCAATCCGGCCCGAAAAATAAATGGGCTCTATATTTAAGCCCAAACTCGGTCCAAAATCTTTCGGGCCTAGCTCATAGCTCGACCTAAAGTCAACCCAACCCGAGCCCAATTACAACCCTAAATAACAGATAACTCCATAAAATATGATTTATTAAGTGGATAAGTATTTGATAATGGAGACGATCATTTTATTGATGAAATAATGACCTTGAAAGAAGGAAGCATGAGGGGAAAAGATGTAAACCTCTAGCAACAACTAACAAGAGGAAAGGAGAAAAGACAACCAAGGAAAGAATATTGTATTGCAACCATCCGATAATTTGATGTCTTACATCATGTTGATGTTGATTGACTATCATAGATTGACCCAAATGAATTCCTAGTTAGCTAAAATCCAATACCCCCTTTTTGTTTGTGATTTTATTGAATCAAATACTTTTTACCTTATTGAAAAAATTCCATTAAATTAGATATAGGTATAACTACTCATGATATTAGAAGTTTGGAACTCTTTAAGGTACTTTGGGTGCACATTATACTATATATTCTAGGACCACCTCTTCCAAAGTGCTTCTAGATAAGCTCCTTTTCCTACTCTTCTATGTAACATTATATGAACCAAGATTTGTCATACTTGTGTGTACTGCCTATATCAAGTGTACCAAAATATACTAAACCGAAAGGGGCATACCAATTGCTGGTATGCTGAATCGATTGGTAGTGATACTATAGCAACATGTTACCAATACAAGTACTAAAACCAGTATTGCAAACCTTTATATGAATAGTGAAGTGTAGCATGATGTTGCTATTCTAGTTCTTGAATTCGCAAATTTGGGATTTGTTAATAAGATGTTCTAAAGATAAGTATTGAAGAAAAACATGCTCACTAATGGAAGATATACAACTGCGACTAGACTAATACCTTATGAGGATCACTACTTATAATGGTTTACCAAATGCCATTCAGCAAGAACTCCAAAAATTGATTTTTCACCTTTTTCTGGTGGTATGGATAATCATCACCAAGGTTTTAAACTCGGTTCATATTTCATTTTCAGTCACTTGGGTAGAGTTTTGATTCAGTCGCCCCAAGTTTAAGAGTTTCATTCAAATAAGTTAAGAAAAATCTAAAAAAAAAGTACACTTATTACTTTAAAGTAAGTACAAGAGAGGCAAGAATAATAGATGATGGCAAAAAAGTCCATTATCAACAACAATATTTCATATCATCGGTTTTGTAAGACAAAATTTCTTACTCTACTTGTAAAAACTCATGATTAAATCATCGAACTTGTGCATAATTCAAGAATATTTGAATGGTTCTAGATTAATTTGTTTATGGAGAGTAATTCAAAGACTTATTTGGCCAAGAGAAAAACCATGAATAATTTGAGAATTCTTCCATTATTACAAAGCATGTCTAAGCAAGTACATTTCTTTTTAGTTAAACCAAAATGTGGGCATGGTTTGGGGGAACAAGGTTCTAAATAATGTTTCAAAAATTTATTTGAAAATGCCCCTATTCCACTTCCCTTATTTTCTTATTTTCTTCTTTCCATCTGTTTCTACTGCAGACGTTCGTTGCTGAGGCACTCGACCTCTCCCTTGCATTGGCCCCTAGCCTGTGTCAGAGTCCCAGCAGCCGGCAAGTAAGCTAAAACTCAAAAGACCAAACCAAGAAGGGAAAAAAATGTTCAACCCTGTTTTATGGCTGATTCTCATGCTTTCTTTGTGACGGTCACCGTCGTTCGCCATACGCTGCTCGACCTCCTGTTGTGCCTCCAAACCCCCTATTGTCAGTGCTCCAACATTGACACCGATCCACCCTCCCTTCTTGCCCTATTTTACTAATGAAGAAAAAGAAGGAAAAAAGGAAGAGGAGAGAGAAAGAAGAAGTCCCATCCCTCTCCTATTTTTCTCTCTCTACTCTCTCTCTAGCAGTCCATGGATCCCTGTACAGGATTCCATTTTTCTTTTTCTATGGATCCAAGTTACCCTAATGAGAAGACCCTAAACCACCCAGGTATCTAGCTGGCATGCCGACCTATTATCCTAATCCTTGCCAGGTATCTCTGCAATCTAGTCACCATTGACCCCTATTGAGGCACCTAAACCACATATATGATCTTGACCAGTTGAGTTGATCTTGTTTGGACCGATCCAAGCAATCAGGCACCACTGCTTGGCCAATCTTATCCTTCCTCCAATTTTATTTGGGCATAAAGACACATCCTGTAGTACACCAAACTAGATCATTTGCCTAATTTTTACCATTTTTAGTTCTTTTGGATTTCAAAGTTGTTGACTATGGAATTTAATGGCTTTGAATAGGTTTGGGTGATTCGTTTAGTTAAATTTTAAGGGTTCAAGGTGAAAGAGGTAATCCTGACACTCCTTACTAGTTTTCGAATTACCGGCTATTTTCAAAGCTTAAAACTTTATGAAATACAAAAGAATGTTTGACATTGACGATTCTATGTTTTCTTAAATCAAGGATCGAGCATATGATCTAGGAAACTCATGATTTGTCATGAAAGAATGGTTTCATAAATGTCTTAATACTAATAATTTGTTTAGAACTTTGAACTGTATAATGTTAATTAGTGCTTTTCAATTTATTTATTTTTCTATAATTTAAGAACATATGCAATTTAAGAAAATATGATTCAATGAAATATGACTTAAAAAAATTTGTTTTAAGAATATATGGCTAAAAGTTATCAGATAGCTATATATGGCCCCTAAAAGTGGGATAGATCGATATCTGAAGCTAATTCTATATGACCCTACCAATGGATAATAATAGCTGACATTTGATTGTGCCAGCAGATAATAATAGTTGTCATATGACCCTGCTAGTGGATAATAGTGGTTAGTATTTTATCGATTATGACCTTGTCATGAGTATAATAGCAATCTTAGCATTTAGTCTAAGAGAAGTAATTAGAACTATGATATCGTTAAATGATATATGATTTATGACTTTATGAAATTTGCATCATTTATGGATATGCAAAAGCATAATTATTTTAAGAATAATTTTATTTTACTATTATTATGAATTGTTATATTTTACAAATGATAGTTATTTTCTTTAAATACTGCATTGATTCATGTGAAAGCTTATGCTTGATCTGGTAAGATAATATAAAATTTATTTACTAGGCTATGTAGCTCACTTTTCTTTCTTCTTTTTTTTGTAGGAGAAGGAAGTGATTTATTTTTCAGCTCCGAGTTTGTACTAAGATGCTTTTGTAGCAGAATTTTAGTTTATTAGTTGATTAATTGTTTAAGAAATTTTGAGGTCATTGATTTTGGTATTTAAATTTGGATTTAGATGCTTTGTACCAACACTTATTTAGTTATTTAATGGATGATAGATTTAGATCCTTTTGTTATATTTTATATGAGATGGATTTATATATAGAAGGCTATGATTGGCTTTATATTATTGTGGGCGGTACCCTTTATAGCATAGGGTTGCTATACCCCAGATTTGGGGCGTGATAGTGCAAACACATGCATACCCCACTATTATGTAAACCCATGTGGGGTTGGTTCAAGCAAACAACTGAGATAAGTATTGGTTTCAAATGACTAGTACGTCGTCTCGGTATCTGATCCCACAGTAGTGCCACCCTACCACTATGTCGGTATGCTCGTTACGGAATTGGTTTGACGTACCGAGTGTCGGTATACCTCTCTGTACCATGTACGGATACTGAACTGGTACAGTATGGCATATCATGATATTAATATTGTCAATATGTTAGGCTATATATTGCTATTAAAAAAATTTAGATAATATCAAGAACAATATTGCTATTATTGTTGTAATTACTTTATTTTATTGAATTTAAATATTTAAAATACAAACCACATATAGACATGCATATACAACCGCATAACTGGACCACCCACATGCTGTCGCCACCTTTCAAAATGTTGGCTCTAAAATTTGTTTGAGTTTTAGTTGGGTTGACCCAATCTTGTTTTCGGTAATTTCAGCCATTTCGGCACTTTTGGTTTGAGTTTAGAGTTTATAGCCAAAAAAAGGGAAAAGAAGAAAATAGAAAACTATTAAAAATTTAATCAAGCATGGAAAACATGTATCAAAGTATTTAAAATAACTTGCATTGTTTGGAAATTGTTAGTAATGGTATTGGTAATCTCAGACTGAAAGTCTATCATATAAAATAATTAATCCAAATTATATTGGCAAATCAATGAGCATGCTAAAATCAATGAGAACGCTACAGATCATACTTGACATCGTTTTTGACGGCACTTCCATGATCTAGTACATTGCTATATATATCTATTAAAGCAAACTTTACAAATTAACATTGCATGAGGATATAAACCTGATATGATTATTAGCATCAGTTTCTACCAAGTTACAGATTAATTATGACATATGAAATTTAATCATCAAAATTAAATTAGATAATGCTCACCTAAACATATTTTTTGTCTTTAAAACCCAAGTTCAAATGTCATGATTCCACTTTCCAGGGGCAGGCAGTTTTTTCTTTTTTTCAGGCGGAGGGTGGGTGCTCAATCTACTTCATGTCCTCATCTATCTTATTTCCCATGAAATACCTCCAAAACACCCCAGAAAGGCTTGACATTAAGAAAAGGAAAGAGGCCAACTTTGTCCGGAGTTTCCTTCAATTAAGCACGGAATCGTTCTTGATAATTGCATAAAATCAATATATCTTTACCATAATGATGCAAACTCTAGAGTGCAAATCCATCCCCCCAAGTTCACAATTATTCTAACTTCTTTACCTCCCTATGCTTCTAAAATTTTCAAAGTACTTTCTTCTCTGACAATCCCTCACAAACCATCTCTCCTGTCATATGCATGGTCACATGCAATGCGCGTGCAGTTTGTTGTAATAATATTAAGAAAATGCCTCTTGAAAGTTAGATTTAGACATCATAGCACACCTAGGAGGTTAGTTCTTCAGGCATAAATGAAAAATAATTGATATACATGATACATGTAGTTATAAATAAAAAATCAATAATCTAGAAATCAAGGCTGTCATATTGTTCTCTGGTATAATAGACTGTTAGTCCATCAAAATGCACTGAAGCAGGTTTCTTCTTCAGCTAGCTGTTATCATTCCTAGACTTGGGACAATACATCTACTTATCTAGATATGCTTACAAATAATATCCAGCAAATACTGATAAGATTTGAAAAGTTCCAAAAATTTACCTAGACATACATGTGTAATTTATCATCCATGCTTAGTTTCTCTCAAACTTGGCCAAGACTGGCAGGAACAATCAGAATGGCTGAACTAGACTGAAACTGGTCAGTTTCGGTTAAAACTGACTTAAACTAGTCAGAATCTGAAACAGGGTTTTGTTTGGCCTGAAAGAAAGAAAGGAGAAAAAGTTCTTCAGAAAGTACACTTATTCCTTTTCACAAGAACTAGCAACACCGTTAGAAAGAAGACAGAATCAGAGGGGAGGGCACCAAGATCAAATAAAGTGAGTTGTTGGTGATAAGATGCAGGTGCTCAATTAAAATGCACGAGAGTTTTCTTTTAGTTTTGCTCTCCTGGAACAAGTGCTTTTAAATTCTTGCCTATTTAATGCAAGTGGTTGAAAACAATGACAGGCATGTGGACTTAAACCAGATTAATGAGCTCATCTGTTGAAGAGACCCTAACCTATTGTAACTGGATTTTCTAATAATTTTTTATGCCGAAAATAGGTACATTCACCCTTAATTTAGGATGTTTGCTCAAAAGCTTTAATATAAGGTGCAACCAGTCAATCAGACTGCAATATAACATTCAACACCAAAGAAAACAAATGGAAACTGAGGTATCAATGGGCACAAATAAGAATTTCATAATAAAAGAATTTCAGTTCCATTTATACTTAACCTCCTAATTTACACAAGCCTTGAATTTCTGGGTGGATAAGATGAGCAAACCTACTAGTTCCCATCTGTTGCCAAAAGTGGACACATTACTTTGGATCTTGTCTCTCATGTCCATTTGTTACCTCCTTTTACCCCCTGCAAAAAACTTGCAGTATATACCATAGTCTCCCATCTGATCTTAATGAACATAAAAGATATTCTATTAAGCTTATTCAACAGAATTCTCAAACAAAACCATGGCCACTCCACTTGTACATTTATAAGATGTTTCACTAATAGACATGGTACTTCATGCAACAGTGGCAAGACAGCATAGATGCGAAATAAAGAGAAACAAAGTGATCCAGCTCCTCAAACTATCAGCTGAAAGAGAAGACAAAGCATAATAACACCTATGGCATCAGCAACAATAAAAAGTCGATCAGCAAGAGTAAACCATCAGAAAACTGCTCATTCTTGGTCTCCAGCACCAAGTTAATCTGAATCGGTCTCTGAATTATAAATCTAGAGAGCTTTTCAACCCCTTTCTTTTAGAGTCTATCAAAATATGAATGTTGTTGTTTTTATTGTTCATAAAGCTATCTCTACCTCAATGGCAGAGTCGAGGCATTCTTTTTTTGTTAACACCAAGAGCAATAGTAAGCTCCAAGAAGCATATGCCCAAATCAGATTTGATATTTATTTTCTATAATCTGCCACCTCAAGCCATATGAAATAAACCTCAAATTGTAGAAACCATGTTACTTAGAGCACTTCAGAGCTGCCACACAAAATTTTGAACTGATCTCTTTCATGTGCCATGATTCGCCGAGTCCTGGTACCTGTAATCTTGCACTCTAGGTTACATATGACCTCATTTTCTTTTGTGGTAAGCCGCCATCTGCTAAAAAAATTTAAAACGAACAAGAACTTCACGCTAGAAAATGGGATTATCTAAATAGAAGATCAGTCATAGTAGATGAGCTCAAAAAGAACAAGACAGGTCAAATATAGACACCTAAATAGAAGCTTGGAGAGCATTAAGGAATTAACACAAGGGGTAATGGCCTGATACAACTTCAATTTGAATAAGGTTCACAGTTGGACGAAACCAAAGAGTTGCCTTCTTAAATGGTACTCCCAGTTGCAGACCTGTGGTAAGGATATGTCATGATTCTCATTCCTTATTTCAAGTGGTCATATTTGATTTACAGTATATTGTAGCATATATAGGTTTTTTTATTTTTCTAGCATCTTATTTCAAAGCAAGTTTACTAGCTGAAAACACAATTGATTCCTTATTTCTCTTGGGTAGATTCCATTTTTTCTTCATGTCAGTTTGTCTCTTCTCTTCATTTATTCCTACAACACTGAAAATCTTAAAATGTCACAATTATCATTCATTATTTCAAGTGACCAGAATTGGTATATAATACTACCAGTGACTTGAACTTATTTACGATTTCTCTTTGTTTCTAGGGTCCATTTTAACGCATATGTTTTGCTGAGACATAATTGGATAATTTGGTTGCTAGTTTATATAGAGTAGACAGGATTTTGCTAAGGATCCTAAAAACCAAGACCACATTTTTCATATTACTAGAATTAGAAGGTGAAAGAAGGTTGAACCTGTAAATAGGAAAATTTTCCTCCCTTACGAAGCTAAAAGAAAGAAAAGAAGAAAGACCATTATGTACATGCAAACCAGTAGAAGGGAATATGTATTTAGTAATTGATTTTTTCTTTTTCTTTTTCTCCAAAATTTGTATGTTTATGATACATAATTCATGTGGTCAGATAGGATATTTATGACAGACAACGGCTGTATACTATAGAGACTATGCCAATGTGGTGATTGATTTCTGATCATCCAATATACGTGCATATGTCGGTGGAAACTTGACATATTACCATAATCTTGCCATCATCTCAATCTAGAAGGGGGTTGCAAATGTTGGAAGTATTAACACTAGCCCCAAGTCTTTTGCTACCGCCAACCAATGCAAACCTCCAATATCAATTGCTCAAATTTATAGAGTTTTTTCAAAGGAGGTCAATATCTTTGTGTTTGACATTATGAGAGGTCCGATGTTTTGCCAAGACTTATCAAACTCATTGGGAAAATTTGATGGGCATAAACACTATAGAGGTCCGTATAGCATACCCCGACCAACCCCCTTCTCTAGTGATGGTTGGCAACCTAATGAAGGCCAATCTAGTCATTGACAGCCTAGACATGGCTCTTGGATAAGGATAAATAGTGAAGAGGAGAATTACAAACATCTGATCACCATATTGCAACAACAGTGGAATAGATAGGGTATAAATAGCTCAAGAAAAAGAAACAGAAGTGGTTAAGAATAGTAATGCAACATAAGGACATAATTATTTTAACAATGCTGGTCAAGTTAACCATAATTAGCAATTAAGCCCAATCAATCTTTTGTGATGAAAATAATGTTGAGGTTTTCCTTCATGTTACCCTCAAAAAAAAATGCTGGGGTTGATGATGACTTCAATAATCCCCTCATCGTTGACTCCATTATCACCATGCTAGGTGTAGCCTGGTTAATTTACTGTGTAGCCAAGTGTAGAATGGCATGATCTTACATAGGAGGACTGTCCAATGCTCAGGAACACAAGAACAAGCACCAATAACAAGCTGTACAAAAGAAGCATAAAATGGGAGATTTGAAATAAACTTGAAAAGAGAAATATAAAAAATTTACTCAAAGGACACCTCAGGATCCTCTCCACTACTAGGACACACACTAGTATCTCTCACAGAACCATAAGAAGACTTTCTTTTTAACAATTCAGAGGATGCCCACTATAAGGACTCTATTATCCTACTGAAAGCTGGACTTCCTTAAAAAGTTAACGCCGAGTACCCGACTTGGCAACATGTCCTACTTGGACCATTACGCTACCAGTAACTAATTCAATATCCCACGAAAATATAACTAAGACCTGGACTCCAATATTAAATCCCAAAAGTAATGGGGATCCTTGTAATGTAAACCATAGATTACCAAAATAAATGAACATTACTCCAAGAAAATCTAGGACTCACAATGATTCTCAACAACTAAATGATATGGGGTGATAGGGAATTAATAGAATATATAAAGGACAAGTGTAAAATTGAGGGTACGAGGTTTTTATTTATAAATGCAAAAAGAACTACTTTTTATTTTATCTTCATTGTTCAGTTTCCCCATCCACTTGGGTTATTACAGGTTCATCACATAATGACTTAAGCGACTGCCAACGGGCAAGGTGTAACTTCGTAAATTGTGAAGTACCAAACAAATGGAAAAGGATTCTCAGGGCTCAAGACATATAGCTTGAACAGAAGGGCTGATGCAGCATTGATTGGTACTAGCTCCTATAATAGTTAATTCAAAAAGGCGCACATCCCATTTACTCATATACAAGCAGATAAAGACTGCAACGAGCCTACTACAACTTCCTTTAGTTAGAGCCTGTTTCTCTTCTCTCTCTCTTTCTCTGTCTTGTCACAACTTTCCCTCCAATTCCTTCTGGGATTCCTAGTCTACTAAGCAGTCTTGCAAAACAACTTATAGAGCCACACAACTAAGGGAAAAGGTTATGTAGAATTCTTGAGAATGCAAGCTGCTATCCATTTCTCCAAAACAATAACAAAAAAGGGGTTTTTCTCTGACCACCTTTATTCCTTCCTCTCCCAGTACTCTTCAGATTATGAAGACATGATATATTAAGATTTGTCCTTTCACAACATGTGGAAGACTATGCAAGCACTCTCTCTAATGACATATCCTTCCATACAAATAATATTTCTTTTTAATCCTTCCTTCTTTTGCATTCCTTTTTCATCATTTTACACGCATTGTAACCTATTTGAGTCATTTAAATCCACTTTCTTGAGCTTTTAGGACAGCCTACTTACTTCCATGCATGACCCTAGCTCTTCTGCATAGATTTCCTTTAGTTCCATGCCTTGATTTTGTTCATTTAAGGAGATTGTTGCTTGCTTATAATGGATTACTGTGCAACAAATAGAAACTTAAAGCTTGCTCATGTATTAGTGTTGATCTTAACAAAATATGAAATAACCATTCCAACTTACACTGTTGACTTGAAGGTTTAGAGATGCTGAATCGAAATTATTTGAGCTATTCGTCTTAAACTTGTCTGCAAGATTTGCACAAATGTGATTAGGTATGCTATGATGTACTAGTAATGCCTCAATCAAGTTATCTAGCTAAATTTTAGGCCTTCCCAACCCGAAAGCACCAAAAATTGAATTGTATTTAAAAAGAATCTTGTTGTTGTGCATAAACTTGTTCATTTATTTTTCTTTAAAAAAATATCTTGTTGTTGATAAACTCATTGCATTATTTCTTTTTTTTTCTTTTAAGAGAAAAGCTGATGAAAAGAAGAGATAAAAATCGCCTAGAGGGGCCCCCATTGTCCAAAGCTCCCGTGCTACATTAAGCCACTGTATAGTCCACCCATGCTACATTAAGCCACTAGAGTTTCCCAAAATGAAAAAAACATAAATTGATATTTGTTCTTAGTTCCTCATGCTTCATACTTCTTTCTTTCCACTGTAAAGGCACCCATGCTACATTAAGCCACTAGAGTTTCCCAAAATGAAAAGGAATAAATTGTTATATGTTCCTAGCACCTCATGCTTTATACTTCTACATTTTTTCCCTTCCAAATGGTCCAGGTTATTGACCTATGTTGGATGGTTTGCCTCTTAACTAGTTTCCTTCACGAAGCCATCCATAGGTATTTAAAACAGTAGGGTTGGCTTAGGATGTTCAGCAGGGCTCTCTATACCTTTAGGTGTTGAACATACAAGAAACTATGATCTCTAGATTCCAAGATTGCTGTGCAAATTACATAATCTCAACTGATCTTCCATCCTTTTTGAGACAGTACTTGGTCAACATATAGCTTGTTGTTGATAGCTAGACAACTGAACATCTTGTCTTTCTCTAGCACCGCACACTTCCACAAACTCAAAGCTCCTAGATTGGTGCGAGTCCCATGTTATAGAAATATCTTAAAGAGTAAATTCCCAAAGAGTCCCATCTCCATTTTACAATGCCCTGGGAAAGTAATGGTGAAAGTCGTCATAAACACCTACCAAATCATTTAGTTCCACTAACAGCTCTAATGTGACCGAGATCAAGACTCCCAAATTCCAAGAGTTGGTTGTTACATCCTAAACAACCACCATCATGACCTCCTAGTTAAAACAAAGGCCGAGGGAGCCGATCAGGATCGTAAGGCTCTATATCTAACACATCCACCTACAGATATGGCAAAGAGATACTATGAAAAGGTTACCATGGCACCCGATCCAGTTAATGAGGTAGGGCCAATGAGGGTGGTGAGCCTAATTAAGCCACCCAGCAGAGCCATGCAAGTAGGGATAGCTATGGAAAGAAAGTAGTTTCTCAAAGTAGCAAAAAAAGAAAAAAGAAGAAAGTTGCAAATCCGTTGGAGAGGGTTGATGAGAAGCCCATACACTCAAATTTGAGGTCATTGAGCCCCTAGCCGACCGTGCCAAGATCATCTCACAGTATGAACGATGATGCTAACAATTCAAGTGAGAATGCATTTGGTGACTAGAGAGGTAGCAGTGGATATGTTGAGAGTGTATACGACTCACAACCATCTAGTCCGAATCGAAACCGACGAGCCACATTTCACTGATGCCACGAAGAATAGGACAATCATGTACATCGTAAGGCCCATGAAGATATGATAACTAGAAGATAGGCCCCTCAAGGTACTTAAGTATACGATATTGTTGCAGGTAATGATATAACATATAGAGTAAGGTCTCTAGATGTATCTGGATCCTCATCATACACTAGATCCTATACTACATAGCCAAAATATGACCCACTTGCATATCATCATATTCAACGGCTATTACCCTTCACAAAGTAAGCCAGATTATGGGTGAAAATTTGCTACTGCAATCTTTCCTTGAATAGGAGTGGGATGACCAGCTCAACATCCAACAAAAGATCAATATCAGGATAGCTATTTAGGAAGCACAAATTATCGAACGCTGGAATAGGCACAATATCCAAGTTGGGATTCTGTCCAAGACCCTAACCATAAATAAGATCTCTATGTCTACAAGCGATACGGACACATCACGAGGAACTAAATAACTATATTGTATTCTGTAATTCAAATCAATTTGATATATGTATTTTCAAGCTCAAAAATATGCAGTGTCTATCTTTAATTATTATAAGATCTATGTTTAAATATTATAATTGCATTTATTAAGCAATCATATGATCTCTTGAGACCAATATGAAATAAAAAAATACAAAAATATCCTTAGAATCATAATTTAAAGATTAAATAACCTTAAAAACCAAAAAAAATAAAAAAAATATTGAATCGATTCATATCTATGTATCAAGTGTTAGTATGGTTCGGCTTAGTACCATATCGTACCAATACTTGACGGGTACGGTACTTAGTATCAAGATTGTAGATCTTGATGCCAAGATAATCAAACATCTAAAAAAGCTTTCAAAGGATTTTTGACATACTTTTTTATGGGAAGTATACTAAAATGATGTAACAAAATGCTTATTTTGAGAAATATTAAGGCAATGAGCGACCTCCAACTTTGAATCCTCGCCTCTCCTAAGAGCAAGACCTTAGGAGAAATATGTCAACAATTGGACCCAAGTCCTATTGGCAATGCTTTTTCTAACAAAATACATTTTAACATCAAAAGATGTAAGACACAGAACTATCTTTTAACAATTGTCGGATATCACTAACTCTTTCATGATCTATTTCATTTCTCCTAGATTCATACATTCTTCACTCCAAAAATTTGAGTAGTGTGTTTATTGATGATCATCGATTAAGTCAATACATCAATTTATTTATAGGAATTACAAATCACAACTTCATAACATTGTTACTCATAATCTTTTCTTCTTGTATCAATAACTCTAGACACACTATGGACAATTAGTGTGCATTCAAGATCTAAAATTGCTCCTTTAGTAGTTTGACTCCAAAGAATTATAGCTATGCATTCAAGATACAGAATTATAGCTACTCCCCTAGCTTGCAAACCACTATCTAATGTTTGCATATCTACTAACTCTCACTACTCTTTAACAATTTTTAGCATGCATTCAACCCATAAGACTTTCAAGATTTCTTATATATGGTAAAAACACAATTATGTTCCACTAATATCCAAAATATACCCCTGTAGACCTGCCTCCTTCGTAACCATTTAATTTCTCAAAATAGTAGCATTTCCTAAGTTCTCAATTCTATAACTAAGGAAGATGATTGAGGAAATGCCCTAGTAACATGCCCACTCAGTTTAATGAAAGAAATCAATGACAAACCACAAGGGAAAATCCATTTGAATCATCAAACTTTCTCTTCAAAAGTAATTTGTATAAACTTCAAAAGTAATTCATTTACTCTAAGAAAAAACTAATACAATTGCAATTGCACTGCCACTTTTGAACCTCACTATGTACCTTCTAATATAGGTATCTTGTATTACATGATTGCACATCATAACAAATTCAAGTGTTACATATCCCAACTCATTTCTGATTCCAAAAACTGATCTGATCATTCATGAACTTCTAGAATACCATCATGATCTATCATAGTAGTAATTTGCACAATATGATTGCCTTGCCTCCATTACATTCCATCAGCACAAGCTTAAAATATATGACCTCTAGCTCACATCTCTTACAATTTTAGAAACAATAGTGTTCCCACTAGATCTAACTCTCACAATGTTTCTTAGCCCCCCCCCCCCCCGGATTCCACCATCGCATACTTAGATGATTTTAACTCTCATAGCATTTGCTTTAATTTAGTAAATGTTGCATGACTACTAGCTTACATTGAGTCAAAACATCTCCAAAAATTAACTTTGGTCTCGTTACCCGTTATTTATTGGGTCCTACTCCATCTAGAAGTCAATGCAAGCTTGTTCCAAAAAGAAAAGGTGATGATTGTTACACAATGTCATGTACCACTAGAGGTTCAAGGGTTGCATCTTCGAGCTCATTCTTTGCTCCATCTATTAGTCTCTAAATGCCATGTTATCCTACTATCTTCCCCTACACCGTTCAATTGTCACCAATTATAATCTTCCAATATTTCTTGCACTACCAAATCCAATTCATCAAAATGTTGCATTTAATTCTTTCCTCAAGCCACAATTACGATGTACATAACAAAAATGGTACACAATAATTCCTTGCTTAGCATTCAAAGTTTTGAACATATAGTTTAAACATTTATGTTTGGCATAATTTGTTTGAACTTATACATAGTATTAATGGATTTTGACGATGATAATTATGAAGATGAAAATGATGGATATAAATTAGGTTAAAAATCCATTTCTTATTGTAGTTTTATATCAATAATATAGACACCCAATTGTGTACTAACTTCAACCATCAATACAGTCTAGATTTTATTCCTCCATGATTGGTAATGATAGTAGCAAATCAGCTATCAGAAGCAACTAGATTCATTTAAAAAAACTTATGAATCTATGACAGTGCTTAAAATTTTGAGAATAACTGGTATAACCTAGGGCTCGATCTCGAATACCAAACATCTCGTGCATTGCTGATTGGTGCTGACAAGTTACATAGGTCATATGCACCTAGTTGCATGAAGATCATGGTCATATTTCTTAATAACTATATCATATTTGGTTTGGAGAATCGTCATGGTTGATGTTAAAGGCAAAAACTTCATGGAGGACATTCAAATATTTTTAAAAAAACGAAAGTTGGAAAGTGTAAAATCAAATGACACGCCAATAGAAAAGCAAACGTTCACATAGTAAATGTTATTCATATGGTTCTTCTGTAGACTAAAGATTAAATGCTTGCATCAACACATTGTGTGAAAAAAGTCTAAGCACAGTAATAAAAAAACTGCCTCAATGAAGGAAAAAGTTTTGTAGAAGTTGCATACAAACTTCTAAACAGCAATCTAGATGAGGAAACCACCAGAAACTTTACAATTGATAACAAGGAGAAAAACTAAAAGAAAAATACTGGTGAAAGTCAAAGTCATATATAACAAAATTATGAAGAATGCAGACAATGCCACAGTGGGTTTATTACATACGGAAACTCAAATGTAAGCATTTATGTGAGAATCATGACGTACTTAAATGAATCAAAACATGAAGGTAGCTCATTATGAATTATTTAAAATTTGTAAAATAAAATCCAAATGAAGGAAAAAAAAAATGAAATTCTGTAAGAGATCATGTCCATGCATAAGTTACATAAAGTATTCATAATTAGGGACCATAAGAACACCACAATTGACTTCGCTGACTCTTGGGAACAAAAATTTCTTGGTATCATAACAAACAAAAGAGAACCATCACTAGTAAGCACGTGGCTCCATCGAGCCTCCATCTTGTAAACATCTAAGCAAACATTGTCAAGCCGGCTTAAAACTATCAAATCCATTTCTTTTAAGAAACAATCCATTGAAGATAAATTAGCTAAGGTGTTTGTCTTTCCATTACATTAGTAAGAGAAATCCTTAAACAGATAGTTTAATATGTTATTTCCCAGTTACCCCTTGTTTTTCACTTTTTTGGCTAGCTAAATTTAGCAATGCATAAATGTTATAGCACAACCATCTGCTCAATTTACGTGGAAATGCCTATGTAAAACTTAGAAATAACAAAGTAAGATGAACATCTGATCGTAAATTTTTTGGTTATCTTGAGCTAATTAAGCAGCCTAAGCCATCAGTTATAAACAGTTGCCAATTTAATGCGTAACTAGTATGAAAATAATTAGCTTAATAAGTTGGAGACAAAGATTAATATATTTTATAATCATTATGTTGTTAACTGCCTAACAAAGTCCCTTTGTCTAGTGGACCCTATTAGCTCCCACAACTGCAATCTTCCAAGCGCACAAGATGCTACAAAGTGCTGCTCTTAGAAGCTGTCAAAGAGAGTGCCTGGGTTATCAACACATAAGCCAGTTTCCCAATTACCGGTCCCTGTTATTCACTAGAGAAGTGGCATGATGCTCGAGAAATGTGGACTGGAGGAAGAGGGCTACAATTCAACAACACACTTGCACGTCAACGGTCCACAGTTTCCCTATCCATATAAGTGTTTTTCCCAATTAAAGATCGGAAAGAAAGCCCTAATACGATTCGAAGTTTATGAAATCGAGAAACATTTTGCACAACCTATTGCATTGAAGATTGCTAAAGACAAAAACTTTACTAAAGCTTGACTTGACTTTTACCTAAAAGATCCAGTTGCTAAAGACATGAAAAATTAAATCATAAGATAAAAGATTCAAATCCTTAAGCTCCTACTTGACCAGATAGAAACGAACCGTCTAAGAAATAAAAACGGAACCTGAAGTATTATCTAATTTACCAGCATAAAAATAGCCTAAGATCTCTGTTGAGAGCATCAACCTGGACAATCAGTTTCTTGAAAACAACCGCATTTACTTGTATCTCATGAAGAAATTGCACGTCATCCAAATAAAAATCATGAATTTATCTTAAGCAGTCATTTCAATCTCTTCCTTTTCATCGCCCCAAAGTTACAAAAGATTGATCATGTAAACTTGTAAAGGGAACTCGAAGACCTAATAGTTCACAAAACTAGTACATTCCTAGAACACCAAATACCATCCACTTCCAGCTCAAAGTAGCTTGAAATCAACAACCAAAAGGATGAATTGCAGCATAGATTAACGTAAGTACCTTTTGCAAGGATTGCCGAAGAGGGCACCTTCTTAGAGGCAGCACACTCCATATGTATGTTTTGATCCAAAGGAATTGAGGAGATGCTTTGTGGGGAGAACTGAGGTGACACCGAGAAAGAGCACGCCAGTACCCAGCCATGGCACCCTGCATGACTGCCGACCGGCGTGCTCTCTCTCGTTGTCACCCATCATGCCCGGCCAAAGCACCAAACCCAACCCATCACCTGCTAACCAAAAACAAGAAGGAAAAAAAAAGCAACAGGTAAGTAGCAGAAAGAGATAAAGAAAGTATCGATCTTCATATATTATATCAAAATAATCTTTATACCAAAACATTCTTCAAATCAAGAGCAAAAAGTAGCGAGAGAGGGCTAGAAGCAAACCTCATATTCTTTTTGTGCAAGTGCATCATATCCTTACGTTCTTTAAGACTCAGATCGAAAAAACAAAGGAGATGAAGGTTTGAGGAATGAATCCAACGAGAAAAAAAAAACTTGTGGACTAATCGAAGATAGTGAGAACCAGATCTAGCTGAAATGTCTCAACAGAAGAAGATAAGAATAAGATTCTAGAACCCGAACTCTCGTCGTCAAGTCATTGTAAAAAAGAGAATGGAGAGAGCTCCCCACTCCTAGAGGCCAAAGATCTACTAAAAAATAACAGACAACTCCTTGAAATGAAACCGTTCCACCCCGGAGATCGAGAAAATCGACAGCGAAACCGGATTAATTGAGAAAAATCGAACCAAATCCACAATCTTTTTCATAGCAATCACGGAAACGAGCTTCCAGATCTAGAAAAGATAAACAGAAGCATATATGGATCCAAGAGACCTGAAAAAAAGAAGCTTTGGAGAGAAGAAAGGGGGGGGGGGGGGGAGAGAGAGAGAGAGAGAGGAAAGGAGGAGCGAGAATCTCTTGGCCCTCCTTGCCCGCCTTAAGAAGGTACGAGAGAGAGACGGTAAAACTTTTCGTTTGCTATTTTTGGTAAACGATTCCGGAGTTTAACCGAGAAAGAGAGGGAGTAAAACAGCATAGACTTCGAGATTAATTAGCGCTACCCTGCCGTTTTCACTTCGCTGGTACACTCCCCATATCATTCTCTATTCGAACCGTGTTCTCCTCCTTCACATCCACCGAGCCCCCGTCCACGCGCAGTCCGACCCTCTCACGCTGACTCGATGGCCCCACTTGTGAGAACATCCTTACTATAGAATGGGTTAAAGAGTTGGTGAAGTTAACAAGTTGACACTGTTTTTTCTTTTTCCTTGATGAGAAGGACGGGTTAACGTGTCAACAAGTGTGGTCGGGCACCGGCCAGAGACGTATGGTAACTCGAAACGTGTCAGGGTCCGTAAGACTGAAAGGACAGTATTACCCCCACATGGTTAGTGGAATTACGGGACTACCCATAAGGGGTTTCCCCCCTTGGCGTGGGAAATATGCCGTGCATTTCGGTGACGCGACGTTATCCTCGTTGGTCCTATCGAGGGGTAGATAAACACACGCCAAATATTCCAACAAACTACTCTTGGCCCTCTCAATCACGAGGAAAACATGCGGTTCGTATTTGTAAAAGACGGGGTCCATGTATCCGTTTCAATTAAATTAAGAAAAAGAATTGTGGTCCGGACGAAGAAATATACTGCTCGGCTGTTTGCTTGGGCGGGCGCGTGTAGTACGTGTGGGGTCCATCGCTTTGGGTGAAGCCGTGCCAGTTTTGGATAAGAATACATCGCTACCGTACAAGTCGATTGGACTCATCTTTTGGGCCGTTTGATGCAACAAGTTTGCCAATTTAACGACGTGTACCTTCGCACTATTCATCAATACATCAGCTGCTGAAAAATATTATTGAGATTTGGGGAGTTACACTCAGGAGTACCACAAAGGCGCAAACTGAACTTTGACTGCTCGTTTGTCTTGGAGACACGGCTCAAAATAAATAAATAAAACTTTAGAAAATTATAAATATATTAAATATATCTATAAAAGTATATTAAGGTATTTTATTAATATTTTCTAAGAGTGTGTTGAAGAAAATTCAATGCCATGAGCCCGAGAAGCAATTTGGATTTGGCTTGGCTCAGGTGCAGCCAGGCTGGGCTTAGACTTGAAATTGCACCGAGTTTGAATAGCTTTCGAAGCTTGGCTCATAGATGACCTAAGCTTGAATATGAAATATTTTTAAATGTAATGGATAAGCTCGATTCAATCAATAAAAGCTTGGCCTTAAGTTTAAATGAACCAAACTTCAAAAATTGAAGTCAAGCTCAACTTAATCTTGAGCTATTTGAGCAACTCATATACATACATACATACATATATCATATATATATATATATATATATATATATATATATATATATATATATATATATATATATATATATAGTGATACAAGCTCAAATAATTTGTTACTCTACTCAGCTCAGTTTGCCTTGTTCGGATCCCTAATCCACTCATTCACTATTCAGTTCACCAGTTCAATATGAAAAATGTTTTCATGCGCCAGTAAAGTGCATACAACAAATTCAATAGACCTGAAACTACTAACTTGGCATCTCTATAATCAATCAACTTATCGTGTTCGACAACAAATTCATGAGTTGCACCAGTCTTTCCTGTCACCTGACAAAAGTATAATTTGTATGCATTTCATGAATATAGCAATGGGGAATTGGTGTGGTTCAATAATAATAAGTGACCTTCATGTGTTCCGAGAAAACACTTAATCACCCATTTTTCTACAAAATTAGTGAAGAGAGTGGTGATCTGATGAGTGATATCAAGAATTTTTCAAATAAAATTTATGATAGAGTTGTCATGTAAAGACCTTCATATTTTATATGCTACCAAAAAAAAAAAAAAGAACTGCATTTATATGTTGGTCCGGAGTCTCTACTGCATTATAGAGCTTCCAGTCTATGTCGGACTATTTAGTAAGTCATATCACCAGTGGATGAGCAATTATTGATGATAATAATTGATGATGAAATGGAATCCAAGATTTATTTTCTTGTCAGCGTTCCACATGCAGAAAACAATGTCCAAATGAGAAACAAGAGCATGGTAGAACCATCATTCCCATAGGAGTAATCATATGGGTCCAGCCTTGTTACTGTGGTGCAATTTACTGGAATACACAGTGGGTGCTTGTGGTTTGCATCACCAATCACCAGATCACGCATGGCAATGGAGCCTTCCTTTAGTTGTTTTAGTTGTAGAGTTGGGCCTGAGGCACTTCCCCTTCGAGGATGAGGAGAAACAAAGAAAACATCAAGAAGCAAATTTAATGTCGTCTTTCCATGGATAAAGGTTCAAATAGGTTGGCTTTTCTATGATTCTCCATTCATTTCTGCCGTTACTCTATCTTGGAGAAACTAATGATTTTGTCTCACAGACTAAGTTTAAGGAAATGAAGAAATGCAAAAAACGTTTTTTGCAGATTTTACGTACGTAATATCCATTTAAATTGAATTCTGGACCATGCAAGCCGATGCAACCACTTTGATCAGAAAGAGACTAGTACCTAATTCTCTTCTATATGCTTTAATTTGCTCATTGTCCAAAGAATAATTCTACCCAATTGCAGATCATTCAAACAAATCTAATGATAGCTTTGGATCAACTATATTGTTAAATGCCTTCTTATCAATTGGGATGCAAGTGGACTACCATAGTTTGGATCGAAACTTATAATTGCACTTGGTGGTCCACTACTGACGTGATTGTTGGTATAATTTAGTTTTCGAGGAGGATGAACAATATTATCGATAGTTCTAAACCTAGAGGAAAGGACGGAAGCTTGATGTCTAGGTAATGGCCAACAAGAAAATCAACTTCCCACGTCAGTAACAGCAATATTGTGAGATCAATCAAATGCATCTTGACTTGTGTCGAAGTTTCTCAATAGTGAAAATTGTTGTTGGTTCTCATTAGAGCTACCAATGGTGGAAGTCATTGGCCAACATCAAGGTTGTCAGGTCCAAATCATGGATTTCAAAGATTGTTACATGTAATTGACAACCATCTCATGGCATTGTTATCAATTACCATGGCGACTATAGCAAGCAACTACTGACAACAAGCACTATGAGTCATGATAACATTAAATAACTTACAACAACTACGGTGATGACAACATAATGATGTAGGTTTACCTTTTGTAGTACACTAAATTAAAATAATATTAAATCAATATCTTGATTTTAAGCTATTAATGTACACATATAAATATGTATGCAGATGCATATACATGTATAGATACATAAATAGATTCATACATGTTGAAATAGAGAGCGAACTCTCCTTTTGGAATATTTGTCCCCGATGTTAGCGATAAAAAAAAAAATCAAATATATGCATTTGGAAAGGATAGTCCACAATAATATTTGATTTAATATAACAATGCCATGTAAATCTTGACTCTTTTTAATTAAATATAAGATCCCAATACTATTGGAGGCATGTGTTTCTAGTATTGAAAGTTACCTAGTGTAGGCGGTATTAAGTAGGACAATATCTAGGCAGCTCATTGTGCTTCCTCTCTAAAGCAAAATTCTCAAAACTAAAACATATAACTATAATTTGTTCTATCAGCATGTAAAAGAATGCTATTGTTATTTAAGTTATTCTATGAACTCTTGGTTACTTGATAATATTTGTAATCTTGTTGCATTATTGTACTATTTTTGGTTACTTGATAATATTTACAATCCTATTGCATTATTGTATTTTTTTGGTTTTCTTAGTTATTTACTACTTCAAAGTTTTAATCATTTGCATGCACCATGAATCCCATGTGTGTTAATCGCTATTCAGAAAGAGATTGAATGTTCTATCAAAGAGCTCCCAACAAATCAAATCTGACTCTTACTTGGTCAATATTTTAATAGCTTTGAGCTAACTCAAACTCATATATATCCCACCTCTCATATTTTCTGCTACCTATTAGGTCGCACTAGTAGAGAAATATAAAATAAAATCATTTCTACCCCTTATGCTAGGAGTCATTTTCTATAAATCGTTATCATGCCCACACATGCATATATATATATATATATATATATATATATATATATATATATATAATTCTGATGATTTGATGGACTAGCGAACTTGCTTGGAAGAACAATGCTCTCGGCAGAGATCATCGAGGGTAGTTGTTCTAAGGAGTATTCTCTAAATAAAAGTTCTATCACGTAGTTTCTCCAACTTTAGTCCAAGATTCGATGTGTTCCCCCCATGTGGGGGTGATAAATGTTATCCTACATCATTTTAGGACAAATACACCATTAATTTTTATATCGTCTATGCATAATTACATTGTATGCAAGTAACTCCCTAACATCCAAAAGGTTCGACATATATCCTTCTTATTTGGTTTAGAGTTCTAGGTTAAATCCTTCGAACAGGATTCTCTATGGTGCAACTTTTACTCTACAGAATGCTGTTCTCCAAGATGAACAGCTATTTACAACCATACAAGACTTTGCGTATAGGATCCTAACTTGAAATCTTTAGAGGTTGCATCAAAATCGAGAAATGGTCAAACATCAATCACCATAGTTTCAGCTGTCACACCTAACACAAGGAAGGTATTTATTCACCAACCAACTGTTACTTTGGTTGAAGAAAAAGAGAGAAATCAGACAATCCTATAAAGTTTAGTTAATATGTAAAAGGCCTGACAATGACTTGCACCTGAAACAGCATCATAGCCATTTGAAAAAACGCATGCAAGAACAGCCATGTCCTAGTCTGGACCCCATTAGCCTTGCCCATGACTAAAAACAAGGAATAATAGAGGTTAGGTTCTCCTGTGGGGCTCCTGCCGTACCCAATGCAGCCCCAGCTTTATTCCAATGATCACAATAAAGTGCCACAAAGCTCAAACCTACAGCCCTCTGATCATTCTTTTTTTTTGCCAAGGCCCCTTGATCATTCTTCATCAGTACCAGATACATGCATCTGAGGTATGTTTGTACTGTGGAGGATGCATTCGGTTCACGTCCATAGGTAGGAGAAAGCGATGGGATTTGGCCCCATACATGATGATGTGCCATACTGCCGCTCGTTGAGAGGCCAAAAGGACGGACCGGGTCACACCCGAGTGACACCCACCTGACCCACTGAAAGTAAGAGGTGGAACCCACCAAATTCGACTGGTCGACAGACTCACTTGCTTGGTGGGACCATCCGGTTAGATTCCGCAGGTTCTGGACCTTATCGATCCCTTTTAAATATTTAATTTCTATAAATATTTTATTTATATTTTTTTTAAAAAATTAAAAAATTTCAGAAAGTCCGAGATCTGGCCTGAAGCTTGACTAAGTACCAAGCTCGGGCCTGGGAAGCATTAGGCTGAAGCTCGAACTTGGCCTGATACGCCGGTTGAATAGGTCTAGTTTGGCGATATAATAAAGAATATTAAAGTTCGATTACTGATTGGTTTTGCTTATTCTACGTGAAAGTTAGTAATTGGCTGAATGATGCTAGAGACATTTGGTAACACTACTTATCTATCTTTATCATACTAGTTGTTCTCTCTTTCATATTATGCTGGTTTTTTTATTATTATACACACAATAAACTGAGCAATGATCAAAACAAGTAATCTCTAGTTGTACTCAGGTTATTATAAAAGAACATGTCGTATAAAAGCATTATATATATTTATTTCTTCCATTATATTTATCGGTTGTAGCAAGCACATAACACGATATCATCTGATCCAATTGAGGAGAAAGAAGTGAATGTCTTAAGAAAATTTAGGAAAAGTAGAAAAAAATAGGGTCTGTGTTCGCTTGTTAATGAATAACAAATTGAATTACATAGTCTTTATCTATACTAGTAAGATTCATTCTTGTAGAATTCGGATTGTATTTTTCTTCTAGTTGAAAGAGGACATAACTTTCTAGAAATATACATGGCTAATAGAAATAAGCATTAAAAGCTAAAATTTTACAAGAGGTAGATCTCAACTTCTACATCGACATTGTCTTCAACTACTTTTTTTTTTTTTCTGAATTGAAATATATGCTTGGTCAAAGCTTAGCCCTATCTGCTCGTTTGAAGACAAAATGAAGAAATTTAGCTCTGATCGCTTGGTATGCCATACCTTTAAGAGAAGATTCCATGTTATAAAACTCAAGAAGTTATTCGATTTTAAAAAAAGAGCACTTCAATCGGATGTGATATGAGTAAGACCTTGTTGGGGGGAGCTTTTGGAGGGCCAAAAAGCACTTTCTGGCCCTCCAAAAGTACTTTTAGATAAAAAATGGTGTTTGATAAAATTTTCGGAAAGCTGTTTCAGCTTTGCAGAAAGCTGAAAACAACTTTTGGGGAGAAGCTCCAATTTGGAGCTTTCCAAAAACGTTGTCGGAAAGCTATTTTTTGGACCAAAATACCCCTATTTAAATCACACTTTTTTCCCCAAAATTCTCATCTCGTCTCTTGCTCTCTCACCCATCCTCTCCCTCTCCCTCTCCCTCTCTATCTTCTTCTTCCTCTCAACGCCGCCTGTGTTCCTTCTTCCTCTTCTTTTTTTTTCTTTTTTTTTTTTGTTTTGGGAGCTCGTGGCTACCCACGGTGGCAGCCACCATGCCAGCCACCACCCATGACCGGCGACCCCTCTATATTTCAATGAAATAAAATAAATAAATAAAATAAATAAATAAAAAGGAAAATAATGAGTGAGTGACAAATAATATGATCTAAATAAATAAATAAATAAAAATATTAGTAATTATTTAACCAATTTTATCACCTAATTAGAAAATTTGTTAGAGAGATAAATGGTCATTAGAAGGATGAAAAATTAATTTACACTAATAATTATAATATTTTATATATTTATTATTGTATTATACTATAAATATAATATTATATTGCATTATATCATAATACATTGATATGTTATGTTAAATAATTTAATATTATATTAAATTATTATTCTATAATACATAATATTATAGCACTATATTATAATAATATTATATTACATTACATTAATATTATACTATATCATATATTTATATATTAATACATATTATATTTTATTATGCTCTGTTATATAATACTGGTAATGTCCTTTATGGTCATTTTGTCACACAAAAGTACTTTCTCAATTTGTTTACCAAACTCATGTTAAAGTGCCACATCACTTTAAAAATATAGTTACCAAATAGCAAACAACTTTTTATAAACGCTCTACTTCAAACAGCTCTACTTCTAACAGCTCTACTTCCAAAAGCTCTACTACTAACAGCTCCCTCAAACAGGACCTAAGTTATAGCTTTAGAGCAGATCAAGCTCCTGCACCTTTTTTAGTCGTCTACGTAGCGGTCAAAGTGGTTCATATCAAATTCGATGATTCTCCTGGATTATCATCCACAAGAGAAGGAATAAAAAAGTTATACATCAACATTTTAACTGGACTATGAAATTCATGTGCTCATTTAGTATTATTTCTCTTCTAAATTTCGACATCTTTTGCTGATGATAATTCATCACAACAAACTTAATAAGCCCAACTACGTTTGGTGCATGAGCATATAGCTTGTGGTTTGAAGCCTCCAAAGCTTAGAGAGTTTGTTAGTTTCAAAAATAGTGGATTATATGATGCAATGCTCGATAAACTTAAATTATTTAATAATTATAAAACAATTTCTTAGGTTTTTAATGATTTTAAGAGTTTTCACACCTTGTATGCCATTAGGCACAAGACTAGATTACACAAGAAAAGTTTAAACATTAGAAATGGAGACTCTTATTTTGATCTCTTATTTAGTCCTATGTCAGATATTTTAATGCAAGTCTACTTGCATTGGTACCATCTCCAATTAGGAAGACCTAGCTAGATTTTTGGGTTTTTAGGCTAAACACCACAAGCACAAGCATGAAACTTGGCTGAGCATGACCCTGCCGTGCACATTCATGAACAAGGCGGCATGCAACTTGTTTGTGGTTTCCCTTCTGGCCTCCTTCAATTCTCTTCTCCATTTTTCTACATTGTTTTCATGTTATTTTACAAACTCATTCTACATTTTTACATCTTTGGTCATTTTACATTGGCAAGCCCACCATTAATTTTTCCTGTTTCGACCTTTCAAGAACTTCAAAATATTCATATCAAGTTCTAAAACATGATTTTCCAAGAATTTTTCATATTTATGATACTATTTGTTCAATAGTCTAATAGCAAGACATACTTTTTAAACTTCGAAAAGATATATCTGAATTTTAAAAAATTGCTTTCGCATCTATTTTCCTGAATATGATTACTTTTCTTCGTTTAATGCGTGCACAGATTTTTAGTTTCTATAACAACTATTAATAGAAAAATTTTTTTTCAGATCAAAATTAATTCTGAAATTCATCATACATTAGTTTACATAAGTTCCACAATCTCTAAAAAATTTATTGGATTGATAAATTGATATTATGGTCTATATTGCTTTATCTCAAAATCATCGGTTGCGCATACTTAATTGTCTTCTGAACATACTTTTCTGCTTAACTGCACATTGTTATTGTGTTATTCTGCAAATTTAACACAATTGCAGTTTCTGTAACACACACATACTGTATATCTGCAAATAGTAGCTGTACCAAATATAAATTCTCAAAACTATGTACCTGCTTAGGTGTTGCTCACATTTCTGTTATCTGCCTCTTGTACACACCTAATATAACATTATATTTTCTGAATATCTTGATAACATATTGGTTTGTGATTAAAATTTTTGAAACAACTTTTTATTTAAGGGTTTAAATACTCTGGTTCGAATTGCTTATATGCTATCTATCAATTCTAAATTATTTGTCTTTGTTTCAATTTTATTGCGCATAATTATATTGAACGCTTTACTGAAGTGATGACTTAAAAGTTAAAAAGATAATCAATTTAAATTTTGAAACCTACACTCTTAATTAAAAATTTAATTTTCTTCTCTTCACTCGTTAAATACAAAGGTTTTAAAATATGGGATCTTAACTTAAATTACATTCCATAAATCTTAAAGCAAATTGATCATATTTGACATAT
Source organism: Phoenix dactylifera (assembly GCF_009389715.1). Classification (NCBI taxonomy): domain Eukaryota; kingdom Viridiplantae; phylum Streptophyta; class Magnoliopsida; order Arecales; family Arecaceae; genus Phoenix; species Phoenix dactylifera. The sequence continues at coordinate 63,851 of NW_024067718.1, read as the reverse complement.
TAATCTTCAAAACTTAACACCAAATCTTTGTGAATTTTAGTACAGAAGTCTTTTTTTCTTTGATCCTTCCCTTAGCCAATCGTAACCCGTGCTCACCTTCGTATTATCAAATCCAAGAAATTAAATGGGTAGTTTTTTTTCAAAAGGTGGCAAGGCCAAGTGACATATTAGCCGACCACTTTGGGACTGATTGTATCTTCATCCAAATGATCAAACTAATCAAGCCTCTCTCAATCCTATATTGCTTGGGCCTTAATAAAGAATCCCAGAACACCCTCCTCTTCCACTGCATCTGAATCTTTTGCTAGATTCCCACGAGACATAGATTTCCATTGTTGCAACAGAAGTCTACGTACCCTTTTTGATTCACTCTATGATATATACCTATCAACTAATAACCAAAATTGCTAAGAAGCATTGGGAAGCCACAGAGGGAGAATATGGACTTCAGGATGCTGGTCTTAATCAGTTTGCTATTTTCAAACTCCATAGGTACTTTATGGTGAAGAACAAAGCTATTAATGATCAAAAGCATGGGTTAGAAATTCATAGAGAAGTCAAAAAATTTGGATCTTTCTTCATAGAAAACTTTAATGTCATAGCGTTAATTCCTTTCCTTCTTGAGCCAACTATGTTATGCCTAAGAGTTTATCCACAAGCAAGGCGACTTCACAGGTTCAAGGTCAAGCAGAATTTTGATAATAGCCCTATGGTGAACCTGATCAAGAACCAGTCGAAGCCTTCTTGTTCAAAACCTAGCCATTTGTTTAACCTAAAGGGAAGAACTTTAGGAAGAAGAACCCTCATTCTAAGTTTACTAGCCAAAATTGTAAATACAGATCTAACTTTATCCAGAACCATCCTAAAAGCAAGCCTGGTCCAAACCCACATCAAAAGCAAAAGGGCCCAACAATTCTGCTATGTGTGCAAGAGGCTAAATAATTTTGCCAGGGACAGCTACTACAAGAAGAATAGGCTATTGAGGAAAGGTCAAGGTGCACCTAAACCTCAACTAAATAAACTGGAAAGTGGTGGTCAACACTCAATTAGGTTTGTTTCTCTAATCTCTCTTGTTAATCTTGATATCTCCACTAATAATTAGCGGCTTGACTTTGGAACAAACATTTATGTTTGTTTAGATTGCTTCTGGTTCTCCAACTTTAAGGACTTTAGTGAATGACATGTGATGCTTGGGAATGATTCAGCAGCACAAGTGCTTGGAAATTGGATGAATGGATCTGAAAATAACTTCAAAAAAAGGTCTATGATATTCTGTATGTGCCATGTCTTCTTTGAAAACTTATTGTTCGTAGATCTTTAATTGTTCAGAGAGGTCCAAATATCAATTTAGGGTCCACAAAAATTAACCTTCAAGAATATATATATATATATATATATATATATATATATATATATATATATATATATGGGGTAATGCCTTTGTTGGTGAAAGCCTTTTCAAGATCAATATACTTTCTTCCAAAATCAATAAAGATTACTCTTTTGTTTTCAATATTCAGTCCTCTCTTGTTTGGCATGGTTGTCTAGGACGTGGAAACCTATATAGAATTAGTTTCGGGGGCCGCTCGAAGATTCCAACCGAACCGGTGGGGGCCCACGGTTTGGGGGGCTCGGGCTCCATGTCGCGTGGCAGCATCTCAGAGTCAAGCATGAATAGAAATATTTTCGCTGCCGGTCTACGCGAGTCAAGGGGAAAATTAAACGGGAGTCCAAGGACTGACTTCTTGCTATGCGCTAGGGTTAAACGATTTCATGCTCATTGCTTAGGGTTTTGCTTCTGTATCCTATTTAATTTACATATTTAAGAAGGTGAATATCGTTTTTGGCCTTATCGCTGTTGTTACCTAAAAAAAGAAAATCTGGGAAGATTCTCACTTTGAGTTGTTTTTGGTGATCAATTTTATATAAAGCATTTATACATTTCCAAAACAAGCAGGAAGAGGAAAAAAATAAGAGGTGCATGAAAAAAAAAAGAAGAGCAGAGAGAGAAGATTTCAAGAAGAGGTAATGCATCCATAATCCTTCGCTCTTAAGGAAGAGAGATAAAACTCTTTATCTTCTTTGCCGCGTATCTAGTTTTCTTTCAGCGTTATCCTCTTACTCTTCTTCTTCTTGATCTTTTTGACATGCAGGCAAGAATGAGTGCGAAAATGAACGCTTTTCTTCATTACTGGATCATATTCCCTCTGGTAATCCTTCTCTTTCGATTTTTCTATATCGTTTTCTTCGTTGTTTTCTTTTGATCGCTTCTCGTTCTTCATCATTCTTTCTCTCTTTATCGTGTTTCTTTTTTGTTTTCTTTTTTTTTTCCATGTCATTCTCTTTTTCATGAATATCATTTTCTTCATTGTTTTTTAATCCCTTCTTTTTGTTCATCATTCTTTTTTCCCATCTCTCTTCTTTATTATTTTTCCTTTTTTTTCATGAGATACTCTTAGGAGAGGGTTCCGGATAGGATTAGTTGGCCATGTGGTTGCATTCCCTATACTGTCTTATTCCATTAATCTATGCTTATAAAAATAACCTTCGTCCTTGTTGCATTGGAAGATGGAATAAGGTGAAAATGGAATTAGATGCTACTGTGATCATTAACACATGCAGGTTCTAGTGGCACTGGGCGTCAGTGCGATCTCGGTGATGGTACTCATGACCCAGCAAATTAAGCCCGCCATGCGGGATGATCCTTATGATACTGTCAAGTTGTTGCTGGCGCACGTCCATGACCGTGCGGATCTCCTGATGCAGGCGAATGCCACTGTATTTCATGTCACCAGGGTGCTAAGCTCCATTGGAGACTTGTCCGCATTCTCCAACATCGCAGACAAGGTAGATATTAGAGTGCAATATGCCATTAGCAGAGTAGGTTGGTACTGAATTGATGTTTTCGATTTGCAGGTGGCGCCAAATTTGTTCCTGGCATTTGCAACAATGCCATGGATATCACAGATATCTTATGTTGGTATACATGGTGGAATGCTTCTCTCTTATTACAATGATGAGAACCAGGCGCGCACGATGTTTTCGAATATTTCAGATTCTTCCAATTATTCTGCTGCACATAAATGGTACAGCCAATCAGTAGATCGAGATACTGGGATGGTGTATGGAGATGTGATTCCTTGCTCTCCACAACAAATTGGTTCCCAATGGTTTCAAGATGCATTAAATGGTAAGAGCAGGTATGCTTCATGGGGAGTTGGCTGGAACAAAGCTAGGGATCAGATGCTCTTTTTCACTGCTCCAGTGGCCAGATCAGGAGTTATTTCCATCGGAATTGCCATGAAAGATCTCGTTGATAATATTTTTCGTGTCAACCTTCGGGGCGGGCACTTGTATGTAGCTACAGAAGATGGGCATGTCATAGCAGAGACTGGACCACCGCATACTCGCTATGTGCTTGGTAATAATACAGTTTCAATCCATGTAATGGATAAGAGTGATACCTTACCACTTGAAAAGCATGATAATTTTTCATGCCAGCTTGATAACCCTGAAGGCACAGGCAGTGATCCATCTCATACTAACTATTTGAGCATTTGGGGCAAGAGATACAATTTTGGTTGTGCTCATCTTGATGTTTCTGGAATCAGAATGGTAATGCATTGGATATTGGTCCTGGAATTAAAGCTTTTTGATGCTTTCTTCTTATGAAATGATGTCATTTTCAGTTCAGTCCTTTCCATTAATAGTTATGCCTTGCCTTGCTCTAAATTGATCGAATTTTGGTTATTTACTAGGTATATGTAATTGCTTTTCCCTGTAAGGAAGTAATTCCCCTCGTTCATAAGATGAAGATAGTTGTTGTCTCACTGCTGTCACTTATGATTCTCGGTGTGATTGTCGGAAGTTCCATCATGCTGCAACTGTTGAGGAGATCACGAATACAAGAGGCATTTCTATATGCGAGCCTCATCAAGCAAAAGGAGGCGATTCAACAGGCAGAGCGGAAGAGTATGAATAAGAGCTTGGCATTTGCTAGTGCCAGCCATGACGTGCGTACTTCTCTCGGAGGCATCACTGGCTTAGTAGAACTTTGTCGTCTTGATGCCACCCCAAATTCCAAATTGGATAGGCACTTGGAGCAGATGAGTACTTGTGCATCACAACTTCTAGGTATATAGTTTCCTTATCTGGTTCTTCATGATAAGACACGCATATTTAATACAGAACCACTTTCAACATCATACAAATGTACATACATATAAATCTAAATGCATGTATAGAAATCATTTTTGTTTTCCCTCAAAAAAAAAAAGAAAACATTTATGTTTGCTCATAGTCCATTGTTAGTTTCTTTCATGCTTGATCTTGGAAAACTTTGTTAGCTTCCTCTTCAAATCAAAATTTTCTATCGATACCCGACTGATTCAAGCTTAAAGGGTTGTGCTGATGGAGTTCATGTTGTTAGTAATTTATCATGTTACTCTGGTAACATTCAGAAAGAAAACATTCTACAGACAAATTACTGGTTTCTTTTGATGAAACCTTTTTGACAGGGATAGTAAATTCAGTTCTCGATACAAGTAAAGTAGAAGCAGGAAAGATGCAACTAGAAGAGGTTGAATTTGATATGGCTCAAGTGCTTGAGGAGTCAGCAGACATATTCCATTTTGTCGCTCTTAAGAAAGGCCTAGAGGTGATTTGGGATCCTTGTGATTGCTCAGTTCTTAGATGTTCAAATGTCAAAGGAGATTGTCGACGGCTTAAACAGATTCTCGATAACCTACTTGGCAATGCAGTGAAGTTCACATCTGAGGGACACGTGGTTGTGCGTGCTTGGGCTAAGAAGCCTAGCTTAGAAAATTTTAAACTTTCTTCGAACCATGAGTTCCGCTTTCCTAGCATATTAAGCCATCTGACAAGGTGCCTTTGGAAGAATGAAACTAATATGGAAATTCTTAATCCTGTTCAGCGTGGCCCAGATTCTGTTGAATTTATTTTTGAGGTAGAGGACACTGGTAAGGGAATACCCAAGGAAAAGAGAGCTTCTGTCTTTGAGAACTATGTGCAAGTCAAAGAAAAAACTACTGGAGAACATGAGGGCACTGGTTTGGGACTTGGAATAGTTCAATCCTTTGTAAGTAAAAATTATATCTGTTGCTTCTTTGTAACGTATATTCAAGTTTTTTTCTGTGTTTTTTGCCTACAAATTTGTTGCAAATTTTCTATGCTTTACCTTGATTATATCTCTGTTCGTTGAATTGATATCCTACTTTCGTTTACTATTATTAGGTGCGACTGATGGGTGGTGAGATTAGCATTAAGGAGAAAGATCCTGGTGAAAGAGGAACATGTTTTAGGTTTAACATTTTTCTCAAGTCAAGTGATGCATCTTTGGATGGTGAAGAGAATACCAATTCTCAGTTGCATCCAAGAAATACATCTGTTGCTAGTACTCAACTTGCTGGGAAAAATGTGACTGCCCAATCAAAAATTCGTGCCATGACATTCAAAAGAGGTCTTCAAATGGAAGGAATTCACTCTCTACTTTTGATTCAAGGTGAAACAAAAGAAATTATGCAAAGATGGATGGAAAGCCTTGGAGTAAAGGTATGGGCAATCGACCACCACAAGCTTCTTTATCCTTCACTTGAAAAGATCAAGAATAGTCTTTGTGCCTCTGCAAAGCCCGATTCAGTGTCACGTAAAAATTCCTTGTCCAGAACCACATCTCTCAATTATAACAAAGAAAATGAGGGGTGTTCTAGCTCTGTAGATGTGGCTGATCAAACTTTGCCTCTTACCACTAAGGAACGTCTGAAGAAGCTAAGTTTTAGTGGTTTGCCAACTTACATTTTGATTGTCATTGATTTGAGCAGTGGAAATATGTCAGAAATATGCTCGATTTTGAAGAATTTTACTAGCAGCATTCATAATATCCAGTGCAAGATTGTTTGGTTGGCCAGTTTCAATACTCCGGCCGCTGATTTAAGTAGTTCTAATCAGGAGAAATGTGATCTTGTTTTGCAAAAACCATTACATGGTTCTCGTTTATATGCACTCCTGAAACTTTTACAAGAGTTCGGAGGAACAAATGTAGATGATCCACAAGGAATACAGATTATGAATACTATGCAAGAACGACAACAATCTATCGAGCTTGGTTCTTCTATGGATGATAAAACTTTATTGTCCAATTCTTTTGCTTCGCAATCAAGCCAACATACCAACAAAACATCTGGATCGAGATACAGTATGGATGATGACACGCCCTTAAGTGGCATGAACATCTTACTTGCGGAGGATATGCCCATTTTATCTAAGGTTGCTAAACACACACTTTCAAGACTTGGTGCAACTGTTGAACATGCTGAAAATGGGCGGGATGCTGTGGACTTGGTTACAAAGGCTTTGCGAGGAACATCTGATAAGCACAATGGAACTGCCCAACCACAAGGAGATTTAAAGCCTTTACCTTATGATATTATTCTAATGGATTGTGAGGCAAAAAAAATTTGTAGCAATTATGTATTTATACTAGTAATAATCATTGTCGTCCAAAAGAAAGATAACTACTTGGATTTGAAATTCTATAAAGAACTCCAAGTTAAAATAAGGATCTAAGTGGCTGACTTTGAATGACAAAACTTTTTGACTGTATTGATCAACTGGGCTCGAGTCCAATGTTGATACCCCTTTCCGAAGGGCTTGATCCTAGGCTAGGTCTAGGATTTAAACCTTGGTGGTAACACATTACCACTCCATTGCTCAAATAAATAAAATTGTTTTAGTATATTGAGTAGCAGCATATGAAATCATCGTTAGAGTAACCGAATATCAATACATAAGTGCTCATATGGATCTATTTATTGATTTTCAGATAGAAAGTACATTAAATTCCACCTGTTATGGTAAGTCTTTCTGAAAATAAAATAACAAAGTTTGTGATGATTTTTGTCCCTTCAGTTTTTTTTCTTAATTTTTATAGTTCTTATCTGCTAGAATGCACACACATGCATATATAACATATTATAATGTTTTGCACTAAATACCATGTTAAGCATCGACTTGTATTTCTGTTTTATGTTATCTTATTTTTGTTATTATGTCTATTGATGTATTTATTTGTCACTATGCTTGCAAGCCATTTAAAAATGCTATTACTACTTACCTTGCACATAAGCATCTCATCGTGCATTGTACTCTCTTATTTCATATAAAATGGATGATGGTTATGTTGCAGTACCTTCACAATAATTGTCTTATTTAACTAAATCAGTTTTCTGATATCTTATTCTTTTTCTCTCAGATGCCTATTATGAATGGTTATGAAGCAACAAGGAAAATAAGGGAAGAGGAAAACTATTATGGTTTCCACATCCCAATAATTGCTTTGACTGCTCATGCGACACCTGAGGAAGAAAGGAAATCAATTTCCGCTGGAATGGATTTCCATTTGACAAAGCCACTAAAAGTAATGAGCTATTGGAAACTATCAATAATGCTTATCAAACTAAAACAAATGAATCGACTATATTGCTATACAATTTGAACTGTCATTTCTTTTCTATTATGTCTTTGTTTGTACTATAGATCAGACCAATATTGTAAGTTTTTCTATTATTACATTCTCCTTGTTTGCTTAAATTGGTTGTTCTATGACTACTGTGTTTACTTAATTATAACACTTCATGGGCATGGCATTGTATCTAGTTTTGTGTGCGTGTGATGTGCAAAGGGAGCATTCATCTACAAATACAAACTTCGGTGACTTTCAATAGAAGAACAATAAGCATGAAGTGGCTCTAAATATCAGTATCACTTCATTCTATCTACTGTGCTAGACTCTTATTGAGATGGCTGTCCAGTTTGTGATTCTGCATCTGATGGAGGGCCTGCTAGTTCTCTGAGGCTTCCGAACAAACTTTCTCCTGCATCCAACAAACTAACTCACCGAATTAGTTTAAAACAAAAAGGACTCAGAAGCTTGAAACTAATGGCAATTTTCATATCCTCAAATTAACTAAAACATTCTGCTATCACCTTGACTTCAGGACGAAAGATAGGAAGCAAAAGAAGAGCAAGATACGAATGACTCTTAATGAGTAATGGCTAGATTTGGGGACAGGATAGAAAGAGGTTTGAGAGCTTAACCTTGGCTTCAATTATCCATACAATAAGGCCTTTGGCATTTGGAGGCAATAAGGAGAGCCAATAGTGTATATATATGTATGTATGTATATATGTATGTATGTATGTATGTATGTATGTATATACATATGGAAGCATATGGAGAGACTGTTCGTGTGAAGATCCGTGCGGACGCGTATTTAGTCTCACATTGATTATTTGCTTGGTAGATCTTGGATACTTATACAGGATCAAAGAATCCAAATAATACCTTTCGGTTAGCCACTTTGGGTGAGGTCTTGAGTTGTCACAAATGGTATTAAAGAGGATCCGACCCATTATCTATGTGGGCTAGAGGACACTGTAGCATAGATCTATTGAGGCTGACCATGAACCGATCATGGTGTTTGTGATTAGATTTGAACCCTTAGCCTGACGAGGACGTCAGAGCTTGAATGGAAGGAGTATGTGAAGATCTATGCGGGCTTGCATTTATTTCCACATCGGTTATTTGCTGGGTAGATCTTGGGTACTTATATAGGATCAAGGAACCCAAATAATACCTTTAGGTGAGGTTCCGAGTTGTTACAGTTCAATATTAAGACATTAAAGGTCCAAAGCGATGAAGAAAATTGGGTTCATTCCTACTTCATGTCTGATTTAAACGGTCGGGGTGTGTGTGTGTGTGTAGACTAAGGATACTCTAATTTATGTAAATCCTTATCAACTTCCACATGATGTCGGGCTGATGGAAGACAACTCAAAATTCGTGCAACCATGAGCTCTTCGTCTCTTTTGGCGGGCGAACATGTATCCTAATATTGGACCACGTACGACATGCTCAGGGGCCCAACTAATAGACCAACCGATCAGACGTGCGGTGGATGCCGTGTTCTTGGGTTAATGGGGCGGCAGATGGATGAGGTCCAAGAGAACGCACGGACGCCATGGCTCCTTGTCGGCTGAATCCAGTTGCTTTGCAGCCCATGTGCTTGAATCAGAGGGTGGGCTGCGGTGGATGCCGTATTCTTGGGTTAATAGGACGGCAGATGGATAAGGCCCAAGGGAACACACGGCCGCCATGGCTCCTTGTCGGCTAAATCCAGTTGCTTGCAGCCCATGTGCTTGAACCATTTGGCATAACACAAGGGGCACACAGAACTCTAATTTTCCACATCATTAATTGAAGAGATACCCAATATTAGCTGCGTGTAGACTCTCCACAAAGAGCTATAAAGATAATCCAAAGGACTCATAGATGTTATAATATTATTTTCACACCATTTTGTATTTGAATTTACATTCATTCGTTAACTCCAAAAAATGTACGGGAAAAAAGAATTTACGTTCATTAGCTGAGCTATTCATGATTGTTCAGAGTGCGTCGTAGAATTCTAAATGTTGGCTTGATGGCCAAATACTAATAAGTACTACATGAAACATACATATATGGAGAGGGAGAATTCAGTCAACGAAATTAGAGCTAAACTAGTTTACCATGGCTGCCAGGATTGGGCTGAAGCTGTACTATTTCAATTTCCAAGCCAATTAGATATCAAGCAAACTTGAATGCCACCTAACGGGCTTAATTAAGACAAGATGTCATGTGTACCTACTCCTTAAAATCTTCCAAGGGGACCAGATGATCCCCACCCTCCTACCTCTTGAAACAATAGCCTAAGGTATATATAGACAGAGGACACGCTGTGTGAATCTTAATGATTTGTCAAACGTTAATAAATTTGCCTGATGGTATGTCATAATTCAACATCCATCCTATCTGTTTAAATATAACGATCATGTAATGAATGGGCTTGGAGTAATTGTATCAGTGGGCGATTGTTAAAGGCTTCCTGAGGTGGAGAAGGGAGAGCAAAAGGACACCTCATCATACAAGAACTTGGTGTATAATTCTCCAAGTGGGCATCAGCCATCAGTCCATTTCAGGCTTTTTGACGAGGGAGATACTGCCTTGCACGCAATTAGCTTTGTCAATGTATAACTTGGTTGCCCCCGGTATTTTGTTTCCTTTACTTTCTTTGTTTTTTTTTTGTGAAAATTAGACGAGTATAGCAGCCTTGCGTTGTAAGAAGAAAGGTTTTAGTCTACATCAATAGGTTTCAATTCTTGTGAAAGCAGTACGTACTAATTTGTTTACTAAGATGATTTTGGTGTGAAATAGGGTTATCCGAGGAAAAGATTAACTAAATCTTTGCTCAAAAGAGAAGGTTATCTAATCTTGAAATAGGTACATGCCGGACTTACAACTAAACCTCTGTCATTCACCTAATTAAGTTAGCATCCATCCAACTCTGTCACTTGCTTTCAGAGGTTGTCTAGGTTAGAGATTTATTAATAGTTCATGCTGCCATAATTTATTTAAATAGTGATTTTTGCATTATGTAATTGTTGATTGATGGCATGTTAGGGCTTTTCCAGATCACATGATACATGGATGAGAAAAAAAAATATAACACAAATCTAATTGGTATTTGGGTTTTGGTCAATGTCAAGGAAAGTAAACCACCTTTGGCTGTTTACTTGTATCCAAGATTTTTTTTTTTTGAAAAAGAAAGTTGAGAAATATGGTGGGGGTGGCAGAATCATAGTTCAAACTCTAGATCTTCCTCAGGTGAATAGAAATACCAAATCAGTTGAGACAAAGCTGATTGGCCTTATCACCAAGAATATGTCTCACGTCCAAGTACTTGGGTCGGTTCATATGTTGCAGAAATATTCTTCTAGGAATTGATCAATGAAATTGGTCTACAGCAATAAATGACAGTTGCTTTTATCTAAGCATTGAAAGAGACTGAAAGAAGACTTGCCCCAGTTTTTATCAGTGGTGGCTGTCCCTAAAAGAATCCAAGTGCCCTTTTTAAGTCCATATGTTTTTATTAATAGTGTGATGAACCAACCATAGCTAGAGAAAGGAATCTGACTGTTATATAAAGATAGGCTAGAGATGGCAGTCTTCTAAGACAAACACGCTCTTGATTGTCTCCATTACCATTTCATTGAGAACTAGCTGCATTACTTCTTGCTAGAGATGAGTTTTCCATCTGAGAAAAACTTTAATATATGTTATCTCAGTTCTACGTTACTTCGTAGTTACAACCTGACAACAACATGAAACCAACCTAAAAATTAACCAGGATAGATCCTAGTATTGCCTTGACATTATATAAGAGACTAATTGGGTGGAGATGTTAACTTTTTTTTTTTTTTTTTAACACATGACTCTCCATGGATTTTTTTTTGAAAGTAGTACGTACGAAATCTCCCCACACAAACAATATACCATATCTGCTCTAACCAGTAACCTAAGTTTGATCCTTTCATCACCCGATCTCTGCCCAAATTTCTTCTATTTTAGTTCTTAGAAAAGTGAAAAAAAATGCATATTAAAGACTTGTTTTGGGCATTTGTTAGTACGCATGTAAGTGTAACAACTGAGGACCTCATCCAAAATGTCTAGTCGGAAGATATTATTTGAGTTTTTTGATCCTGTATAAGTATCTAATATCTACCTAGTGAATAACCGATGTGGGACTAAACACACGTCCGCGCGGGTTCTCACATACCTTCTCCGTTCAAGCCCCGACATCCTCGTTAGGTTAAGAGTTCAATCTATTCAAATCTAATCACAAACACCATGATCGGCCCATGGTCAACCCCAATGGATCCGTGCTGTAGTGTCCCCTAATCCACATAGGTTATGGGCTAGGTCCGCTTTGATACCATTTTATAACAACTTAGGACCTTATCCAAAATGGCTAGCTGGAATGTATTATTTGGATTTCTTGATCTTGTATAAGTATCTAAGATCTACCCAGGGAATAACTGACATAGGACTAAACACACGCCCGCACGAATCCTTACAATAAGTTTGATCAAACCTTGGCTTGGCAATTCAACACTCAACTATCTCCTACATATTTCATTCACTCTTGCAAGTACACCGATCCTCTCATGCCAACATGAGAACATGGAGGCACCATGATGGGGACATCAGAGCCCTTCATCCAGATGATCCTGAGCCCCCGGATTGAGCCAGACTCGTTTATTTGCATATTTATTTTATTATTTTATTTTTGGGCTTATTTGCATTCTAGGGTTTATTTGTAGTTTATTTTATTTCTGGGCTTATTTGCATTTTAGGGCTTATTTGTGTTATTTGTGGGGTTCATTAGGATTTATTTCTGTGTAAGGGGGGTTTATGCAAGTTGTGTATTTGGGCCCTATATATAGGGAACTATTTCATGATTAGGGTTTAATGAATGATTAAGAATTTCTTTTCCCCCAGATCTTATTCTTCCTCCTCCTCCTCCTCCTCCCCTTCTCTTCTTCCTGTGTCTCTAGAACCTCTTCTTCCTTCTTCCTCTCTTGTTCTTCCTTCTTCTCCTCTTTTTCCGCATTTGTGCGGCATCAACTTGGTATCAGAGCAACCGGTTTTGCTTCTATTGCCAAAGCCCCCGATCCGTCAACAGTTTTTCTTTCCCTCGGTTACCATCAACAACAAGAACAGACCCCTTCCCTCTGTCAGTCCGCTCACCAAAAAAAAAAAAAAAAAGGATCACTGCCGAGTCTGTGAAGGCCCAGATCGAACAGCCATCCGCATCCGACCCCCCTCTCTCTCGGTCTGTGTCTTCACCAGAGCAAAAAAAAAAAAAAAAAAAAAAAAAAAAAAAGTTCTGCAGCCGAGAGAGAAGAAAGAGCCACAGCCCCTGCACCAGACTCTCCTTCGCGTCTCTCTGACTTGATCCAGTCAGTCGCCGCCGCTGCCCAGTGAAAGGCCCGAGCCCACCGTCGGAGGAGCCAAATCCCACCACCCGTCGGCGCCACGGCCGCCTTCACCCCCGCGCACAACGTCAGCAGCGCCACCAGGCTCGCCCGCGCCGCCCACGGCCGACCCGTGGCAAAACCCGGGAACACAGCCATCCCCCGCTGCAGGTCACGGAGCCGCAGCCGTGACTGCCGACGCGTCACCGGAAGCGCCGCCGGCCGGAGCCCGTGACCGGCCCCGCCGCCCGCCATAAGTCCCAGAGCCCCGCCACCGCCATCGCGTGAAGATCGGAGCCTTCTCCCGAAACCATCGGCGAGGTTGAAGAAACAAACCCTAACGGTAAGATCCAAACCCGTTACCCGTTTCTCTGCTAGCCCGGATCCATTCCAAAAAAAAAAAAAAAAAAAAAAATACAACGTGCCTTGGCACGTGAGGAACTAACGGGTTTATCGGAGCGGTTCACGCCCGACAACCCGAATCCGACCGGAATCCAAGGTTATAACAACACACGTGATCTCACGTGTCTCAAAAAAAAAAAAAAAAAAAAAAAGATGTCTGGATCACGTGACCTGCACGTGTTTCCCCTCAAAAAAAAAAAAAAAAAAAATACCAACCTCTGTTCTGCCGAAAAGGAAACCTAGGGTTTCCACCGTCCCCTTCGCCGCCGTCGCCGAGCTCCGCCTGCAAGCGCCGCCTCTGGCCGCTCCGCCTTTCCTCCTCGCCGCCGTCGTGCCACCCCTTCGCCGCCGTCGCCGAGCTCCGCCTGCAGCGCCACCACCAGCCGCTCCGCCTTTCCTCCTCGCCGCCGTCGTTGCCAACCCATTTCCGCCGCCTCGCCGAGTCTGCCGCCGCTCATCTTTCGCGGCAGCCTTCTCTCTGCCGCTCCATCTCTGTTGCGCCACCTCCGCCGGGCTCCGTCTCCACCGAGGCCTCGTCCGCCGCCGCACGCCGTGGTCCGCCTTCACTGCGACCCGAGGACGTCTCCCGTGGAACGACACCGGACCCACGCCATCCTCACCACCGCCACCCGAGCACCACACCACAGCACCTCCCCGACTTCGGGCCGCCATCCCAACCGTCGCCTCCCTCATCTGCTCTCCCCCTTGGCCATCACCGTCGCCTCCCTCATCTGCTCTCCCCCTTGGCCATCCATCTTTCCCGCACGAACCAAGGCCCCAGCCGCTCTTGCTTCTGTACTGGCCCAAGCCCGTGCGCCATCAATTGAGCGCGGCCCAAGCCCAAGCGGCTGCAGGTCCGATCTCAGGCCCAAACCAGATTGTTCTTCAGGCCCATTTCAACAGCCCCGGAAGCCTTGTGCTGTAGAATGCAGGTCCATAACTCCAGCTAGCTCTGCCCGGCGCCAACTTCGTGTCCGAGACTCCACGAGCAGACGATTCTGGTTGACTGCATCCGCCACAGGTGATAGGTTTCTACTTTTTCTGGCTTGTTCATTTAATTATGTTCTAGTTCTCTTGCATGATAGCCCACATTTTGAAAACTTATATTGCTGTTATAATTCAGAACTTGAACCTCTCACTTTCCGAACCCGTCCTATTACCCTTTAAAATCTTGACATTAAATTAGCACATCCTAGTAACAGGACGTTTTCTCAACATTATTCGATCATATTGATTTAGGATCAGAACAACTGTACTACTATGATTGCAATCTAATTCTTAAATTGAAGTGGATCTTAATCCTTAATTCTAAATAACCGAAAGTAAAAATCAGCAACATTAAATTTAAGCTCATAGTTTGTGAAAGGACTTGCTGATTTCTGGAAATCATAATAGATTGCATTAAGTAGGTGTCCCTGCCATCAAATCTGGTCCTGCATCATTCGTTATAAGGGTTTCATTAGGGACAACTACATTTCAACATCATCACCCAGTGTCATCAGTGGCAAGCCAACTTTGTAGTGATATGGGAGGCACTATCTCAAGTCAACCGAAAACCCCTGTAGCTACCATGGAATTTCCGACATTTTGAGGTCTCTCTTAGAACAAATCGTTGCCATGCGGGCTGGAAACAAGGAATTCCAACAAGAGATCCGTGAGCTCGTGCAAAATTCTAGGACCCCTAAATCGCCAACCCCTGTTACAGCCCAAACTAAAATCGGTTTGGTCGCACCACCTGTAGTCCTTCCCCACTCTCCTAGGCACCAAACCCAATACTTCTAGGTGTCAACAATTCGGCCATATAGCGCCCCAATGTTTCACTAAGACCTACCCGATTACTGAACCAGAAGTTAGGAACCAAGAGGCCGAATATGTCGAAAGTCTATGAACCAAATATAGAAGACTATGAAGAAGACTTTGAAGACGAACCTACAGAATTAGACTTTGTCCAAAATGATTCCCAAAGGAAGACTATTGATCTAAGTACAACCAAGCCACTTCACATCACTATTGTGGAAGAGATAGTGACAGATATTGAGAGCAAGTCACCTGAATTGGCACTTGTAGCTAAAGGATACCCATGCAGAGTCCAACCTTGAACATTCCCCAGTAGTAGTTTCTCTTCTAGAGGAGTTTCATGATGCACTCCCTGATGATCTTCCGGGATGCACTTTCTCCAATGCATGATATCCAACGCGCAATCGATCTAGTTTCCGGAGCATCTCTGCCCAACCTTCTACATCATAGGCTCAGACCGAATGCATATGCTAGGACCTGGAATTTAATGTTACCGACAGTTGAGTTTGCATGTAATAGTTCGGGTTAACAAGTCCATAGGTATGAGTCCATTCGAAGTAGTGCATGATTACAAACTTAGGCAACCCATAGACCTGTTTTTCATTTCTCATCAGTATAGAGTCTTTGAGTCTGCACAATCAATTGTATCACATCCACATTCATTGCATCGAGAAATCAGCAATTGTAGTACTTTAAAACTTAAATATAATCCTTTGCTGATTTACACAGACGTTATAATGAGTTAAGTGAAAGAGATTACATCATGATAAGAATTAGGTTTGAACGACTTTCTTCGGAAACGTTTAAGAAATTGCAAATTTGTAGTGCAGAACAGTTCAAAATCTTAAAGAAAACCAGTTCGAATGCATATGTTGTGGATCTTCCTGATGACTATGGGATTAGTGCGACATTTAATATTGAAGATTTAGTCCCATACAAAAAGATAATATTCCTGGCCTTCCGACCCCTTTATTGATATACCTGCCTATGTTGGATACCCTGCCCTATTACCTGCTGTTGAGCCACCACCTCCCAAATTTCATGCACGCAGAGAACAATAGAACATATATTGGATGAGCAGGTTATTTCAAGCAGGAACGGTGGTTACCAACGTTACCTTGTTCCGGTGGAAAGGTCGACCAAAGTCTGATGTGACGTGGATTTCCAAAGCACAGTTGCAGCGCATTGACCCCGATCTTCTGGAGCAGTACGACAGCCGGCCAGACCTGTACTCGACCGGGGTCGAGTTTTTCTCACCGGGAGGAGTTGATGGGGACATCAGAGCCCTTCATCCAGATGATCCTGAGCCCCCGGATTGAGCCAGACTCGTTTATTTGCATATTTATTTTATTATTTTATTTTTGGGCTTATTTGCATTCTAGGGTTTATTTTGTAGTTTATTTTATTTCTGGGCTTATTTGCATTTTAGGGCTTATTTGTGTTATTTGTGGGTTCATTAGGATTTATTTCTGTGTAAGGGGGGTTTATGCAAGTTGTGTATTTGGGCCCTATATATAGGGAACTATTTCATGATTAGGGTTTAATGAATGATTAAGAATTTCTTTTCCCCCAGATCTTATTCTTCCTCCTCCTCCTCCTCCTCCCCTTCTCTTCTTCCTGTGTCTCTAGAACCTCTTCTTCCTTCTTCCTCTCTTGTTCTTCCTTCTTCTCCTCTTTTTCCGCATTTGTGCGGCATCACACCAGTGGTCTCATACACTGGTCTCTCATACCTCATGTCAATTGTTAAGTAAATGGTTGGCCGAGCAAGCTCACATACTTAGCTACATTTTCTGTGATTGTTTGGTCGCACCCAAGAGCAAGCGACCATCAAAAGTCTACAAAGCAAAGAGTCCAGGCAGTGACACCAGTGGCTTGATGATGCCATCATTTTTTTCGGATAAAGATGATGCCACCAAATTGACCTCTGATTACTCTAAGATCAGTAGAAAGATGGATGGAAGAGCGATATTATTTCGAAAGCTTGAGATCAACTACATCTAGGTTATCTGCTTTATGGCTGAGAGCTACCTCCCCATACCAGAGAGCTACGTCCCTGGGCCTGATTTAAAAAGACAACAGCTATAACCATCTTGGGGGCCCCAATCTTTTTGTCTTTTTTTTTTTGATGGAAGGATGAAGTGAATCAAAACACAGAGTGAGAGCAAAAGGCCATGGGGAATGCACAATGAGATGACAAGAGTGGTGAGAGATGGGGAGATGAAGAGTAGGGTGCCCCCGGTCATAGCTGAAAATAAAAGAAATTATGCCCATTACTTCAGTTTTTCATTGTTCCTACACTTAAAATAGCTTGTTTAGAATTCATATTTTGTAGATATTAATCAAATTATACCATAATTGTTCCTATATCTTGAATTAGATTATGAACTAGTGAATCTTCTTGAACAAGTTTAGTATTATCAAATAAATTTTATCTTTCATTTTTCTATTGCTTCATCTTTTCTTAGAGGATAGAACTTTAAACTGTAGAAAAGCCGAGTCCTTTTTTTTTCAATTAAGGAAGTCAAGGATGTATATTCTCTCCTTGTTCCTTTATTTTTCTTTATTAGAAAATATTTCTTGCTTTTTTTCCATCTTTCTCTATCTCAATAAATTGGATAAAGTTTTTGTTCTTTTGCTTGATGCTAAAAAAAGATCGGTAAAGTTTAAACCCCAAGAGAATTGCAAATTGAGCGGTGCTAGAAATTTCACACCAGAACAAAGCCGTATAGCTAACTTTCCCGCTCCAATTTTCACTATCAACTTTCTTTTCTCCCTTTATTTGTTGAAAAAGATTAGGCAAGATCGATCCCAATTCATCAAGGTTATGCAACAATTATAAAAAAATGAACATTTTAATTAAAATTAGATACGCAGTTTGCTTAAAAATTAAGTTACATCATATCGGATAGATTAGAATCTGTCCTAATAATTACACCTCTCTACTTAGCAACCAGTGCATCCTCGAAAAATTAAATTTGAATTATTGTAATATAAATGCATCTCTCTCCATTTCCTTACAATGAAAGCTATACCACATCCAGTACAGATTATCAACAGGAGAAGAAATTGGAAAGCTACAGCTTGTCCTTCTAACTTGTCTGTGTGAGATTTTTTTTTTTTTTGTTACCTTTCATTTAAGAGAGAGCAACGCAGTGAGTGAGAGAGATAGAGAGAGATTTCTTTTTTTTTTTCCTTTTTTTGAGTAGAGATCGACGTCTCACTACACATGACCGTGAGAAGGTCCAGAGCAATCATAAAACAAAACGCGATCAAATACCTACGGCACACGATCGGATGTACCTCATGATACAAACTCGGAGTGGTGGGTTGCATAGAAGGCGACCCAGTTCGCAGCACTGTTCGCCTTTCGAAATACATGCGAGACCCGAAATAACTCGAGCTCCTCCACTATGCGCCAAATATCCCGAAGTAGAGGGTGTAGGTCCGGCTCGGCCTGCCGGCACCGAATCGAGCCGACCACTATGGCCGAGTCGCCCTCTAAGAATATACGCCGAGCGCCTAGGTGCACTCTAGCACAAACGAGATCTTCCCACGCCGCGTGCAGCTATACCACAGGAATGGATCCTCCAAATGTATGCCGATCTCCGGCCACAATCAGTTTTGAAGTCCTGATCTCTAATCACAAAACCCACGCCACCTCTACTGCCGCCATCTGATATGCTACCGTCGAAATTCATCTTAAAAAAATCGAGGGTGAGACTGCTAGGGTACTATCGGTATCATCGCATACCTAGTTAATTGCTATACGAGCCAAAAAAAGGAACCTCAAGTATCCCTGTCATTTCTAGATGACGTATCAGCTGCAGTGCTCACTAGTTCGGTTACGAGAGAGATTTCTTTGTTATCCTATCTTGCAGCCTTCGTGGGGCCTTACCCCTCTGTCACGGGCCCCACCTTAAGTCCAGCCTGACTGCTACGACAAAAACTGGCCCATTACGCTGTCCAAACGAGACCAGCTCCGGTGTACCCAACGGACAACCGAACCCAGCTTCGCCGTGACTCCGCCCTCGTTTGGATGGGAAAAACGAGAAAAGCATGAGCTCTCCGGCGGCTAATTTAGCCACCAGAGGTGTCGACTTAAATAGGATGAGAAGTTTCCTTGGTAGCTTCCCATGGTAGCGAATGAACGCAAACCATTTTTGCACCCGTCGCATTAGTTTAATTAAAGTCTTTGGACTTTTCCCTGGCGGGAGAGGCCGATGGTGCCGCGAAGGGCCTGCATGAAAAAGACCATCGACGAAACCATGGTACATGGTCCTATTTTTTTTCCTTTTGTGGCAGAGAATGGTCTCCTTTTCCTTTTATTCTTCATAACATGGTCCTATCCTCTCAGATATCACTTTTTTTGTTTGATACTCCATCCCTAGCTTGGAATGTCATGATTCAATCATTGTCACCAGCATCAACTTGGACCTAAGCATGGGCATGAGTTGGCTTGGAGTTCCGAGTTTACCACAACCATCACGAAACTAATACCTATTATTTATGCACACCGGATCAAAATTGATTAGATCTAAACATTTGTGTGCTTCCAACTTCATGTATCTAGACTAGTTTTAATATTCGATGCAATTTCTAAAATATTTTTCATAAGCTTCGACGTGGACCTAAGAATGGGCATGAGTTGGCCGAAGTTTTGAGTTTAACTGAACTATCACGAAACTAATAACTATTATTTATGCACACAAGATCAAAATTGATAAGATCTAAACATTTGTGTGATTGAACTCCATGTATCTAGACTAGCTTTAATGTTCGATGAAATTTCTATTATATTTTTCACAAGCTTCAACTTGGACCTAGGAATGGGCATGAGTTGGCCGGAGTTCCAAGTTTAACTGAACCATCACGAAACTAATAACTATTATTTATGCACACAAGATCAAAATTGATAAGATCTAAACATTTGTGTGGTTGCAACTCCATGTATCTAGACTAGCTTTAATGTTCGATGCAATTTCTATTATATTTTTCACCGAGCTTCAACTTGGACCTAGAGATGGGCATGAGTTGGCTGGAGTTTGAACTATCACGAAACTAATAACTATTATTTTTGTACACAGGAACAAAATTGATTAGATCTAAACATTTGCGTGCTTGCAACTCCATGTATCTAGCATGTTCGATGCAATTTCTGTTATATTTTTGATGGGATCCTTAATAATCATGCTGTGTTAGCATTTTTTTAACTTAATTATATGTTTTTTTTTTATTGGTCATATGCTTAAATCAAGGAATAAAAGAATATTAGTAGAAAATATATATTTTTATAGATAAAGTAGGTTGAGATGGATGAAAAGTACAAAGTTCGCTATGATAGCTATTGGTGGTTATCTAAGTAGGTACAAGACAAACTAGAGATATGTAAAAGTTGACCGGATTTAAATATAAAATAGTGAGTGGTGGTCCACTCTTTAGAGCTATATTTTATTCACTTATTAATATAATTAAAAAAATAAAATAACCTAATCAAACCACACGAGTGGAATGGATTATGAAGGGGTCAAATAAAATAACATACAAATCTCACACCAAAGTTTTTTTTTTTAATATATGAAATCCCACGCTAAAGTTAAGAGCACCCCCCCCCCCTCCAAATTTGATTTTTAAAGTTTTTTCTTTCCTTGTAAAAGTAGTCGTCTAAATATTTTTTAATCTTTTTTGATAAAAGCAAGTTTTAGATAATTTACCACACATATATATATTTAGAGAACCTATTTTTTAAAAAAATATAAACATACTTTTTTTTTTTTAAGTAACATCAAACATACTCCTAATATGACATTTCTCCATTGTATTCTTATTGAGAGCTTACATATGACATAACATAGATTATCAGAATCAGCGCATTTACAATATTATAGTTTTATAAAAGCTTTGTTTTCTCAAGAAAAGTTCTAAACAAGCCGCAAATCATTAAAAAATGGAGTTGGGTAATTTCAACCCACATTAAACTACAAAATCCCCTATGTGTCACATTTGAAACTGGAATTTACATCCTTACAAGAAGATTCTCGATTAAATGCAGTAACACGACTATTTTAAGTAAGATTTTCAAGTTACACTTGCACAAAATGGTATGAAAATTAGGATATCATAAATAAAAAAAATCTTCCCAACTTTGAAGGGAGAGCTTCCAAAAGTCAGCGAGGCAAGCAGGCAGGCCGGAGTAAGAGAGAGATTGCATGGTCCCACGGCTCGTACTTTCAAAGAAGTGAAGAATTATGCGGGCGGCCGGTTGTTCTCGTACGGAATGGTATCATCGTTATTCTCCCAAACGTCGGGGGCAATCCAGAACTTTTGACCGGATCCGTATTTGTTTTATATACGGAACGATCCTCGGGTTTAAAGAGTTGCAGAGTCGTAGGCCGTTGGACGGAACTCGCCGGAAGCCAGCAGGCGAATCTTCGAAAGAGTTCTCGTTCTTCTCTCCCTTCCTCCCGCCTCTTCGAAGTTTCCTCCCAAATCTTAAGGGCTTTGGAGTGGATTAAATATTCGAGCATTCTTTAAATCTTGGACTTGGAAGAGGATTTTTGTGCTCTGGTTTGAATTCTTGTTTGGAAGAATCCAGGTATTTTTTTTGGGAGAGGAATGGGGTTTGGAACTCAAGAATTGGAGAAGAGTTATGAAATTTTGGTATTTTATTAGTTTTTCTCCGCGTCTGATTAGTGAAGGATTTATGTCCGGCAATGACGTTTTTTACTGAGAATTCTCGAGAATGGACCCAATTTATTTATTCTTTGTTTGGTGGTCTGCTTATCTTCTTGTTCTTTTTTTGGCGGTGGGGTTGATATTTAGGTTTTTGCTCTGAAAAGGAGATAGAGAGAGAATAAAAAAGAAGAGGATAAAATCCTTTCGAGAATGAATGAAGGGTTCTGTTTGGGGTTTTCGAGATTTCTTTGGAGGATTTGAGGTTTCTTTCTGCGGTTTTTCTACCGCTTTCTTCGTGAATTTCTAACGAAACAGGAATATGTTATTGGAAATCGTCTTGCATTAATAGAATTATCTTTATTTTATCTACGTTCTTGAGCTTTACGTAAGTTTTCAATGTATTATTTTTATCTCTAATATGTCGTGCTAAACTGTTATTAGTTAAAAAGTGCTTTTTTTTAAAAAAAAAATGTTTCACAAAAGAGTGAACTTTGCCTGCTCTTCTTGTTCGTTGCAGGAATAAGCATTACATTAGGTTCTATTAAAGCTACGGGTTTGGAGGAGTTTTTTTTCGTGGAATGCTGAATTCCACAACTTTTCACGATTCTGTTGGTGATTTGGGAGCTGCTGCGGTGTATGCGTAAAGATTTGTGCCTCTGGTTGAGAGATTCATTACGGAGGTAAAATGGAGAAGTCTTTGTTGTCCATCCTGGTGGACACTCAGAGGGGTGGAGGCAATCCATCCTTGCCACGATGAAGTTTGCTATTCTGCCAATTGCAAAGGTCTTCACTATCTGCTTTATCGGGTGTCTCATGGCCTCCAAGTATGTGAATATCCTTCCTGCCAATGGCCGTAAGCTTCTTAATGGGGTAAGCAGAATTAGTTTTTATTAATTGCTCGTTTGTTTTATTAGTTTTATGATAAAAGAAGATAGGGGTAAAACAAGTTCTTTCCTTTTCCACATTCTCTTTGCTTTGACATTTAAGTAATTTTTATATATGGTTGTTAGCAAATTTTGAAAGTTTTACATAGTTCGGATCTCACTTTTTGAAATTCCAGCAAAAACTGAATAATTTTTTTCTCAAAATATATTAATTGATTTCATCTACGTGCATGCATACACACAACACACAGAGACACAGCAGTTTTAATTTTAAAGAGGTCGATTTGTTATTTAAATATTATGGAATGGTACAAAACTGATTAAAAAGGAATTTAATGGGTCAAGGTGGAAAGAAAAACAGAGGGAGCAGTGGGTAAAGAAAGTTTGTCTTTTTATTCATTACCTGTGGCAGCACTACTACTTACTCTATGTTTGATTGTCGAGAAAGGTAAGTAGATAAAAATGGGTGGAAATGGGTTAAGTATGCCTAGAATCTAGATGGAGAAATTATGTCCTCTTTCGTGCATATCCTTCCTACACTTTCTCAGCAACCTATCGTAGTCTTAAATTCTCTTGATCCATCAGTTGGCTTCCAAGTTCGCTACTTAAAATAGTAGATTTTTGTATGGTATAAATTTTCCATGATGGGGACCTTCTTACGGATCTGGTACCTTCATCAAATGCAGGTGGGGTCCCCAAAATATGTAATGTTTTGGTGTGATCTTACCGTCACTTGGAGTAGGGGCCATCTCACTGGGTATAGGGCAATTCTTGAAGAATAGTGCAATTTTTTTTTTATCAAACAGTATCATCCCATTAATTGGATAATGTATATAATTAGTAAGATGTATCCCAAGGGACTCGTTTAATTGAATGATAATGTGAATTTTTAATTGTCTTTCCTTTGCATGCTTGAAGAAAGTTATCATTATCCTTTTGTACATCTGAACTGCAGGATATTTTTGGAGGCCTTACAATAACTGCAAAGGAAATTTCTCACCTCTACATACCCATTTAGCAAGTCTGGTTAAAGCGTATGAGATCATTTTAGTGCTTTGATTTTCACAAATAGTGCCGGATTTATTGCAGGTGTTATTTTTCTGCTTCATAATTCATGCTGATTAGACTGTTGTTTTTGAGCAATTGGAAATAAAAAAAGGAATCATGTTAATTTGTCAATTACTTTTGATCTCTTTCCAAGTTCTCCAGTGGGGTTGTTAACAGCCTGTTTTGATATTTGTGCAGCTAGTCTTCTCTCTCCTCCTTCCTTGTCTAATATTTTCTCAACTTGGAAGAGCAATTACTCTAGAAAATTTGTTGGAGTGGTAAGAATGCTTCTTGACTTATTTTTGGTTAATATATTTAAGTTTGAAAAGCAAACTGTGATAGTATGTGATATTGTCCTTTAACATCTTTCTTGATTTGTTGGTGAAATATTAAGTTTCTTAGTAGGGCCTTTTTATGGATCTTCTAATAACTGCGTGCATACACACGTGTGCTAGAGTAAGTGAGAGAGGATGATGCCAAATATCACAAATTTAGAAATATATCTCAATCTTAAGGTAGAATGGTAAGTCTTAAGCAGTCATTAGGTGGTCGGCTACATAGAGCACTGAATGCTTTATAACATTTCTAGAACCTTTTCTGCTCTTAAAATTGGTGTCATCCCAGTTTGAACTAGTGTGAAGTCATGGCGAAGGTAATTTAGGATATATAAAAGACCATTAGCAGGAATAAAAACCCATCCCTCCGTAGAAGCATGCTAGTATTTTTTTTTCCTTCTTTCCTGGGGGTGGACATTTTTGGGATGGGGAGGTTCAAGAGGGAAAGTTGATGTTAAGGAATTACTTTTGGACATAAAGCATTTGACATGACACGATGTTTCTAGGTATTTTCTTGTAAATTTTGTTGACACTTCTATTGGCAAGAAATTATTTTCTAGCATTGAGGGCTTGTTCTTACTTTTCTGAGTTTCATCCCTTTCAATTTTCTGGACTTAGGTGTTTTCTCAGCCTACATAAAGTTATTTATAATCTTTGTATTGATGGTGAATGCTCCTTTTTTCTGTTCCTGCCTAATGCTCTGTTTTTTTTTTTTCAAAAATATGCAATGCCTAACATTGTAACAGCAGGTGATTTATAGATTTTATGATATTGTCATTTCTCCTCTTTTATTTGATGTGTTTCCAGTGATGGTGTTTTGGTATGATAAATTTGTAAAATAGCTTCTTTATTTTCGAATTGAAAATATAAATTATATACTAGCATGGAACTAACTAACAAAGTTGGAAATGCAGGTGGTATATTATTGTCAATGTCATTATGGCTACAATATCAGGATCCTTAATTGGTTTTATTGTCGCATGTATTGTTCGACCCCCATGTGAGATACGGGCTGAAGTCGGCAGCCCCAGCCGACTTCAGCCGCGTCTTCTTTTGGGAAGAGCCGGAACAGAGGATCGCGATTGCGATCCTCTCCGGCTCCTCCGGGGACAAACGAGGCAAGGGCGCCGCAGGGATCCCGCGGCACCCCCCTCCGATCAATCCGCGGCCAATCCCGGCCGCGGATTTCGCTCGGCCGCCGCGATTCACGCGGCGGAGAGCCGATACAAAGGGGTGATAAAACCCCCAAGCCCTCCTCCCTAGGGCACCTTCAAGCTCCTCCTCCTCCTCCCTCCTTCCCTCTTCCTCCTCTCCTTGGTGCATAATTGGTGTCTCACTGTGTTTACAATGCACAAAAGAGGATATACTTCAATGCAAACATAATTACTAGAAGAAACCTTTTGTAATATCTCATGATAACTCATAATTAGTAGGGCTCCACTACTGTGCTTTGGCTGTACACCAAAGATGATATTCAATGAAAATACTTGACAGACTAAGCTGGCCCAGTTTGTTCAGACTTCTAGTTCTATCACCTGTATTTCAGTTGGGTTTCCAAATAAATATCATTAATATTTTCAAAACATGCTCCTCATTTGAATTAAACCTTGATCTCCTATCAAAATCTAAACTGCTCCTGCATCAAAATGTTATGCACTGCCTTTTATCAAACCTCCTTTTGTAATTCAGAGAAGGTCATCAATTTTACTTTCTAAGGCTTATGATCTGGAATGAGTTGTATAATGGTTGGCTAGTGTAATTCGCTCTGTTGAGGCCTTATTGCACCAACTTTTGCTTTTGAATCTCTATAGATTAGCTGTTATGCATTTTTCATAATAAAACTTTACTATGTGAATTTCATATGCATGTTTTGTTCCCAGTGCAATATAATAATGAGTTTGATGCTTGCTTTTAGTGGTCCATTTCAAAATATGTATTTTGAGAGCGAAAAGAAAAATGATCGAGTATCGTTGATTCTCGCATCTCAAGAGTTTTAGGTTTCTTGTGAAGAATGTTCTCATGGAGAACTTGAATTATATTTGTCTTGAATGATTTGCAGGAGGTCAATAATCGTTCTTATCACCATATGTACAACCTCAGGCATTGAAATAATGAATATTTTTGGTATGCTGCTGATTTGTGAATATAAGCGTGTACTGGCCGAGAAAAACATCATTTGCATTAATTCATGTGCTACTCTGCCATTTTCCTGGATAAAATGAAGGTGCATTTATTCTTTTGATCATATATCCCATCATAATGACATTTGTTGTTATTAATATTACTACCATCATCCAGAGGAAGGGTAAAACTCCACCTGGTTCATTGAGATAATGATCAAAAATCACCAAGATATCAGGAGCTGCAAGCATAATGCAGTTTACAATTTTGCCTTGTATTCATTTACAAAATAGATAATTTTTTAATTTGAAGTTGGTGATATGGCAGGTTGGCGCAGTTGTTCTGTACACTTACGTGTTTCAGATGCTTGCTCCACCCCCCGGAGAAACCTTTGATAGCCTTGAAGAGGAGAAGCTCTGTGAGAAACGGGCTGAAGTCGGCAGCCCCAGCCGACTTCAGCCCCGTCTTCCTTCTTTGGAAAGCCAGCAACAGAGGATCGCAAATGCGATCCTCTCCAGCTCCTCCGGGGGACCAAAGGGGCAAGGACGCCGCGAGTATTCCGCGGCCAAGTCACGGCCGCGGATCTCGCCCGACCGCCGCGATTTTCGCGGCGGAGGGCCGTTACGGTGGGGTTAATAAACCCCACCCTTTCTTGCCCTAGAGCACCACCGAGCCCCCCTCTTCTTCCTCTCCTCCTTCTCCTCCCTCTTCTTCCTCTGCTCTTGCTCCCAAGTGGCCGGCGTGCCGCCCGATCAACCACCACCACCACCCGAGCCTCCCCTGTTTCGAGACCTCCTTCCTCTTCGGAAAGCACCGCCGCCGCCGCCGCCGCTTGACACCAGATCGAGCTTCCCTTGGCCGAGACCCACCACCTCCGTCGACCGCCGGTGAGCATCCCTCCTCCTTGCCTTCGTTCCATGCCAAATAACATGATGCTTCTTCCGTTTCGGCCCCAAACCGAGATCACCCTCGGCTCTTCCTCCCTGTCAGCCACCGCAATGGCCGCCGACCGCCATGGCGGCCGGCTGACCGTCGACCGAGGGGTGGCCTCCGGCCACCCCGCCGCCCTCTTCCTCTTCCGCTATCCCTCTCGGTTTCCCTGCCGTGGGGGGCGGTTGGGGAAGAAGATAGCCAATGTGGGCCGAATTGGGCCAAGCTTGGCCCAGTTCACTGTGGGCCTAGCTTGGGCCCAGTTGGAACCTGAAAAAAAAAAAAAAAAAAAAAGAGAAGAAGAAAACCTGAAACCAGCTCAGACCCGAAATCTAGAATCCAGTTCAGATTCGAAATCCGACCCAAAACCCAGTTCAACTCTGAACCCGAACCCGGAGCCCAAACCCGAACCCGAAACCCGAAACCCGAAACCTAGAATCCGAAATTTGAAATCCAGTTCTGACCCGAAATTCGAAATCCAAAATCCGAAACTTGAAACCCCAGAACCCAAAATCCGAACCTGTTTGGCCAGTAAATGAAATTTTACAGTTAAGCCCTTGATAGTATATTATTGCACAAAAGAGCCTTCTGTAATTTAGGTTTGATCCCTCTAAGAAAGTTGTATTGCATAAAGGTCCTCAAATATATTATTAAGTCCATTCACTCAAGTTTTATTAAGTATTAGTCCCTGCAATGAATTTTATTGCATAAATGAACTAATTAGAAGCCAACCTTGGGGGCCCTATTTAGCTGGGTCTATGCGGGCCCATTGGGCCGTGTCCGATATGGGCCCTATCGGACCATGCCCATTATGGGCCAACTCTAGGACCTGTTGGATCGTACTCAGTAGTATTATTTCTGGATTTTGCTCAGCTCTGAAATTAACAAGGAATTAATTAAATTTAAACAGGTGAACCTGATCCGCCTATCTGAAGCAGGGGTTAGGCGAGAAGAGGTAAGTAACTTAATGCTTCAAAGGGCATTTTTCGAAATTATTTGGTAAAATAATTATTAGTGGATTAATTTTGAAACATGTTTTGTAAAATGGGTCTGGCAATGTTTAAATTTCATTTGAATATTTTGTTATATGCTCTGAAATCCGTAAAATATGATTAGACAATTTATGAAATTTATATTTGTATATATGCATTCTCAGCATGGCTATGATCTGTTCTGTTCTGGCCCCGCTAATGGGGATTATACGTTGGCCCTGTCGACTTGTAATCTGTGAGGAACCGGTTTCGACACTGTACCACCGGTGATTAGAATAGTGGTATTTGGACACCGTACCACCGGTGCTTAATAATAGTGGTGTTTGGCACCTTGTGCGACCCATGCCACTGGGTTACGTGGCCGTAGCCTATCATGTTGAGATTCTGATATCAGAGTTTTTGAAAAATGATAATAAGTTTTGAAAATAGTATAACGATGTTATTTATGACTTATTTCAGTTATTATCCTGTATTATGATTTGATATGCTCTGACCCCACTTTGGGGGTATTTTATTGCTTACTGGGCTAGTGTAGCTCATTATTTTATTTTTTTCTATTTTTCAGATCCAGAGGCTTGATCGCACGGGATTGGGGAGTGCGTTAGAATTTTCGATGATTTTTCAGTTATTGGCATTTTAGTTAGTTTAGTTTAGACATTTGAATTATGTCAGCAAATGCTATTTTAAAACTCTGTAAGACTGTTTTTGAACAATTTAAATAATTATGCTAGTTTTGAACATCTGTATTCGCTCCGATATGTTCCGATGCCTTGCACGCCTGCGCGGCCCGCCGTGCGGGCGTGCGGCGTCTGCCGCGCCCCGGGCTCGGGGCGTGACAAGCTCCCAATTGCGGCTCCTGTTATTGCTATTAATAATGCTGTACCTGAGCAAGTGCCGTTGCTAACTCAACAAAAGCCTGAGGCAATAATCTTAGAATCTTCAAAAAGAGGAAAAGTAAGAACATTTTGTGTTTCTTGTAGCTTCACAAATGAATGACCCAAAATCTTATACGTGCATGGGCACATGCTTATTTTATTTATGGTTTTTTTTTATTTTTAATTCTAAGTACTGTATCTTTTTGAGCAAGCTAGTCTTAAAAGAAACCCCATTTGAAAACATATCAAAGGAATATCATCCCTTAGTTGAACTAGGGAATTCAAACTTGTGCCTCTTAAGAGGTGGTTTATCATAGGGTTTTAGGTTCTTGATGTTGTCATCGTAGTGATTGATCTCTAAACAAAAAGTTTATATCCCCCTTAGATTACATGACAAATATTCTATCCATTCGACAACATGGCATAATTTGTGATGAAATATTGACCATGTGACATGGCTCTTAGTAAGGATGGATGAGTAGATCTGGACCATTTTATACGTAAATCCCAAATTAGATTTCAGACACAATGATTCCATTTATTTGTAACGAGCTCAAATCACAGCATATGCATAATAAGCTATTTGCATACTTTAGGTCAAGATCAATTAGCTAAATTAGGTTGGTTACCTAGTCAAACCTCATAAGTCTTGACAATTTGACATGAGTTCTAGAATGAATTTTTATTTATTTATGGTCATTTGGTTGATTCTAAACTTAAAGGTACCTGCTGATTAAACCCTGGTAAATAAAAACCCACATAAGGTCAAATGACTCAAATTGCAAGACATAATTTCATGGAAATTAAAGAGAAAGCTAAACTATGCATATTATAGCTGGACTTGTGAAGTCCAATTTTACTATTTTTAAATATTAATCCAGACAAGTCCATAAAGAAATCCTTTCCAATCCAACAAGAGAAAAGAATTACTTGTAATTCTAAATAAGAAGCTTTGCAAGCTAACAAGGAGCCGCATTCTTTCGTTAGCGGTCCAACGAGCCTCCATCTCTTCCTGCTCGTTCAACCTTACCATGGGTACCATCTCCAAAGCATTTGATGCTTCATTAAGAGGGATGCTATAAAGTACTCCTGCATGACCCTGGAATGGGGCCTGAAATCATGTTGCCTAATTCTTTAAACATCACTGGTGGTCCCAGCGATGGTGCAACTACTCCATCATGTTGGGCAGCTCATCAAGAAAGATGTATGGCTAAAGCATAATATTCATTGCCACAAGCTCATCAGCCACAAGGTTGCCTTGACAATAGTATCATTCAGGTTAGGAGAGTCTCTTATTGGTGGTCCCAGAGATCACTCTTTCCATCCAGTGATCGGGAGTAGAATTCCCCACTTGTGAAAACACAATAAATCAGGGACCCATTGCCAAAGGTGACTTAGGTGTGAGTTATGCTAGGACGAAGCTGGCATTAGCATTCACTATGGAATCATGGGAAGGTAGGCTAGGGTGGACAAGGGCAATGCTGACTTCTGATTGTGCATTGAAATTTCTATGCTGGTTAGATCTACCATTTTCCTTTCCTATGTGAAGCAATCCCATTTGCTTGTGCATGGCATCATATCTATGTCATGATAATGTTGTAGAGTAGGTTCTGAGTTGATGGCAGATTCCAACCTCTAACGGAATACATCTCTGGAATAGCATTATCCAAGGATATGAAGAAGATGGGTTAGTAGCTTTAGTGGGGCCAATGTGGTTTTTGACTTTGTGATTATAGTCACCTTTGTTGAAAGCACTCACAATTGTCCCCTTTCATGGGTTTGTTGAAGATTTCACCAACTTGTGCATGGAAATGCATTGGTATTTTGTATGAAGATATGATACTGTTTACAAATATTAGGACCATTATCTAACTGTTTCTTAAAAAAATCATCTAACTGAAAAAACTTTTCGAAAAGAAATTGCTTATCATGACGTTAGCTTTCAATATAGTGAATCCAATATGGAGCCACCCTACTCCAGAGTTCTTGTTCTGCTATTTTACATTAGATTCATGATTAGAATGATATCATAGATGATGGTTTTTATGCAATTTTTTGAAAGAGACTTTCTATAATTATCCATAGTTCACAACTTTGTGCATTTGTTTTGTGAATTTGCGTTTTGAATAGAGTGATCTGTTTGGGCTGACAACATGAAATTGTGTTTAGAGTTAGACCAATGTAATTTTTTCTTGGATATCATTTCTAAAAGTTCTCTCCTTTAGAACTAACTTGTCAGTATCTTTATTAGAGTATCAAGCAGATTGAGGTTCAAACTTCAATGTTAGATTCCATTCATTCTAATTTTTTAGCTTTCTGTAGGATAGCGTTTCTTGGTTAACCCTATTCAAGTGAAATGGTCAATTGTTAGATTACAGAGCATTCACTTCACCAAGGGAAATAAATATTAGAGAGAGTTTATGATGTGAATATATCTATATATTTATGATATCATACAAAGAAGTTTATTAACATAAATGTATGTTGTAACTTGCATGCTGACTACTAACTGTCACACTTGTAAGGATATTTTCTTGCACCTGATATTATCTTGCTATATTTGGACATTCTGCTGTAACTATCTCATTCAGGGGGAAGGGGGATTTTGTCCTAGCAAACTAAATTAAGTGTTCAAAACAAGTAATTTTCAGTTATACGTGTCCCCTTGCAGATTAGATATGGTCAGTTTTGACCAAAACAGTAGGTTACAGGTTTGTCTGGTTTCAGAGCAACCAGTCAAAATAGACCCAAGTCATTAACTCTATTAAACAACATATTTCAACTGCTATAGTTTACAATATTTTCAATCTAAATGCTTTTTGGACATGCTTTGCAGCAGCAATTTAAAGCTTACATCATCCAACCCTGTCATACTGGAAAATAAAGATAAAGTGCTTTTGTTGTCCAATGACAATATAAATAGCTGCAGCTCCAAACTTTGCAACTTGAATTTTGGGCTACAATTTTGGGTTACAATTCGGGATTTATATTTTAATAACCTAGGCATAGATAAGAAATTTCTTCTTTTAGCAACCGCAAACAATAAGGTGTTAAAACAGCCAAATAGTTGTTATGGCTGACAAAAGCGCAATCACATGTACAGAGTGTCAATAGTAATCTGCTAAAATTGAAAATTGATTAATTTAACATGATCCATCTAGATAGCACATGGTTCCTAAATTGTATGTATTTTTTAGCATTTAGGATTGCATACATGCTAATCGGCAGGAAAGTTGCCCCTGAAAAATTGTTGGTACATTGTTTCTAAAGCCCTATTTGGACACTGGAGCATCGTATCCAGCAATAAGAGATGCTTATATCCAAACATTTAGGAGTTTGAGGAGAACAAACCAAAAGAAAAAGGAGTGCTTAACCAAAACAGATTTGATTCAGAGTAGTCTGAATAAGAAATAACACTTTTTAAAAGGAGTGCAGTATCCTAGTTTTCTAGGGATTACTGGATCGATTACTTCCCGGACTGCTGGAGATTTTTCTCCTCCTACGCTGTCCCTCCCATCACTCTCAGCTATCTTTGTTTTATTAAACACCATCTGTTCATTTTCTGAGAAGTTTGTAATGAAATAGTTGCAAATCTGGCTATTCTTTCAAGAAACATTTTTTATTTGACAGATTTATCTCCTGATGATTGCAATTACTACAATCCTTTTTTCTACTAGATTTGTGTTTTTTCTTTTTTGGGTGATTTAACAACTGAAACCCCTGATGCAGATAATCAGCCGGCTGCACTATCTTGTTGAAAAATTGAAGCTAAAACAGATTTTTCAGCCTCCTATAACTGCTTCTGTAAGTAATCTGTTCAAATATAAATTATGGTAGATATTTTCAGTATCTGTACGGTCAAATCTCCACTTTATTCAACAATCCTTTAATACTTTGGATGAAATTCCAGTCATACTCTACTATTCTTAAATAAAGCCTTCTCGACTTAGAGTTCTATTCCACAGAGAAGTAGCTGTTGACAAGAACTGGAAAAGGCTTTAAATGATATCATACAGGGATTGGGACAATCTGCAGTTTTCCTCATTTCTTATGGTTGATTTGTTTTCTTAAAAGAAAAAATCTGATTCTTGTGAAGCTTGTCATTTACTATTAAAATTCGTTATGCTTAAGGATTTGCTTTTTTTGAGTTTGACTGATATAACTTCTGTTTTATCATTATTAATTTGTACAATTGATCTTGCAACAGAAAAATGGGCAATTGTTATTGGAACTGTACCTTTCCTAAAGAAATTGATCCTTACAGACGATGCTCCATTTTTCTTTTTCACTGACAGCTGTCTCATTCTCGGGTATGATGTCCTCTTGTTCATTTTTATCATAACACTTTAGCTGTTTATGTAGTATAAATAATATTCCTTATCTAATGGAAATAGAGTTTGCAGTCTTGACGGTGGCTAGCAGACGTGATTGATCTAAGTTACAAAATTAAAACTTTTCTTTTCCCCTTCGACAAGCCTGCTGAAAGTAATCCACCAGATAAATACTTGTCTATCACGAGATTAGAAAATATAGTTGACTGTCAATGAGGTAGGGCCATTGATTTAACCTTGGTGAAAGGTCAAATCACAAAGAAAGAATACTGTTCATTAGACTTTCCCTCTTTGATGCATAAAGTAAAATGTAGTTTGTTGCATTTACTTAAAACTAGGTCCATAAGATAGAGTTGAAGTTGCAAATAAATTCCCCCCAAAAAGAAATGGGATCGCAAATGAGGTAGTATAGCAGAGAAATGGGAAGGCTTGGATAAGATATGGCGAAGGTATTGAGTCTAACCAGTGAGCTGAAACTTGTAGTATACATAGGACCACTGATAAGATTTTCAGTTTAACTAATGAACAGTAGGCTTGATGTTGGTGTCAAGGCAGGTCTGTGGGATAGAATATGTTCGATAGTTATTTACCCTAATAATTAGCACTACCCGTTGACTCTTAATCTGATACTTTTCTTTTTGGTACAAATCTAATGGTACCTCTGTATTAGAACAAAATTCTTTAGTCCAAGATGCCTATTGATTCAATTGGTGAAGTAAAGGTTCGCCAAACCGATATACTGGGGGTCGTACTGATCGATTTGGTATGATACTGGTATTGTATCGTACCGACCTAACGTGCACTGGACCTAAGGGGACGAAGAGGGTGAAGGGGGAGAGGGAGAAGTAGAAAGGAGAAAGAGAGGGGAGGGATGGGGACAAAGCCGCCTTGGTCATCGTTCTCTTCTAGAGAAAGAGACTAAGAAGGGAGGACGAGCTGCCATTATGTCCCAAGTCCTATAAGATGATTTCTCCAGTGATAAAAATTATTCGGATTTGGGTTTTAATCATGTTTTTGTTATTGGTAGAGAGAATTTGCGCTCTCCTTGCTTTCTTTCAATTATGCTCTCTCTTATATGGGCCCCACTCTATTACCAAAAATTCTATACTTTTCAGGCGGTTACACTCCTTGGGAGCCCAGGTTTTCTCATTATATATAGTGATCAATATCAAGATATATCACGAATATATTGGCTGAGATGAAAGTTGGAAGGTGGAGAAATTTTAAAAAGAAACAAGATAATTGTAGATCCTAGCATTAGATGGAAACCAAAAATTGATATTTCAATCATTGGACATTTATTTTTTTTATATATTTTTGTCAAAGTTAATTTAAGATACTAAAAAGAATATGATTGAAAAATTTTGATCGACTTTTATTAAAAATATATTAGTGAATGTTCTAAGATATACTTGTTTATACTGACCTAGATAATAAAAAATGATAATTTTAGATATATTAGATTGATAAGCACGAGGACCAATATTCTAGATATATCATATTTATAAGTGCATGATATCAATATAAGATATAATCCCCTCTCTTCAATTCTAAGATAAAAAACTTCGATATGAGAATTCTAAAATAGATATTTGAAAATTTTGAATATTTTTTATTTTCTTATATTAGCCATCCACAAGTTAAGGAACTCGGTAATGAGAAGCTAAATATAAGTCGTTAGATGCAAAGTTCTCTCTCTAGCCAACTAGTCAACACTTCTACTTTTTTGTAATTGTCGTAAATGCGCACAAGCTAGCATTATGATGGATATCATACGAAAGAGTTGAAACCTGCAGCATTATTATACTGCATTTAGTGCACAAGCATGCATGATTTTTATTGCACCCCCATTGATAGATAATTATCGCACATTTATGAAGGTATATATTATAGAACTAACATAGAATCCAAACATGTGAATTTTGTTTAAGCTATAATAAAAAGAAATACTGCATCCTTTCCATGAAAAATTAATATTCTCAATATGGCATATGATGGGAACGTAGAATTGATTAGCGATTAGTTCATGTGCGAAAATATAGGCATGGAGGGGTCATTGCATCTTAATGAGGTGCTTATTTACCGCAAAACACGGCATGTTGCCCAATTGCGAGGTTGAAGACATGCATATTTGATGCAAGAGTAGAAGGGCAAGCTTATTTATTGAAGCTTTCATCATCATACAACAAACACAAACACAAAAAAATTCAATTCGTGACGCACTTGTCTCTCCTAAGTACTTAGTTTTCATTACAAATCACTAAGTCCTCATCAGACATTGAATCCTAGAGATTGACCATTAATTGATGTCAAGATCATTTGGGAGGAGTATTGCGCATCCTCCTTGTCTCCTCAAGTTTTTTTTAATAAAAAAATCTAATTCAAACACATAGAAGCATCAGCATGGAATGATGAGTTGTATTTTCCCACCAAATTAATTTTTAATTCTTCCAGGTACACAAAGTGAGGGAAGCAAAATTATGCACATTTCAAAATAATTAAGCTGGATCATGCTATTTTCTAAAGCCAACATCAAAATTTGAGAAACAAGCACCTAGACGCAAGAGCAAAAACAGAAAGCATACAGAATTTAAGAATGGTAAGATATGAAATGATTTGCACAGCAAGATCCAACCTACAAACTTGCCATGTGTCATAAAACATTTCAAATGAAGAACTAATATAGTTATTATAATTTAAATTGACTGAATCATATCAATGACTCCTTACCTCTGATGTGCAGAGAGAAACCATCGCCCTTGGACTTCGCATCATCCAATCATGCATGAAGGAGAGCATATGCGCCTTCAAAATCTCTTAGGCTCGGAAGACCCGGCGAGACCATACCGGCGAAGCCGCTCAGTTCGGCTCAGCCAGCAAGTAGCGCGTTCTCGGGCATTTCACCGAACACGCTCCGCGCGTCGCGGAGGCCGCCGCCGTGCCCCGGCCGGCGCCGATCGGAGGTGGGAAGGCGCGAAAGGATAGCTTTCGATAAGCCCAAAACAACGGTGGAGGCCGCGCGGCGCGTCCGTTAGTTTCGGGGGCCGCTCGAAGATTCCAACCGAACCGGTGGAGGCCGCGCGGCGCATCCGTTAGTTTCGGGGGCCGCTCGAAGATTCCAACCGAATCGGTGGGGGCCCACGGTTTGGGGGGCTCGGGCTCCATGTCGCGTGGCAGCGTCTCAGAGTCAAGCATGAATAGAAATATTTTTGCTGCCGGTCTTCACGAGTCAAGGGGAAAATTAAACGGGAGTCCAAGGACCGACTTCTTGCTATGCGCTAGGGTTAAACGATTTCATGCTCATTGCTTAGGGTTTTGCTTCTGTATCCTATTTAATTTACATATTTAAGAAGGTGAATATCGTTTTTGGCCTTATCGCTGTTGTTACCTAAAAAAAGAAAATCTGGGAAGATTCTCACTTTGAGTTGTTTTTGGTGATCAATTTTATATAAAGCATTTATACATTTCCAAAACAAGCAGGAAGGGAAAAAAATAAGAGGTGCATGAAAAAAAAAAAGAGCAGAGAGAGAAGATTTCAAGAAGAGGTAATGCATCCATAATCCTTCGCTCTTAAGGAAGAGAGTTAAAACTCTTTATCTTCTTTGCTGCGTATCTAGTTTTCTTTCAGCGTTATCCTCTTACTCTTCTTCTTCTTGATCTTTTTGACATGCAGGCAAGAATGAGTGCGAAAATGAACGCTTTTCTTCATTACTGGATCATATTCCCTCTGGTAATCCTTCTCTTTCGATTTTTCTATATCGTTTTCTTCGTTGTTTTCTTTTGATCGCTTCTCGTTCTTCATCATTCTTTCTCTCTTTATCGTGTTTCTTTTTTGTTTTCTTTTTTTTTTCATGTCATTCTCTTTTTCATGAATATCATTTTCTTCATTGTTTTTTAATCCCTTCTTTTTGTTCATCATTCTTTTTTCCCATCTCTCTTCTTTATTATTTTTCCTTTTTTTTTCATGAGATACTCTTAGGAGAGGGTTCCGGATAGGATTAGTTGGCCATGTGGTTGCATTCCCTATACTGTCTTATTCCATTAATCTATGCTTATAAAAATAACCTTCGTCCTTGTTGGATTGGAAGATGGAATAAGGTGAAAATGGAATTAGATGCTACTGTGATCATTAACACATGCAGGTTCTAGTGGCACTGGGCGTCAGTGCGATCTCGGTGATGGTACTCATGACCCAGCAAATTAAGCCCGCCATGCGGGATGATCCTTATGATCCTGTCAAGTTGTTGCTGGCGCACGTTCATGACCGTGCGGATCTCCTGATGCAGGCGAATGCCACTGTATTTCATGTCACCAGGGTGCTAAGCTCCATTGGAGACTTGTCCGCATTCTCCAACATCGCAGACAAGGTAGATATTAGAGTGCAATATGCCATTAGCAGAGTAGGTTGGTACTGAATTGATGTTTTCGATTTGCAGGTGGCGCCAAATTTGTTCCTGGCATTTGCAACAATGCCATGGATATCACAGATATCTTATGTTGGTATACATGGTGGAATGCTTCTCTCCTATTACAATGATGAGAACCAGGCGCGCACGATGTTTTCGAATATTTCAGATTCTTCCAATTATTCTGCTGCACATAAATGGTACAGCCAATCAGTAGATCGAGATACTGGGATGGTGTATGGAGATGTGATTCCTTGCTCTCCACAACAAATTGGTTCCCAATGGTTTCAAGATGCATTAAATGGTAAGAGCAGGTATGCTTCATGGGGAGTTGGCTGGAACAAAGCTAGGGATCAGATGCTCTTTTTCACTGCTCCAGTGGCCAGATCAGGAGTTATTTCCATCGGAATTGCCATGAAAGATCTCGTTGATAATATTTTTCGTGTCAACCTTTGGGGCGGGCACTTGTATGTAGCTACAGAAGATGGGCATGTCATAGCAGAGACTGGACCACCGCATACTCGCTATGTGCTTGGTAATAATACAGTTTCAATCCATGTAATGGATAAGAGTGATACCTTACCACTTGAAAAAAATGATAATTTTTCATGCCAGCTTGATAACCCTGAAGGTACAGGCAGTGATCCATCTCATACTAACTATTTGAGCATTTGGGGCAAGAGATACAATTTTGGTTGTGCTCATCTTGATGTTTCTGGAATCAGAATGGTAATGCATTGGATATTGGTCCTGGAATTAAAGCTTTTTGATGCTTTCTTCTTATGAAATGATGTCATTTTCAGTTCAGTCCTTTCCATTAATAGTTATGCCTTGCCTTGCTCTAAATTGATCGAATTTTGGTTATTTACTAGGTATATGTAATTGCTTTTCCCTGTAAGGAAGTAATTCCCCTCGTTCATAAGATGAAGATAGTTGTTGTCTCACTGCTGTCACTTATGATTCTCGGTGTGATTGTCGGAAGTTCCATCATGCTGCAACTGTTGAGGAGATCACGAATACAGGAGGCATTTCTATATGCGAGCCTCATCAAGCAAAAGGAGGCGATTCAACAGGCAGAGCGGAAGAGTATGAATAAGAGCTTGGCATTTGCTAGTGCCAGCCATGACGTGCGTACTTCTCTCGCAGGCATCACTGGCTTAGTAGAACTTTGTCGTCTTGATGCCACCCCAAATTCCAAATTGGATAGGCACTTGGAGCAGATGAGTACTTGTGCATCACAACTTCTAGGTATATAGTTTCCTTATCTGGTTCTTCATGATAAGACACGCATATTTAATACAGAACCACTTTCAACATCATACAAATGTACATACATATAATTCTAAATGCATGTATAGAAATCATTTTTGTTTTCCCTCAAAAAAAAAAGAAAACATTTATGTTTGCTCATAGTCCATTGTTAATTTCTTTCATGCTTGATCTTGGAAAACTTTGTTAGCTTCCTCTTCAAATCAAAATTTTCTATCGATACCCAACTGATTCAAGCTTAAAGGGTTGTGCTGATGGAGTTCATGTTGTTAGTAATTTATCATGTTACTCTAGTAATATTCAGAAAGAAAATATTCTACAGACAAATAACTGATTTCTTTTGATGAAACCTTTTTGACAGGGATAGTAAATTCAGTTCTCAATACAAGTAAAGTAGAAGCAGGAAAGATGCAACTAGAAGAGGTTGAATTTGATATGGCTCAAGT
This sequence comes from Phoenix dactylifera, assembly GCF_009389715.1. Taxonomy (NCBI): domain Eukaryota; kingdom Viridiplantae; phylum Streptophyta; class Magnoliopsida; order Arecales; family Arecaceae; genus Phoenix; species Phoenix dactylifera. The sequence goes on along the minus strand of NW_024067718.1, from coordinate 24,471 downwards.
GCTTGAGGAGTCAGCAGACATATTCCATGTTGTTGCTCTTAAGAAAGGCCTAGAGGTGATTTGGGATCCTTGTGATTGCTCAGTTCTTAGATGTTCAAATGTCAAAGGAGATTGTCGACGGCTTAAACAGATTCTCGATAACCTACTTGGCAATGCAGTGAAGTTCACATCCGAGGGACACGTGGTTGTGCGTGCTTGGGCTAAGAAGCCTAGCTTAGAAAATTTTAAACTTTCTTCGAACCATGAGTTCCGCTTTCCTAGCATATTAAGACATCTGACAAGGTGCCTTTGGAAGAATGAAACTAATATGGAAATTCTTAATCCTGTTCAGCATGGCCCAGATTCTGTTGAATTTATTTTTGAGGTAGAGGACACTGGTAAGGGAATACCCAAGGAAAAGAGAGCTTCTGTCTTTGAGAACTATGTGCAAGTCAAAGAAACAACTACTGGAGGACATGAGGGCACTGGTTTGGGACTTGGAATAGTTCAATCCTTTGTAAGTAAAAATTACATCTGTTACTTCTTTGTAACGTATATTCAAGTTTTTTCCTATGTTTTTTGCCTACAAATTTGTTGCAAATTTTCTATGCTTTACCTTGATTATATCTCTGTTCGTTGAATTGATATCCTACTTTCGTTTACTATTATTAGGTGCGACTGATGGGTGGTGAGATTAGCATTAAGGAGAAAGATCCTGGTGAAAGAGGAACATGTTTTAGGTTTAACATTTTTCTCAAGTCAAGTGATGCATCTTTGGATGGTGAAGAGAATACCAATTCTCAGTTGTATCCAAGAAATACATCTGTTGCTAGTACTCAACTTGCTGGGAAAAATGTGACTGCCCAATCAAAAATTCGTGCCATGACATTCAAAAGAGGTCTTCAAATGGAAGGAATTCACTCTCTACTTTTGATTCAAGGTGAAACAAAAGAAATTATGCAAAGATGGATGGAAAGCCTTGGAGTAAAGGTATGGGCAATCGACCACCACAAGCTTCTTTATCCTTCACTCGAAAAGATCAAGAATAGTCTTTGTGCCTCTGCAAAGCCCGATTCAGTGTCACGTAGCAATTCCTTGTCCAGAACCACATCTCTCAATTATAACAAAGAAAATGAGGGGTGTTCTAGCTCTGTAGATGTGGCTGATCAAACTTTGCCTCTTACCACTAAGGAACGTCTGAAGAAGCTAAGTTTTAGTGGTTTGCCAACTTACATTTTGATTGTCATTGATTTGAGCAGTGGAAATATGTCAGAAATATGCTCGATTTTGAAGAATTTTACTAGCAGCATTCATAATATCCAGTGCAAGATTGTTTGGTTGGCCAGTTTCAATACTCCGGCCGCTGATTTAAGTAGTTCTAATCAGGAGAAATGTGATCTTGTTTTGCAAAAACCATTACATGGTTCTCGTTTATATGCACTCCTGAAACTTTTACAAGTGTTCGGAGGAACAAATGTAGATGATCCACAAGGAATACAGATTATGAATACAATGCAAGAACGACAACAATCTATCGAGCTTGGTTCTTCTATGGATGATAAAACTTTATTGTCCAATTCTTTTGCTTCGCAATCAAGCCAACATACCAACAAAACATCTGGATCGAGATACAGTATGGATGATGACACACCCTTAAGTGGCATGAACATCTTACTTGCGGAGGATATGCCCATTTTATCTAAGGTTGCTAAACACACACTTTCAAGACTTGGTGCAACTGTTGAACATGCTGAAAATGGGCGGGATGCTGTGGACTTGGTTACAAAGGCTTTGCGAGGAACATCTGATAAGCACAATGGAACTGCCCAACCACAAGGAGATTTAAAGCCTTTACCTTATGATATTATTCTAATGGATTGTGAGGTAAGAAAAAAATTTAGCAATTATGTATTTATACTAGTAATAATCATTGTCGTCCAAAAGGAAGGTAACTACTTGGATTTGAAATTCTATAAAGAACTCCAAGTTAAAATAAGGATCTAAGTGGCTGACTTTGAATGACAAAACTTTTTGATTGTATTGGTCAACTGGGCTTGAGTCCAATGTTGATACCCCTTTCCGAAGGGCTTGATCCTAGGCTAGGTCTAGGATTTAAACCTTGGTGGTAACACATTACCACTCCATTGCTCAAATAAATAAAATTGTTTTAGTATATTGAGTAGCAGCATATGAAATCATCGTTAGAGTAACCGAATATCAATACATAAGTGCTCATATGGATCTATTTATTGATTTTCAGATAGAAAGTACATTAAATTCCACCTGTTATGGTAAGTCTTTCTGAAAATAAAATAGCAAAGTTTGTGATGATTTTTGTCCCTTCAGTTTTTTTTCTTAATGTTTATAGTTCTTATCTGCTAGAATGCACACACATGCATATATAACATATTATAATGTTTTGCACTAAATACCATGTTAAGCATCGACTTGTATTTCTGTTTTATGTTATCTTATTTTTGTTATTATGTCTATTGATGTATTTATTTGTCACTATGCTTGCAAGCCATTTAAAAATGCTATTACTACTTACCTTGCACATAAGCATCTCATCGTGCATTGTACTCTCTTATTTCATATAAAATGGATGATGGTTATGTTGCAGTACCTTCACAATAATTGTCTTATTTAACTAAATCAGTTTTCTGATATCTTATTCTTTTTCTCTCAGATGCCTATTATGAATGGTTATGAAGCAACAAGGAAAATAAGGGAAGAAGAAAAATATTATGGTTTCCACATCCCAATAATTGCTTTGACTGCTCATGCGACACCTGAGGAAGAAAGGAAATCAATTTCCGCTGGAATGGATTTCCATTTGACAAAGCCACTAAAAAGTAATGAGCTATTGGAAACTATCAATAATGCTTATCAAAACTAAAACAAATGAATCGACTATATTGCTATACAATTTGAACTGTCATTTCTTTTCTATTATGTCTTTGTTTGTACTATAGATCAGACAAATATTGTAAGTTTTTCTATTATTACATTCTCCTTGTTTGCTTAAATTGGTTGTTCTATGACTACTGTGTTTACTTAATTATAACACTTCATGGGCATGGCATTGTATCTGGTTTTGTGTGCGTGTGATGTGCAAAGGGAGCATTCATCTACAAATACAAACTTCGGTGACTTTCAATAGAAGAACAATAAGCATGAAGTGGCTTTAAATATCAGTATCACTTCATTCTATCTACTGTGCTAGACTCTTATTGAGATGGCTGTCCAGTTTGTGATTCTGCATCTGATGGAGGGCCTGCTAGTTCTCTGAGGCTTCCGGACAAACTTTCTCCTGCATCCAACAAACTAACTCACCGAATTAGTTTAAAACAAAAAGGACTCAGAAGCTTGAAACTAATGGCAATTTTCATATCCTCAAATTAACTAAAACATTCTGCTATCACCTTGACTTCAGGACGAAAGATAGGAAGCAAAAGAAGAGCAAGATACGAATGACTCTTAATGAGTAATGGATGAGGAAGGCATGAGTAAAACTGGTCGCGGTGATAGCTGAGCCGGGCCCAGGGATGGGGAAGGCATAAGTAAAACTGGTCGCGGTGCCCAACACACGGCCATTTCTGCCCGCATCGAACATTCTCTTAGTGGGGCGGGGGTGGGCTTGTCCCTTCCTCCTTCCTACCTCTTTTTTTCAGCAAAAAAAAAAAGAAAAAAGAATAGTGCAAACATTTACATATTTACGGGGAAAAGAACGAGAAGAGGCTGCCCGGTAAAGTGGAAAATAAGGGATCATAATTAAAAAAGGCATCATCTTTTCTTATCGTTTTTTTATTTCTTTTCCTCTCTCTTTTCTGTCTTCAAACTTGAATCTGGCTTTGGAACAAATTTGCCTTCATTTTTTTTTCCTTTTTTTTTTTTGCTCTGCTATTGATGGAGGGACTATATTTTAATTTGAAATCTAATTTAAGAAAAACTAAAACTTTAGGATGAATAGTTATTTATACCGAGCGTTCTTTTTATGGCTAGATCCGATCTCCTGATCTATGCGGAAAGAAAAAATAATTTTACATTCTTCTTTTCAAAAAAATTAGAAAAATTCTATTGACTGCTGCTTTTTCTGGACCTCCCAAAAAAAAGTATATATTAATAAAAAAAAGACTAAAATGGTAGGAGCCCTCCATCACCCGAGAATGAAAGAGGCAATTATGTTTCTCGCACAAAGTTGAAGAAACATCTCTATAATTTTTTATTTTAATGTCTAGATTCTCCATGGCACATGCACTTCTTTCTGCCTTATTATTGGCATAAGCATGCTTCTTTGCCCGGGATAGGGATCGGCGTGCTTTGTAAATCACAGCCATCCATATGTTCTCCATGTGCACTCAGATGTGCAAAATACCAAATAGATGGAAGCCTTCTCTAATCGGTACAACGGCAGTCCTAATATTAAAATAACCATTCATCCATTTCTGCACTAATTGAGTAAGCTTTGGCATCTTACCTCGTTTAAATCTATGAACAACATTTATTTTTTAAACACAAAGTGATTAACTTACACAACCAAAATAGAAGCAACACTGACCAATCCAAATCAATCATTTTGATCCAAAACATAACAAACTCCGTTGCCACTTGTCCAATTCGTCCATACATAATGGAGTTAATCACAAAATTAATAACATAACAATATTTTCCCCGTCCCATTAACTGGTCAAAACATCAAAACAAGCAAGCATATTTAAATAACATGTCACACACCCCAAAGCAGTGAGATATGATGCATTAATGCTGAGGATGACTTAGAAGGAGTTGGCTGCATTAATACTAATCAATCAGCTGGACTGGACGGTGATGGCGCGCATCATGTGCACGAACTCGGAGAAATCCACCTGTCCATCGAGATCCCGGTCCACGGAGCAGATCATCTGGTGGACCCGGTCGATGCTCCGGCCGTCGGGGAGGCCGAGCTTGTCGAGCACGGCCTGGAGCTCCTTGGCGGAGATGAAGCCGTCGCCGTTCTCGTCGAACACGTTGAAGGCCTCCCGCATGTCCTCCTCCTCGGCGGCCTCGCAGGCGGGGGAGGGGGGGGGCGCCGAAAAGGGCGTCGCCGAGGGCGCGGTGGAGGGCCTCGAAGTCGTCGAAGGCGAGGCCGGCGGCGCCGGGGCGGATGTAGGCTGCGACGGTGGAGGCGAGCTCGGTGGGGTCGGCGCCGAGGCCGAGGCGGTCGAGGGCCTGGCAGATCTCCTCGACGGTGATCTCGCCGTCGCCGTTCCGGTCGAAGAGGTCGAATACGCGCCGGAGGCGGAGGTTGTTGAGGTTCGAGGTGCGGAGCCGGAAGGACGGCGACGGCCGGGCGAGCTGCGCGGAGATCGGCAGGGGCGTCGCGTTCGCCATCGAGATCGGATCGCGAGGAGAGGACAAGAAAAAAAAGATCTCTCTCTCTCTCTCTCTCTCTCTGTTATTGGAAGCAATAGATGGGCGTTAGGGTTGGAGGAGGGGGAGGGAGAGAGTTTTATAGGAGAGGCAAGGGACAAGGGTGGGGGCGGGGACGTGGACGGATAGTTGCTAATTTAGAATATAATAGCTCTACTTAGGAGTTAATAAATGGGTTTAAAGGTGGTTGGAGCGTTCCTGGGGAGTTAATTATGGGGTTAAAATGTGGGAAGACTGCGGTATGGGACAAGAAAAAAAACTTTGTAAACTTTGGGCTAGTTTGGTTCTCAGGAAGCATTTTTCTTTTAGAAATATAATTTATAGTAAACAAATTTCTAGGAAAAGGATGTCTAAGAAAATACTTTTGGCATGTTTGATTGATCATAGAAAAGTGACAAATTTCCAAAGTGCTGGCTATCTACTTTTCTGGAAAAGTTATGTATAATTCATATTATGCCATTAATAAAAATTAGATTTTTAATCTCTCTTTAATGTTTCTTTAATGCTGAATGGCTTTTTTGAGAAAAAATAAAATTAAAGTGATTCTCGCCTGATGAGAAAGTAACTTACTCATGTTTCTTATAGGAAAGACTTTTCCATTAAATATGAGAATAATATTTTCATTAGAATACAACTTTTTCATCTCTCTTCTTTGAAAACTCCAACCAAATAAGAGGTATCTCATTACTTTTCTGTTGACCATATTTTTTCCTTTTTTTTTTTCCGCGAACCAAACGAGCCTTTTGTGATCCAAGCCGGACACGGAAGATTTAATTAAAGAAGACGTCGGAATATTTTATTTTCTTCTATCACAAGTGGGACGGATCTGGGGTTTTGCTACCGCGTCTCGGCTAAAAGTCGTCCATACCGCGCGAATCATAGATCGCGTAATGATAAGGGCACTTTAAATATGGTTATAGCGTAAGGCTTTCATTTCAAGTCTTCATGACGTATGTTTCTCTTTGTGGTTTATATTGTATAGATCTAGCGTTTATAAAACTAAATTTTTGACTGTTCAATATGCATGTGCAATTACGTTTGTTGTGGATTTGCATTATTTGATTTGGATTGCCGATTGCTTGATGGCTATGATGTAAGAGAGCATATGCCATTGAAATATTCTTGTCCGGAGAGAACATGTGTCATTGTAATAATTTTATTTTTAACCGAAAAATAGGGAATAAGCATTATCACTTTATTTAGCTAATGAAATAATTACAAAGAATGGCAAGTAAAAATGCCATAAGAAAAGAAAGTAATAAATTTTTTTAAAAAAAAATTAAAAAAGCATGAAGAAAAAAAAGAGGAAGAAGCATAAAAGAAAGGAAAGAAGAGCCCAAGAAGTTCGATGCGAGCATATGTGATTGCATTGGTTGGAGTCACCCTATTCCTCCTAATAAATCTTTCCTCAATTTTTTTTTTATTTTTTTATACTTTTACAAAAACAAGAAACTTTTAATTTCTTCTGGAAGCCCAAGAAAATCTGTACATAAGAGTAGAAAAGAAAAATAAAGATGGGGGCAATGCTCCATCCAAGTTATTAAAAATCACAAATTGCACATTTATACACAAGAGTATATGTTGAATTTTAATTTTAGATTTTTTTTTAAAAAAAACAATCTTACCTCATTTGTTAATTGTTTCAAATGTTTTAAATTTTTTTCTAAGACGTGGAAGCAAGTCTTTTTACGTAAATGGAAAGTCTCTTTCACAATGTCTACGTGGGGTGGTGACTACACATGCACCTGGCTCGGCTGCTATTTCCGAAACATCTCAATAATTTGACAATTTAACCAATAACATCCACCAATTTTTGTACGGGGAAAAGAAGCTTCATTCTTTATGCAACCACATAATTTTTTGAGGAAGATCCACAAAAATATGCAAGACATATAAAATCATCATAACCTCTATATCGTTAGACAATATAAATATTATTTGATAAAAAAATAAAATAATCCATCATTCATAAGTAATATAAGTTGTTTAATTCTAAATTTTAATTATTTGGTTAGTATCGGTGACGTTCGAAATATTCGTTCTTTTATTAGGTTTCAAACCATAGCTAAATATTAAGCATCCTGGAACTTTGAAAAAAAAAACAAGAGATAGTATGAGAGCTCAATAAAAATTTACACATATCCATGCTAATATAAATAATTTAAAAATAGAAAATAGCAATTAATGAATTTTAAAATAAACATAAATATCATTATATATATACACACACATACGCGCGCGCATCATGAAGCAATCACGTTGCCGTGGAATTATTCAAGAACTGCCACCTTCCGCATCACGTTGCCGTGGAATTATTCGAGAGCTTCCACCTTCGCACCCGTCGATTACCAAATCACCAACCGGCGTGGCTTTGGGTCAAAGCAGGCCAAACAATAAAGAAAATTTCTAATCCAGATTTTGAAAATAGTATAACTTCCAGTAACTGACGCTAAGAAGTCGTCTAATTTGGAGTGCCTGTCCTCCCATTCAATGGATTAATGGAGCCATTCCAAAAGGTTGGTAGGTTGGTCGACGTTGCCATTTGGATGATCCATTCAAAAGTCCATTTGATCAACCAATTGGAATGCCTTATCAAGAGATCAATTCATCAGCATCTGATGTTGTTTCGTCTCATGTCCCAACTTTTTCTTATGGCACTGTGTAGATTCCCTGAGCTTAGACAATGTAGACGCGGACGAAACTAACAAGTATAATAACAACCACCGCCTTCTTCTCTGACTTCCTTTGTTCTCATCGATAGTAAACAAACGTCCCTTCTTATTTATTCTCTCTCTCTCTCCCCCCACCCACCCTCCTCATGGACCTCAACAAAGCTCTTAAGGTATCAAAGAAGGCATCACTTGTAGTTCTCATGAGTCAGACACTGTGCTAATAGAGTTCGTCGATGATGAGGAAGACTCTTACATCGACTTAATCTTGGGGGAGACATCGGAGTCCGATGAGTTTGAGTTCCAAATCTCTTCCTCATCTCAATATTCACCTAAATCTTGCTATCAGAGCCCGGCTGATGAGCTCTTCCACGACGGGCAAATAGTTCCACTCGAGAACATGGATACGGTCAACAAAGAGAGCTCGCAGGCTCTAAATACTTGGGCTAGATTTTCTACTGCTTATAGTTCTATGGATATTCTTACTGTCGAGCTTCTTAAATGCAGGGAATTGAGCCCCGATAACCATGAAGCCGGCGGTGAGAACCAGCGGCTAGTCGGCGAGTTCAAGGAGGAGGAGACAGCTCAAACCAGGTATGCGAACAGCTTGTTACTTTTCGTGTCAACATTAATGATGTATTAGTTTTACCCGAGGAAGAATCCTTCAGAAAGTCTGATTGATAGTTTTTTGGATTAAGGGATGCATGGCTTGCTAGTTTTCCATCTTTCCCGTTGACCGGTCAGCATTGGCCTATGATTCAAGGTCTCGGCCAGAATGGCCTTGGTAGGTCAAATGAACCATTTGAAAGGGTGCCAGATTTTTGAAGGTCAATTAGGAAATACAAAGGCTAATGCTATGCTAACCTTGCCCTATGTAGGACTTTTGAACAAATAGACGCAGAAAATAGACTATGAGAAAAAGCTAGGAAGGGTACCATTAAACACTCTTCGAATAGATAGACTGAGCAATCTCACGAGGACTATCTTGTGGACTGCTATGACAGATATTCTTTCTAATTTATTGGATATTTTATTTTCTGATTCTCATGGATGTATTTACTCTAGGCTAGTTTAATAAATCCAATTTCACCATAAAAACAAAAAAGATGGATACATATAGAAAAGCATGGAAGGGCATCTTTAATACTATTCAAAGTTCTAAAAAGAGAAAAGCTAAGAAGGGCATCATTTAGCACCACACAAATTAGACAAAGATAGGAGGTTAGGAAGGGCACCTTAATTTTGACGCTTGCCTGGTGAAGGGCAATGGTCTGGGTGGCATCCTCAAACCTTCTAACTTCTAGGTCAAGCCTCAAGCCGTAATTCTAGGGGTTTCGGTTTGGCTTGGTCAACCCATTAATTCTGGCCCTTGTAAGAAGTAACGATAAGGTCTATAGTTATAACTTAGGAAAATTAATGGTCAAAACCTATTTCTAGCTTGCACTTGGTTAATGGTCAAAACCCCTCTTAATTCATATTCCAGTGATTTTTTTTTTTTGTGGTTTTATGTGTGCACTTTTTTGTTCTTTATAGATCCTTATCATGGTTAAGAATGTGCTTGGGGCTCTGTCTTTGGGTTGTTTTGGATGATTATATATATGGCTTGAACTTCTGTTTCAAGTTATCAAGTATGATATGAAGTTGTTTCGTTTTACCTACTTATATGAATTCTAAATATATGTATTTTTTTTCTTTTCAAATGCATGCAGCGAAGTTATTGCCAACCCAAATTTCGAAAGCTTGATGGTTGTACTTTTGGTTATCACATGCAGCAAAGTCATTACATATATTAATCTTTTGCAGTCTCGGCCTGATGAGCAAATCTAATTTTGACATTATTACAGGAAACATTCTAAGATCATATCGGTTCTCAATGGTGGCATAATGAAGTTCTTGATCAAATTGCCACCAGAAAAGTTTGGATTATCTTTTATCTCTACAATGAAGTCATACTGTTTTTTCCACCACCCTGCTAAGAGAGGGAGCAACTATATGAACCAGAAAAGAAGTCCTAGGCGTTGGAAACTTGCTCTTCCATTTTACAAATGGATACTACCTTGGAAGGGCAGCAATGCCGATAACAAAACTAACAACAGCCACAACCAACATGCAAGAAAATTAATGATTTCTGATGCTGAGAAATTAGATGCTTTCAATGCTCTTAGTTCAAATTTAGGCAGGAGAAATCCAAATTGTGGGGGCTACTCAAGCTCAATTTTGCAGTCATCATATCACACAAGTGTTAGAGAAAAAAGAGTCATGGAGAGGGATGGGTCGGTAAACGCTGCAATAGTCCACTGTAAAATGTCACTTGGTGGTTATGACAACGAACGATAGATTCACCACTTGGTTTAATTTCTCCGGTACAAAATAAGCTTGCTTGAATATGTGCACTCTTGGCCTGGACTAAATATTAGTGTTGGTTTTAGCCATTAATCTCAACCTGACTACTAATTTTTTAAAGCAGACCTTGTTGCTTGTTGGTGGTGTAGCAAGCAAATAAGTTATTGAGAAAAAAAAAAAAAAGAATCCCTTGTATATATACCATTATTATGAATAAACATCTGCAAGATCTTTAACTTCTTTTGTTTATCCCTTCACATGACTAATTTGTAATATGAAATGACCCATCAGTAATAATAATTAATAGTAAATTGGAATCAGAAATAAATCATTAATAGGCATAATTTGGTCTTTTGGTCCCAAATTGATGCTCCAACTCTTTGTTGGATTGTAACAAACATTGTGTTCCTGTCTTTTTTCCATTGGCATTCTAGGTTATGTGTAGCTGGATTTTTTATTTAATTTTCATTTTCAATACCTATCATGTTCTCTAATTTATATATTTTATTTAGAAATTGATTTTTTTAAGTTAATGCATGTATTTTCCATATCTATCATGTTCTCTAATTTATATATTTTATTTAAAATTTGATTTTTTCAGTTAATGTATGTCTTGGCTGAAATCTACCAAAGCAAAACAGTAGGCCAAAATATGTTAACCTAAGTTGGACTGCAATGCATTGTGAAATGGAATGTAAACATAAGAATAAATTTCAAAATACATTCAATTTTCTTATAACATCATTTCTTATAAAAAGCAACATAAATATGATATTATAGAAAAAGTGCTTTGCTTTTGATAAACCAAATAGAACGTACGATCTCTATCTATACCTATATCCATCTATACCTATAGACACACAATATAAGTACACACACATGTATGTATGCTCGCTCTTACTAGATCCACAAACTTGAAAACTTTTGCCTCACTTAATTTCCATGTTATATCATGTTTAAAATGATGTCCAAAAAAGGATTTCAATCAAAATACTAAGCATAAGAGCAATTATAAATTTCATTTCTTGAAATATCCTTTCTTATACAAAGTAATAGAAATATGAAAAAAGTGCTTTTCTTTTAAAAAATTAGTAGGGACGATATGTTGCTTTAAGGGTTAGTCAATGCAATATAAATTTGCAAAAACTAGAAGTTTTTGGATAAGTCAACTAATTCCCATTTTAACAAAAAAAATTATGTTACCTAATTAATATTTTATTAAAAAATATTTAAGCTAATGACCATTTTGACAAAATGTCAGAAAAGAAATCAGCTAATTGTTATTTTGACAAAATAATTGGAAGATCGTGTCAGAAGTGGGATTTGAACCCACGCCCTCTCACGAGGACCAGAACTTGAGTCTGGCGCCTTAGACCACTCGGCCATCCTGACTTTTCTGTACTTTTTCAAGCTTTCATTTATAAGTGCACTATATTAAAGCTGCTTCGAATACCCTCACCACTTGAGCTATTTGATTGCTCTTTCCTTAAAACGCTTGTTGTCTTTATGGTCTTCATGTTTGTACCATCACAACGCCTTTGATATATCTATGAATATTATTGGATAATGTTACGGAAAGTAAGAGATTGCAGGTCAAATGAAGTGATAATTATATTGAAAGGGATAAAGGAATTATTGGAACCCAAGATGGTTTTTCAACAATTATACCTATTGAGTTTAAAACCAAATTTAATGACAGATTATAGTCCATTATCATGCAAGTGACAATTCATTTACGGTCTATTTTGAAAATTCAATAACTATTGGACAATTTATTTAGTATGGCCCATATCTACTTTATACCCCTTTCCCTCGATCTTTTTTTCTTCCTATATTTTTCGACATTTTATCTCTTTACGATCACCAATCCTCCACCTTCTCTCTCTTCTCTCCTCTACACCTCTTTTCTTTCCCGATTCTTATAGAATTTTCTGTGAAAATATCCAGACATGCTCTCGGTGTGTCAGAATATAGTCATAGTTTGTTGTGCACTAACAGGATCCATATTTCAAGACCAAGATATGACTTGATGATGGTTACTTTCTTAATGCTCTGGTCTTTCAAAAATCAAAGAGTGATTATTCTTTATTTGTGATTACTAACTTATGCTATATTCAACAATAATAACTAATAAAATATTTTCACATATAAGAAAGGGCATAGCAAGCAAAAATTCTCCTAAGCGAACAGTTGACAAGCCCAAGTAAAAAAAATTTTACATTCTATTATTCCTATAAATCGATAAGTCAACCCAAACATCCAACCTAGCCCAGGACACTACAACATATATATATATATATATATATATATATATATTCTATTATCATCATTATCAACACCATGCATTAAATTTTCAGGAAGCGTTATTTTCTTTTTCTTTTTTTTTTGGTTTGAGGTTCAGGGGCAGTAAATTATGTATACCAGGGTGATATACTTTTTTATACATCTAATCTTGGATGTTTAGGTCATTCTGACTATGTGGTAGAAGATTTTTCCTTAGTCCCTTATTAACAAATTAATCACTTCACTTATTAGGCATTTAGTTCTGGTGTTACTTGGAAAATTTTGATTTACCTTTTATTCTTGGTCATTTCTAAAGTGTTGATTGGTACGGCCAAATAAGACATGCCGTGTTTATTGAACTAGAAGAGTACCACGAAATTGCACCAAACGATGCGTTCTTAATATCGTACGAGGAAATATGGGACACAATTATAATTCCAACAAAAGCATGCAAGGGACGAGATACATATGCAGTTTTGCCTATAGCTACCGCGCATGAGTGGAAACGATCGAATCTCCTTTAAAGGAGTAGTGACTACAAAAATATTGCCCCCAAATTTTAGAGTTCCATGCTCAAAACTTTTTTTTTAAAAAAAAATTAGCAGATATTTAAGTATATATAAAAAAATTATTAGATGAATCAGGCCTATCATAAACCTAGGATGAAATTAATCTCTCTTTTTTTTTAAATGTGTAATAGCAGTATATGCTAGGATGATTATACTGATGGGGTCCATGGTGGACCTGATCCGTCTAATACTTTTTCGCACAAAAAAAAAGCCTCTAACAATAGAATAAAATGATATCTTATACCATCACTATTCAATTAAGCAAGCATTTCTACTAAATTTTCATGAGACGAGAGACTCTCATAGTGTAAAGAAAAACATCAGCCATTAGAAACTAGTGCATATAAGATTTATCTGAACTCTTTCAGAGAACTGCGTTGTATCAATCCTTCAAGGAAACAGGAGAGGCCAATTTGTCACGCTTTCCTCATAATGAGAGGCAGACAAAACTCTGGCTCAATGATCAACCTAAAAGTTGGGGAATGACGATACCTTGGAGAAAGAGAGAAGGCGAATTTGGACAGAATCAGAGAGAGGATAATCTTCAGCTCTACCATGGCGAAATATTGTCCCACACACGTGCGAGCACCCATGCCGAATGGCATGTACACGTGTGGGTTCCCACATGCACCTGTGATGCCACGCGCGAACCTCTCGGGTTTGAACTCGTGGGCGTCCGGTCCCCACAAGGCTGGGTCGCGGTGCATGGTCCAAACCGGGATCCAAAGGTTGACCCCTTGGGGCACGTGGAGGTTGCCCAACTTCATGTCTCGAAGTGCCTCCCTCACAACAAAAGTAACCGGTGGAAAGACCCGGAGAGTCTCTTGAATCACCATTGTCAACTGCAAGCAAAAAAAAAAAAAAAAACATCATGGATGACAAGTGGCCGATGCAAAAAAATTTGATATTTTTTTTTTTTTTTTTTTTTTGGGTGGGGTGCGTAATGGTTAGAACGTACGTATTGGTTAGTCATGTTTGCAAATTGGGATGCAACATATAAATTGAGTGTTAAGAATTTGATCGAATTGGAATTTAAGCCTGAAAAGATCTAATTGGACCCAACCTCAAGGAGGTTTGGACCTACCAAATGATGTCTTAGATGTAGGTCTAAAGAGCGGCATGGACCAAATTTGAGCCAAACTAGAATTGGATTTGACTTGACTTGTAGTCTAGTTTAAACCTAAAACACCCTCCAGAGAGAAATTGCGATACATGCTATTTCCTAATTTGAAACCCCTCGAGTTTGAGGAGCAAACCTTGGAAGATGTTTCCCTAGTATATATGGAATATTCTTTCATCATTTTAATGAAGTACTTTAGGACTAAAGAATACTTACTACATGTGAAAGCTTCATGTAGTTGTTAGGTAAGTCTTTTTTTTTTTTTTTTTAAATGTCTTTTGTACAAGAATTCAACCATGGTTGGTGAAAGAACGTGGATCAAAACAAGAAAAGGTGCCGCAACTAACGAACTATACAGGGTTTGGCAGGATATTTGATAGGCTTGGACTAAATATCCAAGCTAACAATGTCAAAAAATAGGCTGCAACAAGCAAAGGACATTCAAAGCAAACGCGTGAAAAGAAAAAGGATAAAAAAAATTCAAAAGAAGAGGAGAGGGACATGGAATTCAATTCCCTGCATTCGAGAATTTAAATTCTAATTTCTAGAACTTTAATTTATCCAATTCTTAATATCTTTCTTTTTCTCTCTTCCCATGTTAGTAGCTAAGAATTGGGCCCAGATGGTTAATTCTTCGTGGGCTTTTGTTCAGTAATCCACATATTTAATAGTCCCAATCTAGCCCCAAAATTACTAGGCCCATTCTATTTATAGTGAAAAAGGCCCATTCCTAGAGGCGTTGGTGTCAACAGTCAACCCAACCAATGAGCATCAGGGATGTCAAAGGACCTGGTCTTGAGAGAAACAACGACATCCTTAACAAACACTAAAGGTTGAGTAATTGAAGCAATAGAAGAAGAGGCACACATACTGTTCTCATCTTGTTGATCATGTCAAAATCGGGCAGTCTTCCCCCACAAACCTCCATCACCTCGGCTCGAGCACGGTCCTGCCATTCTTGATGCAAGGCAAGTAGCATCAAGCACCAAGTGGCTGTGACCGCAGTGGTCTCATGCCCTGCAAAGTAGATATTCTTGCAGTTATCCACTACGAAGCAATCGGAGCTGGCCTGAGTGATGTTGCCGCTCTCTAGGATGGATTGTAATAGATCTTTCTCCATTAAAACCTTGGATTTTTCTTTGCGTTCCTTGACTAGATCCAGTATCGATGATCGAATCTCCCGTTCCAGTCTTCGTATCTTCTGATTGCTCTTTGTTGGCAAAAATCTGGCTCATAACCCTAGTTAGCTGTATAATTTTCTTGATTGAAAGCATAGTTGTCCCAATCGAAAATGATGTGATGTAATGTTGAAAACTATGTAGGCAGCACAGGAAAAAAACACAATGATGAGTATATGAAAACGAAGTTGTCTGGAAACTCTATGTTAGGTCCTTGTCGTTCCTAAGAGCATGCTTGAGTATGTTTCGCCGCAAATAATGTTTTGCATGGGTTCCTTAACAACCAAGAAACCGACATAAATATATTTAGTGATTTCAATGGGCAAATCAAATAGTATGAATGCCAAACACATTGAAATCTAGTGTCAAGTTGTTGATTCCCTACTGGTTTGTATTCATTTTTTTTTCTCTTTCTTCTAAAGTATCCAAAACTTGGAGGGGCTTTAACCCTCCACTATATCTTGTACCCATCCCATCCTATATCGGAATAGAGTCTAGGCTCTGAGGTAGAGCAAGTTATACCCTACATTGCATGCATTAACGTGGCTCTACACCATGCCAATCAGCTCGTCTCCTTCATATGGGCCAATCACTGAAACAAGTGCATGATGAATGGAACCCACTAAAAGGAGACGAGGTGATTGACGTGGTGCATGGCTATATAGTGCATACGACGTAGGGTATAATTTCTCCTCCAGTAGACCGAGCCAAAACTTGTAAAAGCAAGACTTTGCTAATCTAGGATTGAAATGAGGCCGACATCCTCCGTCCGAACTTCAGACTTGGGAAAGAGGTAATACAATATCCGAGCTAGCGCTCAGTGGTGTTCAACCGCAATCTGGAATGTGTGGGGCTAGAGATGCTATCAAACTTACCTCAAGTAGGGAATTTCGAATAGCAGACTTGGCTTTGATATTAGCTTTGAGAGGGCCCTAAGCTTTAGAAACATCTCCCTGCCTCTGGAATAATCACTTCCAAAGCTAGCTCTTGATATCACATCTGCAGAGAAACTCCGAAAGTCATCATCAACGACTATATCCGCGATGCCACCTTCACTATCAATCATACTTTGCCATGAATTCAGGAGTGGGGCAGCAGACTTTATCATCAAATCCACCATGCACTACAAACATTGAGACTGAAATCAGTAATCTCAAACTTAATTTTACCCCTTAAATACAAGTTTAAATGCGTGTATGTATATGTGTGTGCGTGGGAGGGAGGGAGGGAGGGGGAGATAGAGAAAGAGAGAGAGAGAGAGAGAGAGAGAGAGAGAGAGAGAGAGAGAGAGATTTTAAGGAGGTTTTACCTTGACCTTGTCCATGAAAAACTCTGGAGCTATGATTTTCCTCTGATGAGCCCAAATTAACCCATTTGACTTGAGAATGCCACTGCCAAATAAAGGTTCCTGCACCTTCTGAAGATGTTTGGGCTTCCCAAAATCTAACGATACGCAGATGCCTATGTCTTTCACCAGATCAGGATCGGTCACATACAATGCTGGTCTCCTTCTCATCCAATACAGATATGTTGGACCTGTGTCAAACAAACATTTATATATATATATTGCCAACAAATTTCATATGAATGTTGAACTCGCCTTTTTAGCTTTTTTTCTTTGCTGAAAACTAATATCTTGAGCAAGCTACAATATTGTTGCTTGTTCAAATCATTGCTGAACAATTAAGTTTCTTCAGCTGGCATGAAATTTGAATTTTTTAAATATTAATTTGTATTCATGAACCAAGAGGGGCAGATGATGATCTTTATTTATGTCATTTGATGACTGAAGTAACAAGAGAATCGCTAGATAGCAATGATTGTTTAGAGTTCTTGAAACAGCTGCTATTTACCAGCCATGTTATGTTTGCATGTAGTGTAACAAGTGGCTTCTTGATTTGTTATTTATGTTCAAATTTGTGGTTGAATTGGCGAGGTCAAGTTTTGTATTATAGATTTTATATGTATTGCAGAATGGTTTGTTATTGAATCAGATCAATTTATTCTGCAATACATGGACTGCAACTCCTAATTAATCATCTACTCTTCTAGTTCTGCAAAGTAAGGACAAAATGTGTTTTAGAACTAGATCACTCCCTTTCAATCCTCAACTAGAGATCAAGGATTTAAACTCTAGATAAATATGCCTTAGACTTGAATGGTTGATGGGAATGCAAATCATTGATCAAATGCTCATTTCTCTCAAAGGTGTGTTTGGTTCGCGACTAGAATTGGAATCAGAATAGATTGGAATGGTCATATTCTCTGACATGTTTGGTTCGTGACTGAAATTGGAATCAGAATGAGATTTGAATACGAGGTGAGAATCCATATTAGATTTTGGAGGATTGAGGTATTTCTATTCTCCCGGGAATTCGAAATGAGAATGAGACTCCTCCTAATGGGAGTCACTTATTTCCATTCCTATTCCAAAGCCCAATTTCCTCTAACCAAATATGACATAAATATTTTACACCAGTTAGTACTATGTCTAATTTCATTAATACATAACATATTTAGAATGGCCGCTGCCTTCATAAGATCGAACCAAAGGTCAATCCTTGAATATGCCTGACCAACCTAGGAGTTTGACCTTGCATGTGGTTGCTTCATGATTGGTGAGATCGTAAAATAGAACTCACCAAAATTGCTCACGTATTAGAAACCAAAGTGTTGTAGGTTTTTGCTTGATCATCTTGATTTGGCTACCTCTTCTTGAATTGCCTAACAACATTGAATTGCACCAATGCTCTCATGGTATGTCAGCATAAATAGTTGTCTTCATTATTGGATTGAAACCCAATAAGTTTATCTCATAGGTAATATAACTTGAATCTTTCACTCCCAAGTGAGGGGGATACCTAACTCACAAAATTCAGTGTATGTTATTCTAACGCTGTCAACTCGGAAAATAGATATGAAGTATCTAACTTCTTCTTTTTTTTTTAAAAAAAAAAAAAGATTAACACCCCCTCCCAAGACTTCGATGTATCGGTAAGCTTATAACTAGAAGATTTTGACTAAATTACTACACTATTTAGTAAACTCCATAGATCGCCAATCTTGTAGACAGTCCTCCATGAATTCAGCGGCAATCCACTCTCTTTCATCAACATGGGAGACGAAATTAGGAGCACTACAAGTTAATTAAATGGACTGACTTTGGGAATGTTAAAGTGAAAGGAATTAGCATGCAATATAAAGAGGTCTTATTTAGTAAAAAAAAAAAAAAGTCCATTTTTATTTTTATTTCTTGGTCACCCGAGACAAGCTTTGATACCATGAAAGAGAGAAAAGTCCATTGAAGAACGGCCACTAGCAAAACTCTAGCAGGGTTTGCCTTATTTATATGTAAAAGCTAAATACCAACGCAGTCCATTAAACTATACAATATCCCTCATAAAAAAAGATCCCCTGCCTCCTATGTGTTATCCTAGTTCCTAGATTCAAATGGAGAACAGTGCTATATCCAAATCCTCCTATCTTATCTCCATTAATGTTTGTATCTGCATATATATATATATATATATATATATATATATATATATATATATATATATATATATATATATATATATATATATATATATATATATATATATAATGTGGTAGACATATATGAGTTTGGACTCTCTACGATCTGAGCGCAACCTCAGATATCAGCCGATTGATGGATGGTTATCATACGAGATGGACATTGCGTGTCATACATGACGCATTATGTATACTGTACATCATATTCTATGCGATAGCTATCTATCTCGATGATCGGATGATGTGGTGCAAAATGCGCACCGCAAAAGATCCGGAGAAGAATATATTACAACTTAGAACGCTTCCCCGTCAGCAAGCATGCAGGTACGAGTTTTGTGGCAACGGTCGGCTCCCGACTGTTGTCAGCTATTATGTACCACACATGGCAGAACTCGGTGGTCCAACCTAGGTAGTGCTGCATCAAGACTAACCGGCCTGGGGACTGCCGTATCAAACTAAATTGGTTCAAATCTTGGCTGGATTGGACGCTAGATATGCTCGGCTTCCCCTAGCCCCCTTGGTGATGCAAACAGCAACACAAAGCTTAGCACGTAGCAGAATACATTTCTGTTTTTTTTTTTTTTTAATAGTTCCATGTTGTTTTATCAAAAAAAAAAGTCAAATCTTTGATTCAATGTTTTCGGAATATTTAATATATATACTATATTATCTTACTTGTTTAATTTATATGTTTTGATACTGACCTGCAAATGATCTCATTGACTTGTGAATCCGATTGTACATATGATTAATTGAAATCCAAGTACCAGTTCCAAATTTTGAGATTTAAAACATTGGATTAACACGAGAAGGAAAGGGCTTGGATTTCCAAGAACAACTAAAATTTTCTTAAAAAGAAGGGGAGGAATGCTTAGGATTATTGTTGTTGGGAATTGTGATATGGGTTTTGTATCTCTAATCACCTGCATGTGTTGTTATTCGTGACTTCAAACTTTTATCTAAAACGAATTGAGCGGCAGCCTGATGGCTGCGGCGCCTATCCTCCAAACCAAGGAGATTTCGTATTTGAATCTTGAAAGGTGTTTTAATCCTCGCATATTCGATGCAAGTAATTCTTGTATTACTGTGCCCCCCTTTACTTTAAGAATTAAGAATGTGTGACATGAAAATAGAAAAAGCTGAATCATTTATGATATGGAAAAAGAAGAAGAAGAAACATACCATAATCTTTTCTCCACTGATCGAAATAAGGAAAGAGAGTCTTGGTGCAGTCTTCAAGCAAGGAACCATGATCTCTTGGAGCCATCTTTGCCGGCACCTCCATCTTCTTCATCTCCGAGATATTTCCCAAGAAAAACGAGGGGGGAGGGCCTACAATCCCTTGCCTCCTGAGCTGCTTCTGGATACCATAGAATCTCAGCCATGCGGTAGTATACAAATATGCAGCCAAACTGCAAGAACCTATCAAGACCACAAAGTAGAAGTACTGTATCGTGATGTCCATCTCTTCCTTTCCTCTCTCCCTTTCTCTTGCTTTTATGCACAAATCCTGGGCTCGAGGCGTTTGCTGGTTAGCCTGCAGTTGACGGGAGGGATAACAAGCATGAGAAAAAAAAATCCTGGTTCCCAGGCGCGGCGATATCAACCTTTGTTTATTTTGAAAAGGCTGTTTTAATAATTTTCCAAAGCCCCCCGTTTGTGTTATAATATTAGGCTATTCGATGACGGCCTTCCTTTATAATAGGAATAGTAGTGAAAAAAATATTATTATTATTATTATGGCTATGATTATTGACTTCTAGGTATAAATAACAATTTTGATGGCATCCTCGTCAGATTAACAGGCTGTGCTCAATCCCATTAAATCTGTGCCGTAGTGTTTTCTAGTCCATATAAATTATGAGTCGGATTCGTTCTAATATCGTTTGTAACAATTCAGAAACTCATCCCAAATGGTTAGTCGGAAGATATTATTTGGATTCTTTTGATCTTATATAGGTACTCAAAATCTATCTAACAAATAATCGATGTGGACTGCATAGATTTTTACAATCAAGCCCTGATGGGCCACGTAACGGCCGGCATTGCATGAACCTTGGTACCAAGATGGCTGATGCTGAACTTAGGACGGAATTTTTGTTTGGTTTTAGAGCTAAGCATTGCTGGGAGTCTGGCGTTAGTCGCGTAAAAAGTTTTATCATCCCGTGTGACGTGTGGATTAATATGATTCATTAGAATCGACAGGATTCATTGTTTGAAAGCGAATTGACATGGAACATAAGCATATATTTTAGATAGGGATTGTCATATCAGCCGTACATAGATATCAAGGACCTTACGACATGACAAACAATCTAATCACCTCCCCTTACAGAGGGAGACGCAGGTTGTCTCCCTTTTGATCTAACAATCATGGACCAACGGTGGTTTAATGATCACATCCCTTGACGTCAAAGAATCTTGGTGGGACCAATCCATTGCACAATTTACCCCTAGAAGGACATGTACGTAAGCTACAGCTTTCATTTTTGTAGCCGTCTACCATAGCACCTAATCGTTCATGAAATAACCTTTCATCTACAAAAGCTAGTAACCAGGGCAGGGCGATTGTAAATAAGCTCTGAATCTCCTCAGGTTGTAGCTTTTATATATATATATATATATATATATATATATATATATATATATATATATATATAGACACAGAGAGAGAGAGAGAGGATTGGTTTGGAATGCTTGCATTAGCATGGTCATGCCAGCTAGTAAACACCCATAAAGTGAGCCTGATGGGTAGAAAGTTGTCACATCCTGACTTGGATTAATATGTAAGATGGAGATTTTGAATTCTAAAGACTATAGAACCTGGACCATGGAAAACTAAAATGGATGCTGCATGATGTGGCATTGAGAAAGAGTTAGCTAGTTGCTTGGAGTTTTAATGAAATTCCAATCAAAGAGCTATAAACAATGCTTAAGGTGGTGTAGAACCAATATAATAGAAGAATGGTAGATTGGAATTCTCACTATAAATATCTATCTTTTTAATTTTATTTTATGTCTTTAATTTGAGAAGTTTCTTCTTCTTCTTCTTCTTCTTCTTCTTCTTTTTTTTTTTTTTTTTTTAAGGAGAGCGGAGGGGTAAAATACCCCCCTTAACTTATTGAGCGTAAGCAAAGAAGGAAAAAGATGGATCATCCTAGATCAAGGAAATAGTCTTTAAAGAGATTACAATGAGAACATGGCTATCAGAAACTCTAGCCCAACAAAAACACGCCAAGCCTCAAAGGAGTTGTCTTCTTCTTTAGGATTACTCTAGAATTGTGCTCCTTCCATAATGCGAATACACAGCTAGTACTAACTGTGTACAAGCAAGAAACAGAGTCAAATTAGAACCAGATTAGTCTGGAAGGAAAGTAATCCCAAAGAAGCACCAGCCAACATCAGCTCTACCAAAATAGGAGAGGAGCTTTCTATGACAATTTTTCTTTTATAACTCAAAAAACTTTCTGTAGCTGGACTCCAATTATGGAAGAACTTGCTTCTTGAATTCTTTCCCCTAATTATAGCCTCCGAAACAATATTCTTTGCTTTTAAATTTTATTCCTAATCATGCTCTATATGTATATTCTTGTATGGAAAAGTAATTGGAAAACCTATTTTCATGGAAAAATTAGCTTTCCATTTGTTTGTTTCAATTGAAAAATCAATAAATTTGGTAAGCTTATTTTTTGCTTCTTTAATTTTTTAGTGGATTTATCTTGTTTTGAACTTTTCTATTTATTTCCTTGCTATCAAATAAGAGACGGTGGCTACTGGCACGACATCAAGAGACTGCTAGTTCTTATCCTCTTGTAGAGGATTATTGATGTACGGCTGCTATTTTTCGTTCTCTTGAGATGGCATATGTTTATAAAAAAATCAAACAATGAAGCTGATAGGGTGGCGGCTTATGTGGCTAATAACATTTGGACTACATTGACTAACTCTGGGATCGTTGCTTCTAGCTTGCTTCTGGATGATCTATACTTTGACTCTTATTGAGTAACTCTGTGAACAATTTTGTCAAGGAAACATAAATATGAGATGAAATAAACAGAGACAGGGCAAATCTTTCTTTACAGACAGGGTACAAGGGAAAAAAAAGGGAGGAACATAAGAGGAAACCAAAATCAAAAGGAAGGAATAATGTAAAAATAAATGGATTGTTCTATAGCAAGACCCCATTTCTTTTCAAAACTTCAGTGAAATAACATGACATGATCCAATTCCCATTAAAGCCAGTAGTTCATCTAAGAACCTGGGGATAATTTAGGGAGGGTGAAAAGGCCATGTCCCCCTTTACATTACCCTTTTTCAGCCTATTAATGCAGGTCAGCATTGGGTGGTCCTCCCTGACAGACCTCCAATACTTGCATCACGGTCATGAGTTTGCCATTCTTTGTGTGAATACAGAGGCATCAAGCACCATGTAGCAGTGATTGCAGTTGAATCGCGCCCTGCAAAGTAGTTGTTCTTGCAATTATCAACAATGAAGTCATCGCTCGGGCCACGATAGCCATTGTTGACAAGAGGCATTTCTGATGATGGATTGTATTAGATCCCTTGTGGATGAAGTAGGTGAGAGTTGCATTTGTCCCTTAGTTATTGTAACAATATAAGGGCTCATTCAAAAAAACTAGTAAGAAGATGTTATTTAATTTTTTTTGACCTGTATAATTATACAAGATCTATATAATATGTAGCCCATATAGGACTCAACACATGTCCGCACGGGTCCTCACATGATCCTCCATTTAAGCATTAACATTTTCACCAGGCTAAGAATACAAATCCATTTAAATTCAATTACAAGTACTATAGACCCTATCATGACTACCATGATTAACTTGTGGTCATTCTAAATAGACCCATGTTGTAGTGTTCTCTGGTCCATATAGTTTATAGATCAGATTTGCTCTAATACTATTTCTAATAATCTAAGACCTTACTCAAAAAGAAGGTATTATTTGGATTTTTCTGTGAACAGAAATGAGTTTAAATCTCATGTTTGATTTCATCGAAAGAATGAAATGAACTCTGTTGACCTAATTCCATCTAATACATATCGGATATATGGGTAAATCTTAGATGCTTATATAGAAAACAATTGGGTTAAACTTGGATGAAAAAAAGGTTCCCAAAATGTAGAAAATTAGGTGGAGTTTTAGCAAAACAAATGACTCACATTAATATGTAGTGCGTGAAACACCATTCTCACGTACAATATTCTTTCCTCCATTTAATGAAAGGAAACAGAGTTGAGGAATGGTTGGCGGTGATGATGTTCCCAGTGCCTTCTCTTCTGGTCGTCTTCTCTTTCAAGGGACTCCTCGTCTCCACTATGTTCCCTTAGAGAAAGGAAGGCCGAGGGCCTTTTATGCCGT